>NC_052623.1:100082868-100424055 GCF_016161935.1 Mauremys reevesii
TCAGTCATATATTTTTCGGGTAGGGTGCTCTTGCCTGGTAACAAAGTATGAACGTCCCTTATGATTTTTATGTATTAGGGAGGGAGGGAGAGAGAGAACACTCTATCCATCCTTTTTTGGTAGTGTCAACTTTGCTGGAATCAAACTGTGATAAAAAATGTTGACCCTTCTATTTTAGGAGTCGAATGCGGAATAAATGCTGAAGTAGAAAAACAACTCGAAATGGGCAAGAAGTTATTGGCAGCTGGACAGCTAGCTGATGCCTTGTCTCACTTCCATGCCGCTATAGGTGTGTATCTGAAGATAAAATTATTTGACTGTGCTTGTGGTGCAGGATTTTTGTATTGAAATGCTTCACTTTTCCTCATAATTTGCTTAATTAATGAGCCCCCCATTCACAATGTGTGGGTGGACTGCCATGCCCATGGGGGACCACATGGAGCCCTACTGACCTCATGGATGCAGCAAATGGGACCCACATGGGAGTGGAAAATTCTAGTATCAGGGCTCAAACCTAGAACAGCCATAGAGTATGTGAACACCAAGCCTGGGAGGTGTTGCAAAGCATGAGGCAAACTAACTGCTTGTAACCACCTGGATTAGTATAATCCAGTGGTGCACAATGGTATTACATAGGAGGGCACATAAACCCTGTGTAGGCCACACAATTTTTACGTATTGTAATAAGATTTACTAATCTGTATTGATTTATATTTTAAGTGCAGCTTGTTTTGCATGTATTCAGGTAGACAATACTGTACCTAGAAACAGCTTATTTACCCACTTGTATAAACATGATGACAAAATGCTAAAGAATCTGCTGTTAGTATATTGTTTTGGAGCAGGCTGTGGGCCTTATGAAATGTTCTGGTGGGCCGTGTATGGTCCATGGGCCTTAGGTTGGGCACCCTGGGTATAATCGAACAACATGTTCCTGCTATTGTCTTATCAAGATTAGAAAAGAAAACCAAATTAATGAAAAACAAAAAGGGGGGGGGGGCTGTGTGGGAAGGTGGGGTGAGATGGGGAGGGACTTATCCCTGTTTTCTTCCCTTCCCCTCCCCTCCCCTCCAGCCCCATAAAAAAAATCAAGCATATACTTTTAAAAAATACTACATATTCCTTGGGTGGGGTAATCTTCCTGATTAGAAACTGTAAAGTGTTTTGGGACTTACATTCCAGTACTAATTTGATTTTTTCATAACTTTTAAATTCACACACACATCCATTGGTGGAGTAGAAGACCAGGATTGTTGCAAGTTCATTTTTTGAGTGTGTTCATTGCTTGGGTTGAATGCAGACTTGTGCTTTGGAATGTTATAATCTTAAATCTGCTGTTAGTTAGGGTGATCAAATGTCCCATTTTGAAAGGGACGGTCCCGTATGTAAGCCCTCCTGCAGGTGTCCCGACTTTTTGTTAAAAACGGGCAAATTGTCCTGTATTTTCTATCTCTTTCCCCACGCCCCCCCCCCCCATCAGTACTGGCGGGTCCCTGCTGCTGGCGGGTCCCTGCTTGCCTGCTGCCCGCCCAGCAGTGGTGTGGGAGGGGTGTGTGTCCCGTGGCCAATGATGGGGGTGGGTGTGTAAGGCTAGTGGTGGGGCAAAGCTGCAGTGCACAGGGCCGGCTGCTGGTCCATGCTGCATGCTGGCTCTTGGCCAGCAGGGCCCTGCCTTCCTCCCTGTTTCCGGCTGGCACTGGGCTGGGCGCTGCAAGGTGCGATGGCTGGTGAGTGTGGGCAGGCACCAGCTGGTTACATGTTGCCTCTGCTGCCCATCCGTCAGCCTTTTACATGATCCCCCCCCCCCCTTGCTGTCTTCTCCATCTTTTGCCCCTTTAAACCCCAGCCCTGCTGCTCCTCCATATCTCCCCCGGCGGGGCGTGTCCTGCTCCTAGTGCTATGCAGAGAACCAGCCCCTGGTTGGAATGCTCAGCTCACCAACAGCCTGGCCGGCAGGCTCCTTCCTTCCCCCGCTGTCTCTGGCTGTGCTGGTGCCCTGGGAAAGCCCAAGACCCTCTGGCCCGGGGTGCTGGCCAGGAGGAGCCGAGCCCTGCATGTGCCAAAGCCCCGCACAGCGCTGGCATGGGGAAGCCTCTCGCCCCCTCAGCTAAGCTCTGGAGTGGCGGGGGAGGGCGGGGGGGAAGCATTTTCCAGACTGTTCATGCCCCGACCCGGCAGGCTCCACAGCAGCCCCTGGGAGAGGGGCTTAGCACCTTCTTCACCTGCCCCCTGCCACCCTGGGTTGTGCCCTCAGGGAACGTGGGGCTGCCCCATCCCCTAGGCACCTTCCCCTGCTGAGCCACCTCTCTTGCCGGGTTCGCTGAAGCCCCTGCAGTCAGGTTCCCTGGGCCCTGATGCACAATGCATCCTTAGGGCTTAACCCCTTCCAGCCTGCACTGTAGCCAGGGGACAGGGGGAGGCTGGGTTATGTCGGTGGTCAGCAGCAGCCTGGAGGCGTTAGCTGCCTTTCAACACTGTGTGGGCAGGAAGGGACAAGCTGCTTCCAGCCATGGGGGAGCCAGGAGGAGGAGATGGGCTCTACAAAGACATGGGCTAGGGCATCTCCCCCCGACACCCCCCCCCCACCGTGGTTGGAAGCCGTTACCGTCCCTTCTGTATTGCTCAGTGCTGAAAGGCTGCTGCTGGTCACGTTCTGGTATGAATCCTGGCAGAGGGAGTTGGTTCAGTCAGTGTCATTCTCTCCTCCCCCCACCCCGCCGGTGTGAGAGAGGTGTTCGGGAGTGTGGGTGTGTCACCTCTCCCCATTGGGGCGGGGGGGTAGGATTGTGTGTGAACCAACTAGGCAGTATTTCTTTTTAACAGCAACAAAGAGTCCTGTGGCACCTTATAGACTAACAAATGTATTGGACCATAAGCTTTCGTGGGTGAATACCCACTTCGTCAGACACATGTAATGGAAATTTCCAGAGGCAGGTATAAATATGCAGGTAAGAATCAGTCTAGAGATAACGAGGTTAGCTTTAACAGGTTTGGTCAACTTCATGTTAATTTGAATGTTTGTAAATTATAAAGTTATGAAAACATTGGACTATCTATAATAATGTTGGTCATTAGTGGAATAATGTGTATGCCTTCCTTATTTTGTGCATCCAGTATCAGATGTAGGGACCATGGCAAACAGTGAAAGCATTAAATACGCATCCAAAAGTAGGCCTGCAATTTGAGATAAAAAGGTTTAGTATGTTTTAGCTTAACTCCACTGCAGAGCTGAAATATCCTTACACGTTCACCTTCAAAACCCTTAGTAACATTGCTAATATATGTTCACAACCTCTCTATTTTCAATAATGTTAACATAAGCAAATTACATGAGATGTAAAATATTACTGTGTACAAATGCTACTTTTGCTAATTGTTAAATATAATTGTCAAATTGCTTAAAATCAGGTAATGCCGCTATTATGATTGCAGCTTAGTTGTACCCAATTTACATTGAGGCGGTGTTCTGATTACTACTTCTTTGCTTGCAGAAGGGGACTCTGATAACTACATTGCCTATTATAGAAGAGCCACAGTGTATTTGGCCATGGGCAAATCTAAAGCTGCAATTCGTGATTTAAGTAAAGTGGTTGAACTAAAGCAAGATTTCACATCAGTAAGTAATGCTTTCTCAGGATTCCTTAGGGTAAAAGAAAATGGTGTTCCTTTTTGTTTTCCTGCTTTGTTTATAAGGCAGAGTCTTTTTTAGCTGGTGATATAATAAAGAGAATTTAATACCCCATATTTCAGGAAGTTTAACATTAGATACCACAAGATACTAGTGCGTGTACTATATTGAAAACCCTTACATTAGCTGAGAGATAGAGTAGTCTTGTCTCACTCTAACTATTAATTTTATACCTGGCCTATAGTAAAATGCCCAAATCCTCTGCTAGCATATCTAAGGGTTTGTAATGAACTATGAGTACGGCTAAGGTTTTTTTTTTTTTTTTTTTGTTTGTTTTTTTTCCACGGGTATTTTTAGTAAAAGTCATGGACAGGTCATGGGCAATAAACAAAGTCATGGCCTGTGACCTGTCCATGACTTTTACTCCAGGCACCACTCCCACAGCTCCCATTGGCTGTGGTTCCCAGCCAATGAGAGCTGCAAAGCCAGCACTCCGGGCAGAGGCAGCTCGCAGAACTGCCTGGCCATGCCTCCACCAAGCAGCTGAGCCAAGGGGGATGTTGTTGCTTCCGGGGAGCCCCCCAGGTAATCGTTGCCCAGAGCCCGCCTTACCCTGTCCCATGCCCCAGCCTCCTGCCCCCTCCCACACACACAAACTCTGTTGCCTGGGGAGTGTGGGGGGTGCGGGTGCATGGTGGCCTGAGACTGGCCCAGCAGTGGCCAGTGCACCTGGCACAGGGGCTGTCTGAGCTGTCCCTGTGCCAGGCACATTGGCCGCTGCAGAAGTCATGCAGGTCATGAAAAGTCATGGAATCCATGACTTCCATGACAAACTCGCAGCCTTAACTATGAGTCATTTATAAGCAGTAAAATTGGTTGCCAAATCAAGAAATAAGTTGCTTTTTAGGATTTCCGCCTACTTTACCAAAGCTCTTAGAGGCTAGTTACTGGTAGACATCTGAAGTTGGAATTAGCCATTTGACCACCCTCCCTACCTGCTGCCCAATTCTTTGTTCTGAACTGCAGATTATCGCCTCAAATTTTAAAAATAACTATTTGGAAAGATTGAGTTGCCCACAGTTTGAAAGGTAAAGATAGTCTATCTATTTCTCTTAGCAAAAATGATAGTTTATATAATGTTTACTGTGTTGTTGTAGCCATGTTGGTCCCAGGATATTAGAGACACAAGATGGATGAGGTAATATATTTTATTGGATTGACTTCTGTTAGTGAAAGGGACAACTTTTGAGCTTTCTCAGACCTGAAGAGATCTATGTAAGTTACTCAGAGTGTCACAGCTAAATACAAGGTGGAACAGATTATGTAGTTAAATCTGTTCCACCTTGTATTTAGCTGTCACACTCTGAGTATCTTTTCCTGACCTGAAGAAGAGCTTTGTGGGGCTTGAAAGCTTGTCTCTCTCACCCACAGAAGTTGGTCCACTAAAAGATATTAGGACCCCCCACCTTGTGTTTGTTTTTATATATTTGTTACTATGACAAATTTGACATGTTCTCTCCTCTAAGAGATGAAATACTGTGTATATACTCGTTCATTAGTCTGTTCGTTTATAAGCCGACGCCCCCCCAAATGGATAGGTAAAAATAGCAAAAAACTGTATGACCCTTTCATAAGCTGACCCTATATTTCAGGGGTTGGAAAACTTTGGCTCCCGGCCCATCAGGGTAAGCTGCTGGCGGGTTGGGACGTTTTGTTTACCTGGAGCATCTGCAGGCATAGAGCCCCTCAGCTCCCTGAGGGGCTCTATGCCTGCAGACGCTGTAGATAAACAAAATGACAATGTATTAGATATTCAATTCAATGATTCCATAGAATTAAAATAATCAAATTTTGGTGTAAACCTGTTTATAAGCCAACCCCTGCTCTTTGATGCACCACTTTTTTACCAAAAATATTCAGCTTATATACTCATTCATATGGTAATTTTACAACAAAATTATGCCTTTTTAAATGACCTTGTTCTAGTGAACAAATGGAAAGAGTTTCTCTTTTTCTCTCCTCCCCACCAGATTAAAACATTTGGTATAAGAACTATCTTTAAAGTCCCAGGACTAGTTTAACAATGTTACTAGCAATACATTGTCTTGTAGTCATTAGATTTTTATTTAACCAACTTATTTAAGAAAGGGTGACTGCAAGTCTTAAAATTAATAGCTCTTCTAAATTAACTTGCATGAAAACTCTTATCCTGAATAATCAAAATTTCTGTTAGGATCCTTCCAAAATAATCTGCACTGACTTTTACAATGGCTTCTGCTAAAGAGTTCTCATTAAATTATCAGGTTAATAGAAGTATTAACAATAAGGATTTCCATACTCTTTTGCTGCAATCTGTTGAAAAAGCTGTGAATTAAGAAAATCAAAACAGTGTAGCAAATCAACAGTTGTTTTTCTTGGTACAGTCCTCTGATGGAGGAGTTTGGGTGGTAATTGGAGCTATGCCTACATTTGCAATGATGGGTAATTACTGGTCTAAAACCCTGATGTAAAAAGCCATAATCATTTTTGCTAAAGCTGCTCTTGTAAGACCACAGCATAGCAGGGGTCGGCAGCCTTTTGGAAGTGCTGTGCCGAGTCTTCATTTATTCACTTTAACTTAAGGTTTTGCGTGCCAGTAATACATTTTAACATTTTTAGAAGGTCTCTTTCAATAAGTCTATAATATATAACTAAACTATTGTTGTATGTAAAGTAAATAATGTTTTTAAAATGTTTAAGAAGCTTCATTTAAAACTAAATTAAAATGCAGAGCCCCCGGACCAGTGGCCAGTCCCAGGCAGTGTGAGTGCCACTGAAAATCAGCTCACGTGCCGCCTTCGGCACCTGTTCCATAGGTTGCCTACCCCTGCAATATAGGAAAGGGATGGAGAGAGCAGACACCTTCATATCTGCTTTTGGTTCAGTTTGCTAGATGTGGATGGGGGGTGAAATTTTCCATTTTATTAAATTTGGGGAGATTGGGTTTTAATTTTCCTTTTTGAATACAAATTAGAACTGAGTAAAGTACAAAAATGGTTACTGTTCCATTTCAGGCAAGATTACAGAGAGGCCATTTACTTCTTAAGCAAGGAAAATTTGATGAAGCAGAAGAAGATTTCAAAAATGTGGTAAGTAGGAAGTGTAGAAAACTACACTGTTGGCTTTAAATTTAGATTATGAGCCAAGAGCATTTTCTCATAACTTAAATCCATTGTAGACCACATACATATGTAGCCGAGTTGCAGACTGCATCTTTTTTTAAAGATGTTGCAGCAGAGTTGAGCTATTTTGTATAAACAAACAATGAAAAAAGTAGTAATAGAGTAATTGTGTATTAACCGTAGCACCTTTTTAATGAAGCTCACAATACTTTAATTTTTCTGTTATAAAGAAACAGTTCAGTTGCAAATGCCACTACATATAAGATGTTTTCTAAACAATATAATGAAAATAAGGCTGCATTTGTATGGTTAAGTAGATTTTGTTCTGTCCCATTTTCTGTATCACTTCAATTATTTGATATGAGAACAATCGTGTAGTGTAGGATTTTGAAAAATATTATTGTCAGGTTTAAATGTGTTTACCACTTCATCATTCTTCCTTGACATCCACGCTAGGGAAAAACATGTGCCTTCAGAGAGGAAGGATAGTACAGACTTTACGGTGCAAGCCTGGGACTTGGAAGATCTAGGTTCAGTTCCTTGTCCACAGACTTCCGGTGTGACCTTTGCCAAATCACTCAGTGTTTCTGTGCCTCAGTTCTTCAGCTATAAGATGACCTCCTTATCTCATGTGGGTATTGGGAGGTGCTCGGATACTGCAGGAATGGGGGTCGTACAAGTAGTGTAGAGGGTTTTTTCCCTAAAAACACGTTTGGTTTATTTTTTATCTTGTCAAGTAAAAGGTATTTATAAATCTTGAGCACACTTACAAAAAGTAAACTACTTAATCTCAAAATTAACTGAATTTTCATCCTGATATAACATACTAGCCTCTTCCTTCTCTTCTTGTCACATCAGGCAGGCTAGGTCTAGGCCGCTGAGCAAATTCCAAAAGATATTGGAATAGGCTGTGTTTGCTTTGCTTTTCTCTCTCGAGTAGAATTGTGTATTTTAATGGTCAAGCACTTAAAGCTTTAAGGGATAGGCAATTTTTTATAAGCCAAAGTAAAGAAACCCTATAAATGTGTGTAACTATATACCGTGGTTCCAGCTATGTTCATGAAATGTGCAGAAGTACAGAGATTTGATGTTTAATGGAGACCCTTCCTGTGAGTGCTTAAGAGGAAAAAACCTGGTGGTCATACTCCACGACCCTTAAGTGGTATGGAAGAGAGGCGAGAGACTGGTCTTACTCTGGTTAGCTGAGTGTCTTGTCCTTTGATTACTGTTTTTGTGTGTATGTCTGTGTGTGAAATTAATGTTTCTCCAGACATTTGCTGCTAGCACCACATTTGGATTTTTTTTTTTTTTTTGGCCACTAACTCAGCAAAACAGTTTTTATTCCCAGCCAAGCTTCAGAGCTCTAGAAGAGCAACAGAACACAAAGCTTAACTTTACTTTTCAAATCCTAGCTAATATAAAATAAAGTTGCTTGGCTTAAACCTATTGAGTATCATATTAATAAAACTAAATGACTAGTAATTACTGCTGATATGGACCATTATGCTGGAAAAGTACAGTAGTATCAAGCCTATTACAAACTAGTTATGAATATCTGTAGAAATCCATTTCAGTTCACTAAAACATTACACCGGAATATGACCATCAAATAATAATTATGAAAATATACACATTTTAAAATATTTGTGAAGCTTCAGACTCCTTTGGTCTCTACAAGGTAGCTGTACTTGTTCTATTTCTTTAGTTCTATAAACAACACAACAGATTTGCTTATGTGCATATAATCACTTTTACTGTTCTCTGAATTTTCTGTTAAAAGCACAAACTTCAATTAAATATGGGTACGGTATGTCCCTGGCTTTTTTTAACTTAACAAGCTCATAATTGTATAGGATAATTTAGAAATGTTGGTTGAGTGAGTTTTAAGCTGTTTTTAGCTGATGTTCCGTGTGTGGGAGGCTGGGAAAAGGGGGGAATTACCTAGCTCTGTGAAGCTAGGGGGTTTAGACCAACCTGGTGGTTCTGCCAAACATTCTGTATAAACTATTTAGTCTTATTGTGTAGACATATATAAACTAAACTTCTCAGAAGATGAGGGAACGCACTTATTAATACTGTACATTTTTTTTTCTGTTGGTTTGTTTAGGCGTTTGTATGGAAAGTACTTAGATGGGATAGTCTTTCTGAATGACTTCCAAGACCTGTGTATAGTATTTCCGCTTTATGACCAGGGGAATGGGGAATATCTGTGACATTCATTATTAGAGGGCTGTGAACCGTAGCATTAAACCAGCTGCTGAGAAGCAGAAGAATAACAAGTTGGACCTTGATGCTGCTGTCTGAAGGTGTTCTCTTGAATGTGGATTGGTGCAGTCCAAGGGAACCCAGCGGAGGACCTTAGGGTAACTTTTTTTTTTCGAAAGCATTTAAATGACTTCGGAGCCTAAAAAAATTTGTGTTGGAAAATTTTACCACTGGTCTCATCTGTCCTCCCCCATCCCCGGCCCCTTTCCTCCTTGGAAACAACCATTGGTTCACCTTCTAAAGCAATATCCTCAACCTTCTCTTAAACATCATGGGGAAGACCCATATCTCTCGGTCAGAATGTCCTCAACAAGGGCACAGTTGTCACAGAACTCGTGGCTCTGTGTCAGGAGTCATATACCACATGAAGGGCACCTTCTGACTTTCAGAAACAGTTGCTTGGCTTCTTTTCCTCATTCAGAAGCTGTTCTGATGGTGGGAAAAGTTTGTGCTTATGCAAACAATGGTATTTTACCAGCAGGAGTGTTGTATGGAGGAACAGGACTTTCTCCCCAGGAGGCCAGTTTCCCTAGCATCCTTGAATTGAGGGGGATCTCTCCTGGCTGACGCAAACCATGGGAATCTGAATGATGACTGGAATGTAGAGCTCCTTTTGATTGCCTATTCTTAAGGATGTTTTCTCACTGTGAATCGAAGAAACCAGTCTTTCAATCTCTCCAGGTGAGGGTGGGGGGCTCAGGGGGTGAGTCCCTGTCTAGGCTAGTGTCATGATCTAACTGCTCCCTCCCCTTTACCCTCCTCAGAAACAACCATCTGCTCTTCTTGGGCAGCTTAGCTTCCTCTCTCAGGGAACTGTCCCTACACCTTTGAGGGGCGAAGGAGAGAGGAGCAGGAAGACCCTTCTGGATACTACAGTGACAGTAGGGACTGCAGAGACATAAGACCCAGCCTAAATTAGTTCAGTTGGGGTTTGGATGTGCAGGGAAGACACACTCTTTTGTGGGGAAGCAACCTCATTTCCCCATCTCCCCTTAAAAAAACCAAAACAGCAATGCAGGCTGCTCATTCCTCCCTTCCCTCCTTATAAAACAACTTTTGGCTCCTCCTGGGCAGCTCAGCTCTCTCCTTTGGAAACGCACTAGTGTGTCATTATTAAATATTTATACTCATGTTGGCACCTGTTAAAGCCTATTTTCTTGTCTGAATGTGGGCAAAACAGAGCCACATGTTAACCAAAGGTCCCTAGTTAGCTCTAGAGAATTATTGTTCTTGGAATGGCTATTCTGTCTCTTTGTACAGCTCCAAGGCGTTGAATAGTCAGCAGGGCTCCTCAGATGCTTCATATCTAATATTTCTGTTATTCTTGTTAGCAGCCACACAATGACAGTCACTAGGAAGAGAGTTGGAGGAGAGGTCAGCGTCCTCTTCTGGGCCCTGATCCAGCACTGCACTTAGTCAAGCATGTGATTAATTGTATTGAGATATATATGGGAATATTGATGTGTTAGGTGGTTTGCAGGATCAGAGACTCTCTGAAAAGGGAGGCTTCATCAAGTCACATGGTACCTTTCTCCATGTGTCTTTCAGCCTCCCTGGAAGGATACTCTAGCACTGGTGTGAAGAAAGTCTTTCCAAAAGCAGATGGTTGATAAGTGACAGATATCAAGTTTGCTGCACCTGAGTCGTGCAAAAACCGAGAAACTACTGCAAAGGGCCTTGCTGACAGACTTGTTTAAACTGCTTCCAGTTGTGAACATTTCACTGTTAAGCACCAACTAGTATATGTGGACTGCAATGAATATGTTGTGAATAGAGATGTTCTGTCTCTTAGAGATGAATTTGTGGGTTTTTTGAGCATGGAGGAATTATATTTAAAAGCCATAAATGGAAGATTCTTATAGTTTCACTAGGTGTCAGCAAAGACTAAACAACTTTGAATGTTGTGTACTTACAAATTATTTTTATATTTTCCTAATTTAGCACAGGCTTCAGTTACAAATATGTCACAGTATTTATCCATGGTCATCCAGTGTGTGTGTAGGTCTGTTTTAGTTGTGGATGAAGCAAACCGTCCTTGTCTAGTCCAATACAAACGCTAACACCATTTATTTCAGGCAGCATGAGAGCAGAGATACCCAAAGTGCCATCTTCTGTTTCTCAGTCTCTGAGAGGTGCTCCCCATGTTGACATTAGACTAGGCCCCCAAATTATTTACCCTGTAGTAAAAGTGGTAGCAGCAAATAGAGAAGGCAATCTAATGTGCAGCTTTTTGGAGAGTGCCATTCTCTCCTCGCTTTAGTAATCTAGCATTATTGTAAATATCGTAGATGAGAAATGGGGAAGGGAATTTAGTTAATTAGTCAGTGCAGGACTTTCCTTTAGAGGATATTCTAGTGTGTTTCCTCTCAAATTTTTAGTAACTCAAACAATGGGGTTTCTGCCGTTTTCCTTGAGACTGTTCCACAGCCTAACAGATCTCCCTGTTAGATGAGTTTTCCTTCCACCCCCCTGGTATTCAGCCTGAATTTTTGTTTGCTCAATGTCATTCCATTACTCCTTGGACCTGTCAGAAACTGTTCCTCTCCCTATGCTTGGCAGCCTATTGCTGCTTCGACTAGGCATCCTGCAGTCTGTCTCTTTGCAGCTCTGCAGTACAGAGAGGCCCTCCTACCTGGACTGTGTCCCTGCTTTTTAACATTCACAAATGGCTTCCTCTATCTACAATGTCACCGTAAAGCACACAACTCAATCTAGTCCATTCACTTCTCTTTAGTGACTTAAACACCTTTGTACTTCTAAATTTCTTCCAATAAGGATCCTAGATCCCAACCCACTTAGATATGAGAGATACTCCCTCACCCTCTTCCTTCTCTAGGTACAAGCCATACCTTCTTCTCTATAGCTAGGTACACAGGCTATGATATTACATGTTCCACGCAGAGGAATTAATTGACCTGTACATTCAATATGCTGCTTTAATTGTTAATTTCAAACATGTGAAAAGCAGTTGCAGTACTTGCGCACACATGTCTGCGAGGTTGGATCATAGTCTGACCAGGTGCAGAAGCATAGTAAAAGCTTGTGAGTGAAACCCAAACTTTGGATTTTTTGACTCTTCAACATTTTGTGCTCTAATGAAACTTTGTGTATATATAATATTTAGACTTGGCAGAATTTTATTTTTTATAATTTTGACATGTTTAAACATAAACCATTTTTTCATTTTTTTTTAATTTTTTTTACATTTTTGTAGTTGTGGGAAATTTGTGGTGGGGCTCAGATAATGGTTGTTTGTCAGAGAATGATTATTTAATGATGGTAGGGTTTGAGATTCAAAAAGTGTAAAGCTTTATAACCGCTAAAACACAACTTGTCAAAATATGCAAATTAAACATCCTTAAATCAAACTCTAAGTTCTCAAGCAGATTTCTTACTTGACCTATCTGTAAATTTTGATGATTATCAATGGAAATATTTTTTTAATTAGTTTGCGTATGTGGTGAAATTGATGTTTATTGATGTTTCCCAATAAAATCAAATTGTCCCAAGCCTAATAATATATATATACACACACATACACACACACACTG
Organism: Mauremys reevesii; assembly: GCF_016161935.1. Taxonomy (NCBI): domain Eukaryota; kingdom Metazoa; phylum Chordata; order Testudines; family Geoemydidae; genus Mauremys; species Mauremys reevesii. Next base: position 100,095,474 of record NC_052623.1, read on the forward strand.
TTAAAAACTTTACTAAGGTTGCAAAGTCAAGCATACAAAAGTTAGGAAATACCAGAATTAAGGTTGCCTGTGCAACCTTAAATTTGGCCCATTGTGCATATGCATTATGATATAATTATAAGACTGTAAGATCACATGCTATTTTTTATGGAATCCCTGCCTCATTCAGCACCCAAGATGGACTATGTGCACTGAGTGAGCAGTTACATAATTTGTTTCATCCTCATAGTTCATTGGGTGGCCCCAGGCATTATTTACTGCATATTGTTCATATCCTTCTTCGAATACACAATTATTAGTTTACCCATGGTCCTGTCTATGGTGCTTATCAGTGTAATATCACGTGCTTCACAAATACTGGTTTTATATTCATAAAACACCTGTAAGGTGAGGGGGAGTGATATTACCCCCATTTTACAGATGTGGAAACTGATGCACCCGAGAGTAATGGATACTTAATTTTGGAGGCCCAATTTGAGATGCTTAGGACCTGATTTTTCAGAGTACACCTCTACCCGCTGTCCTCGGGAGCCAAAAAATCTTAACCGCGTTATAGGTGAAACCGTGTTCTATCAAACTTGCTTTGATCTGCCTGAGTGCGCAGCTCCCTCAGAGTGCTGCTTTACCACGTTATAGCTGAATTCGTGTTTTATCGGGTTGCGTTATATCGGGGTAGAGGTGTACTTAGCATTCTATAGCACTTCATGTATTCAGGCACAGCTCCCAATGACTTCAGTTGCAGTTTCTGCATGTTGGGCCCCAGGATCCCAAGTCAGACACCCAGAAAATAAGGAACACACAATTAGAGACTGGCTATGAAAAGTCTGGGTTTTGTGACTTAACTAGCATCATGCAGAAACTCTGACACAGTCAGGGATAGGATCAAGTGCTCCAGGGCATCATTCAACTGCCTTAACCCTGAGACCATCCTTCCTCTTCTTGCAATCCCCTGCCTTGTTCAACATATACCTTCCAACTTAAGGCATGCTTAATTCTGGCATTTTCTAACTTTTGAAGTGCTTGACTTTGCAACTTTAATGTTCTTTTAACATAGGTTTTTGGGTGTAATTTTCTAGCATTTAAAAAAAAAAAAGCAAACTGGAAAAAAAAACAAAAACCTAATTTTGTCCTGTGGTTTCATATTGACACTGACATGGGTTATTAGCAGGGCTGGAACCTTTAGATCCACCACACCAAACCTCTACTGCTTAGAGAACAAACTGAATCTATTTCCCCATGTTAAGTATCCTCACACCTTCTTAACTGTCTGGAATGGGCCATCTTGATTATCACTGCAAAAGTTTTTTTTTTCTTCTCCTGCTGATAATAGCTCATCTTAATTAATTAGCCTCTTAGAGTTGGTATGGCAACTTCCAACTTTTCATGTTCTCTGTATGTGTATATATATCTTCTTCTGTGTTCCATTCTATGCATCTGATGAAGTGGGCTGTAGCCCACAAAAGCTTATGCTCAAATAAATTTGGTAGTCTCTAATGTGCTACATGTATGCCTGTTCTTTAAGCTAATGGAGTAACTGATAGCAGTAGTAGGTTGTTATCCTCTATGTGGTATGGGACTAGAGTGGGATGGGAGGCTTCGCTGGTGGGTTTCACAGATATTTGCTGAAGGTAAAAGGATGGTGAGACTCAAGAATCTTGAGTTCCATTTGAGGCTCTGGAGAGTCTGCCTGTTCTTCTGCCCCGTCCTCTGACTTATCAAGTCCCAGTGCTCTCTCTTCCTCCCCTCTGGCTTCTTGTCCCAGTCTCTTTGTGCAGCAAGTCCTAGTCTCACTCCTTCAGACTCCCTGTCCTAGTCATCTCTTTCCTGGCTCCTCATCAAGTCTTTGTCACTTACCCTGGCCACAAGTCATGTCCCTCCCTGCTATGCCCAGGTTTCCTGTCCCCATGAGTTCCCAGTTCCAATCTTTCTTCCTCGGTTCCTCATCCAATCGCCATGTCTTACCTCCTCACCCCACTACCCCCACATCTCGTTCCTTAACTCAGTCTCTTTGCCCAGCCAGTCCCAGTTCTTCCTTCTCATCAGATCTGTCTCCTCTCCCCTCCCACATCTTACTAGTTCTCATTCCCAGTCTCCTTTCCCAGCCAGCCAATACCAGCCTCCCCTGCTGCTTTTCTGATATCATTCCCCCCACAGTTCCCCAGACCACCACCATCTACTGACTCCCAGTTGATTTCCCACTGGCCAAACTTCTTGTCCCAATCCACTTCCCCACACTCCTTCCTTCTGGCAGGTCTTATCCCCTCTGCTTTCAGATCAGATGGCTTCCTTTTTCATGTTACCTGGGTCCAGGAGGGAGATCTTTGAGGAAGCACAGGAGAGGCAGTTCAGACGCCTGGACCTGGCATGATCCACAGCAGCTCAGCGTTGCAATTGCTTCAGACACAGGATGAGCAGGGACATTCCTGCTCTGCCTGTGTCTGAAGCATGCTCAGCGTGGATGGAATTTTCAGGGACTTTATTTGCTAAAAATCTAAGAACTCTGTACTTTGTGTGTGAGTGCATGTGCAAACTGTAATTTGACTTCTTCTCTTCCCCGTTACCCACCAAGGGGCTTATCACTTGGTCAAATTTGGGCAGATTTTCATGGGGAAGACAAAAGACATATCCCTGACACAAAGGCTGCCCCCAGATAAAATTTCAAGTGTCTGCTCCAGAACGTAGGGGTGGTAGAACTCTTCAAAGAAAATATTGCAATTTTTTTTTTTTTTACATGAGCAAACAATGTATTTTTCCCTACACTGATCTTGGAAAGGGCTGAACTGTTCTGACTGAAATTTCCCACAGAAATCAACCTGAGGCAGACGCCCATCATGGAAAATCTCAGCCCAAGTGGTTAAAGTTAAGCAAAAGTATAAGGAACTGAAAACAGGGTGTCATAATGGGAATCATTGGGCAACGTTAATAGGTAGAGCTGGTAACATTTCCAACTTCAGCTACTATACTGGAGTCTTGGGGTTTAGTTTTTTTTTTTTTTCTATAGTACCATGACAGCTATAGTGGGATAGCTTTGCTGAATAAATAACACAATCCTGACCCAAAGAATTTACAATTCCAAGGAGCAAGTGGATTCTATACACTGTAATAGATTGTTGAATTGGCTCCGAGTGACACATGATCACTTTAGGTTAACTAAGCGAGCCCAGTGCATAAAGTGCAAATGGTTCCCATATAGTTTATTTCTAAAATCATTCTGGTTCATTTGTGCTGCTTCAGTTTTATGTCACTGCTAATATACCAATTAAGCTGTAATAAGTGATATCTTGATTACCGACATTATCCCATGAAGATAATAGAATCATGAAAATGTAGTGTTGGAAGGGACCTTGAGAGGTCATCAGGTCCAGGCCCCAGCACTGGAGGCAGGACCAAGTCAACCTAGACCATCCCTCACAGGTTTTTGTCCAAACTGTTCTTAAAAATCTCCAGTGATGGTTTGACACGGAGGCCAAGTGGTGGTTCACTACTCTGTCAGCAACTCTTGTCAGGCTTGAAATACTCATCACACCTAACACGCTTGTCATGAGATATGCCCAAAAGGTGGCATGGAAAACTAATAACTCACTGATCTTTAATATTTTTGCATGATATATGTGTGGGGTGTGTAGACCAAGTTATGGATTTGTGCTAGAATTTTATGTTCTTAAAATGTGTTTTGGCACATTCATAAGCCCAGTCTGCCCTAGATAAAGGAATGTGTATTTGCTTGTCTGACCAGCCTGGTCATTAGGTGCAGAGAATAAAGGTACACTTACATGCAAGGTAAACAGAGCCATCAGGAGAGCAACCTGGGGGAAGATGACCACTTAACAGTCTTCCCCCACTTAACAAATGGGGGATGGTGTCTGCACTCCCAGGAAGTCTTCCTGCCTCTTGAAGCAGGGTCCATGCACTTTGGGAATTTATAAGGAGAGAGAAAATGCTCTTTTGGCATCCTTCACCTGAAGAGACAAAGAAACTGAGCAGTATGAGATCTGTGAAGGGTCCTGCCAGAGACTCTGGTCAGCCATGGTGGAAAAGACTTGATGAGAAACACTTCTTTGAACAAGACAATCTAATCCGTTAGGTTTTAGTCTTAGAAGCATATGTTTATTCTTGTTTGCATGTAACCCTGGCTATCCGTATACCTTTATATTTAATCCTATGTCCTTTTGTTAAATAAGCTTGCGTTATTTTTCCTGTGTTCAGTGCACTGATTGAAGGGAAGTGTGTGTTAATACCAGTTAAGATAACAGGTTGCAGTGTATTGTCTCTTTAAAGGAGCAACAAATTTAATTACTTTTGCTAGTGTTCAGTAAGAGGGCTGGATGGTGTCAAGAGACATCTCTGGGGAATGTCAATTGGGGTTCATTGTTCCTTACTGGCAAGGCAAGGTTTGAACTGGGAGAGTTCTAACGAGTTTGCTTGCAAGGCAGATAATCTGGCAAGTCATGGTGGTGTCACATATCTTAGCAGTAGTAAAACTTTTCACCTGCTGACCCTGAGAGGGGCAATGCAGTAACTCACAATTCTGGGAGTTTGTGCTGATTGTTGCAGATGGGGATTCCACAACCTCCCTTGGAAGCCTATTCCAGAGCTTAACTACCCTTATAGTTAGCAAGTTTTTCCTAATATCCAACCTTAGATATTCCTTGCTGCAGATTAATCCGTTTACTACACCGCTACCCTGATATAATGGGGCCCGATATAACATGAATTCGGATATAATGCGGTAAAGCAGCACTCTGGGGTGGCAGGGCTGCGCACTCCGGTGGATCAAAGCAAGTTCGATATCACACAGTTTCACCTATAACACGGTAAGATTTTTTTGGCTCCCGAGGACAGCGTTATATTGGGGTAGAGGTGTACTTGTCCTACCTTCAGTAGACATGAACAAGTGGCCCCGTCCTCTTTTAACAGCCCTTAACATATTTGATTACTGTTATGAGTCTCTCCCCTCCCCCACATCTTCTTTTCTCAAGAGTAAACATGCCCAGTTTTTTAAAACTTTCTTTATAGGCCAGATTTTCGAAAACTTTTATCGTTTTTGTTGCTTTCCTCTGGACTGTCTCAACTTTGTCCCCATCTTTCTGTAAGTGTGGTACCCTGAATTGAACACAAGCCTCTAGCTGGGACTTCACCAGTGCTGAGTAGAGTGGGACAATTATCTTCTGTGTCTTACATATAAAACTCCTGTTGTTAAACCCTAGAATATTAGCCTTTCTCACAGCTGCATCATATTGTTGACTTGTATTCAGTTTATGATGCACTATAACCTACAGATTATTTTCAGAAGTACTGCCACCTAGCCAGTTACTTCCTATTTTATGGTTGTGCAGTTAATTTTTTTCCTTCGTAAGTCAAGTACTTTGCACTTGTTTTTATTGAATTTCATCTTGTTGATTTCAGACCAGTTCTCCAATTTCTCAAGGTCATTTTTAATTCTAATCCTGTCCTCTGAGGTGCTTGCACCCCTCCCAGCTTGGTGTTATCTGCATATTTTATAAGCACTCTCTCCACTCTGTTATCCAAGTCATTAATGAAAATACTGAATAATACTGGACCCAGGACCGATCCCTGTGGGGGCCCTCTACATGTGTCAGCGAACCACTGATAACTACTTCTTCGTTTTTCAATCAGTTGTACACCCATCTTACATTAATTCCATTTAGAGCACATTTCTCTAGTTTGCTTATGAGAATATCAAGTGGGTCTGTAAACAGTCTTACTAAATAAAAATCAAGACCCATCACGTCTACAACTCTAGCCCTATCTGCTGGGCCAGTAACCCTGTCAAAGGAGGAAATTAGGTTGGTTTTGCATGCTTTGTTTTTGACAAATCATGTTGGTGATTCCTTATTACACTATTATCCTCTTGGTGCTTACTGATTGTTTAATAATTTGTTCCAGTATCTTTCCGTATATTGAAGTTAGGCTGACTGGTCTTTAATTCCCCCAGATCCTCTTTGTTCCCTTTTTTTAATGTTAGGTACCATGTTTGTCCTTCTGTAGTCCTCTAGTTACCTTTTTACTGAAGCAAAATAGTGATTAAACAACTTTGCCCTTTTCATGTTGTCCCTGCTAAGTAACGGACCTATGCTTCACTTAGTCTTTCTCTTGCTCCTGTTGTATTTATAGAACCTTTTCTTGTTGCCTTTTATGTCCCTTGCTAGGTGTAACTCATTTTGTGCCTTAGCCCTTCTGATGTTGTCCCTACATGCTTGTGCTATTCCTTTGTACTCCTCCTTAACAATTTGTCCATGTTTCCACTTGTCGTAGGATTCCTTTTTGTTTTTCATTAAAGAGTTCCTGGTTGGATCCATATTGGCCTCTTGCTATTCTTCCTTTCTTTTCTTTGCATTGGTATAGTTTGCAGTTGTGCCTTTAATATTGTCTAATAGGTCGCTGCAGTATATTTTTATAGCCTATAGTGCTGCTGGAGTTATTTTTATGACTAAAAAGCTTTGTGACAAACTTCAGATGTATAATTCAGGCATCATGGTAATATTTTTTTTTAAAGTTGCTTCTTGTAAAAGCATAAAATGTTTGGCTTATTAAAATCTTTTTTTTCCAAGCAAACAGTTTTAAATATTGGCTCGACTAGTGGTATGTTGTCTTCCATCAGTAAACCACTGTTGTGTTTTGATAGCATCCTTCACACAATAACTACATAACATTTTTTCAAATTATGCAGAATGGTGGGAAGATGAGTTATTTATAAGTAGCCTAGTGGCAGGGCTCTGCATTGCTGTAGCAGATTCCTGGGGCTGTTTCCTGGAGTCTGATTCCTGGTGTTCTCCAACAGGATTTAGGAGTCCAGGGATATAGCCAGTGAGAAGAATATGATAGATCTCACATCTCTCTATTGTTGCCTCCTCACTCAGTTAAGGAGCATCATAGATCAGCTCTGATAGATTCCTTTGCATGAAGGATGGTGGTCACAATGCAGAACCGTGAGAGTAGACAGGTAAACATCTGTCCTTGCATCCCTAGTTTTGACAGGGATATGAATGTATTCCTTTCCTTCCCCAACCCCATACCTCTTATCTCTTCCAAAGGAGGAATAGGTAGAGAAAACTGTCCATCATTCTTGGCTTGCTTGTCACGAGGAGTATGGAGGATGACGACATTCTCCTAGTCTTCTCTTTACTCGGAGAAAGTTTTATTTTTATTTTTTTATTCCCCCTCCCCCCCCGCCCCGGAGTTGTGAACATTACAGATAAATCCTGTCTAGTGCACCTAGTAGGGGCAACCTTATGATGACAAACATTGTTTCAGTAACCCCTAAATACTGCTTTTGTCTCATTGTGTACGAGGGGGAAGGAAATAGTCATTAGTTGGTAACCTGTGTCAGGTTGGGAGACGTTATCGTTAAACATGGCTGTCACTTATCACCACAACTTCAGCTGCAGTGCTCTTGTGCCTGCACTGGATCAGCATCTGAACTGTGTAGCTATAACACTGATGCTTCAGATTTATTCAGTTTCCTTTAGTATCAGCTATGTATGTCTCCAGGAATTTTGGTTTGCATTAAGTGCTCTGTAATAGCTCATAATGCAATAGGGTGGTCAGGGTCAAGGAACAATGGTATAACTGTTTACTATAATTAATGAACAAAAACTTCTATGGTTAGAAATTCACTTTAAACATATTTAAAATTCATTTTAAAAAAACCACTAGTTAGGCAACATTAGCATCCAGGGTAACCTTGATTCACATGCCATAGGGAAGGAAAGAATGAGGACCTAGAGGATGATTAGGTGGGGTGAATAGTGGGGAGGGCAAAAGCAGCAGGCTGCAGAGGGATGGCCAGAGGTGGTAGAGAAACAAGGACCCAAAGGTGGGGAGTGGAGGGCACTGATGAGGGAAGCAGGGTCTTTTTGTACCAGGGGTTTATTGGCTTAACCTTTGTAATATAGACTGTGGAAGGAAAAGGGCCAGTGTGCATGTTTGTAGAGCTTCCTAGCCAGGACTTGTAGGGCAGGAGAGGGAAGGGATGTATAAGAGGGTCCTGGTGGGAGAGGAGCGTTGAAATTCTGAGGTCAGGAGGGATGGGGAGCAGGTTAAAGAACAATTGGAGGATAAAGGACACAGCAGATCTGAGTGCAGGGGCTGGAGAGTGTCTGTAACCCTCCGCAACCCCTGTCTCTGGCCCCCTCCAGTTCTGTTATTCCTCCCCCACTTCCTCTCCATCTATCAAATTGCTTCAGGCAGAGGCATTTCTCTGGTACCTTCTGCTGCTGCTGGCACATTGCTGGCGGCAGCTTCATATGCTGCTCTCTCATTTGGTGTGTGCTTGGCCTTCAGACCAACCCTCTAGTAACGCCCACATGAATTTACAGGAACCTGCACTCAACAATTAACTCCTTTATACCTCCAGTATACAGCCACCCATGCCGGACACCTCCAGTTGTGCAAAAGCACTCAGCTCTAACCACAGCATTTTGTAGATAGTAATAATAGATTAGATTTTTGGAAATAAAAGTAATACTTTGATGCTGCAATTGTGACCTCTAGTGGCAGTAGAGGAATCAAAGGGCATTGCATATTATGGTAATCAGTATTTGACCTGGAAATATACAGAGAAGTTTCTAATATGTAGTGAAGCAAGTATGTGGCGGGGGAGAAGGATATAGCCAAGTTAAAATGAACACTATGAACCATACTCCTCTCTCACAAGTTCCTGAAGTTTACTTTTGTGTGTATTATATTTTTGTCAGGTTTTGCTAAACCATATGTGCTATGATTTTTGACTTCTGAAGTAGTTATGTAATCCTGAGAAGCTGAAAATATGTTTCTAGTCCCAGCTTGAATTTTAAAGCCTATTGCTTCATTCATGCCTACTGGTAGAGAAGAGATTACACCAGTGCCTGTTTTTTTTTTTTTCTTGATGTCTCATTCATAATGTGTCAAAAAGACATTGTTTATATACTTGGTAGGTTCTATTCCTTGCTACAGTAACCATAGAAAAGATGCAGGTTTTGTTAACCTGACAAGCACTATGCAGAAGGCAATATGTTGTAAAATGCTTTCCCTCCCTCTTCCCTTTCTCCAGCCCCATTCTGCACCCACCTTGAAGTCAGGCTTGTTTTGTTGGGTAATCCCAACACATATTAGGACTTGAAATAAAGTAAATGATTCAGTGCAGAAAAATACTGAATTGGGGTGTGTACTGTTTTGGAATGTCTGCATTGATAGAAACATACTTGAGGATCATCCTGGGTTTTTAGCTGGTTGTATCCTATGATTTAATGTAGTCGGGGCCTTGCCAAAGTGCATAGAAAACAATGGGATTTGGATCAGATCTTTAGTTTATATCACTAGAATTGACAACTCTTTTCCCACCACACAATATGATGGTCAGTTCTTGTGATCTCTGAATCTTTATCCTTCCCCCCACCCATCTGAACTCTATCAGGGATTATTTGTGATTCCTTGCTTGCTTGTCCCTGCATTCAGTTGGTAAAGGGAATGAGGAAGATGCATGGCTATTTCATTCTTGCTGGCTGTAGAGGAATTCCCTAATCATCATAACAATTTTTTTCAAACTGAGAATACAAATATATTCTTTATGACCATAAGCCCAGACTTGTTGAGACCTCAGAATGTTGGAAACAAAAACAAATAACAATGGCAAACAAGTTATATTTTTCTAATTTGTTCCAAAAACCTGATAAATTGATGACTAACTCTACCACTAAATCTCATTGATGGGTGACAGTTATTTCTCCTCTTCAGAAAGCTTTTGGTTTTGGATACATTTCACGTAGCTGCACTACCTGAGCAAATCAGAGTATCTCACTTTGAATGATTACTTACCTCAGAAAAATATTTTACTTTTCTGTGGACTCCAAAATAGTAATTTGATTTAACTATGTGCCCAGTTTACACTACTTATAACTCTCCAAGTTGTTTCACGTGGATGGTGTTCTTTACTACCCTCTGCTAATGCCTTTTGTTTAGTGTTCTGCATGGAATGTTTGCTTGCCTTTTTTCCAGTTACGTGATCTGTTTAGAGAAACGAAGATTTCCCAGCTAATGTAGTTGGCCTGGTTTTTGGCAGGTGAAGAGCCCAATCTCCCTATTGAGATAAGAGAAGGATGTTGAAATTAGGGAGAGAATAAATGGGTCCAAAAGAGTTTTTTGCCATTGATTTCAGTGGGGCCAGGATTTAACTCCTGGCCTCTGCCTTGGTGAATCTTTCTCAGGATTTAGGTAACAGAATAAAGAGGCCTCTTCTCCAGTGCAAAATGAAATGTCTGACATTGGGTTTGGATTCTTATCTACTTTGGAGTATGACCTACATGACTTAATGGCAAATGAGATCACATCCACTTGCCCTCATTGTGTAAAAATCTTTTGTCATTGAGTGCTTGGGGACCACTCATAGTGATCCATCCCTCTCCAACTCCTTGTTGTAGGTTATGATCTTCATTCCTGCCAAATGCAAAGCACCAACCCCACATATGGACAGCTTCTTGGGATGAAAGGGGATAGCCCAAATCCACCCCGTCTCTTCAAACAATAAATTGTCACAGTAGTGTCAGAGAACCTGTATTAGTGGTTGTCCAGTCAGAAGGAGAGTGTCTGGGAACCAAGGGCCTTCAGGCTTTATCTAAAATAAGATTTTTGTGAAGTCTGACATTTCTTGGTTTCCAGAGTCCAGGAGTTCTCAACTGATTTATATGAACCCTGCATTGGATTTAAAACATCTGTATCTATTGCTATGGCCATCCTTTCTAAGGAGGTGTGACAGTTGCATCTCTACAGTAACATTGAACTAGTCACAATAAATTCATTATGTAAATATACCTGATTTGCAGTGAGGCTTCTAATACATCAGACAGGTAAATCCTCTACTAACCTTGAAGTACTGTATAAAAGAATCCTGTATTTTGTATATGCCTAATGGGAGAGATTAAGTAGAACACAATTGAGGGGGTATACTACATAGGAATGAAGTGTCAAAGTGATGAACTTTTAGTACAGAGCAAAAGGACCTGGATTTTTCTGGATTATAACAGTTTCTGCAGTGGCAAAGAACTCTCATCCCAACTAGAAACATTTCCAAGGGAGTTTTAAATGATTCAGTTCACTTCAGCAGCATCTTTGGTTTGTTCTCCATAGTACGAGATGGTTAATAGAACAAAATCAGACCTCCAGAAACCAGAGTTCAGTCTCTCTTTTTGTTAATATTTACAGCTCAAATCTAATCCCAGTGATAATGAGGAAAAGGAAGCTCGGTCTCAACTGATGAAATCCGATGAGTTGCAGCGCCTGCATTCACAGGCACAGTCTCTGTATCGTCAGGAGGATTATACTACTGCTATAAGTCTCCTTGATGGGATTCTAGAAGTAAGTTCTACATAAAATATAATTGAAGAGAAATAAGAATTTCTGTCTGTGGTAGATGTGTATGTTTCTTTTTTAACATAGAACTTTAAAGTCTGCACTGTTGCAAAAACATCACGTGTTGCTGGCTCTATCCTACTGAGCACTGTCCACTTCCATTGGGGTCATTGGGAGCTAAGGATTGTCAACATCAGGCAGGACAGAGTTCTAAAGAAAAGGAGATTGTGGATTTAGTGTTGGGGAAGTGCTCCATTTTAACCTAGCCTTCTGGTATAGATGACTTTTTGTTAATACTTTTTTGTGCTTAAATTTCTTGTCCTTTCCCTCAGTCCAAAGTTCAGTATTCTTGGGACATGGTGGTTTGAATGGAATTTTACCAGTATGAAAAAGGTGTCACATAATTTAAATTTTCTCAGTCATGCTGCAGTTATCCAAGAAACTCAAATGGGTTGAACTTAGTACTTAGTATGTATGTACATTCTCAGTGAGAACTGCGTACTTTCCTCACTTGGGGAGGTAGGGGAAACTGGTTAGAGAAAAGTAGTGAAGGGTAGTATGCAGCTAACGTACATACTGGTATCCATACACACATCCTTATCCTCAGATACCCAAATTGTAGTATCCCGTCTTAATGTTTGACTTTTCAGTCGTTGGTCACATATTCAGATATGGGCAACTCAAAAGTGTACTAGCATGCTGTTTTTCATTTTTTTTCTAAAAAATGTAAGAAAATATTATAAAACTCCTGGCCCAGATTTTTAGACACATTGTGTTACAGTGCACAAAACATCTATGACATGCATGTAATATTAGAAATACATGAGACAAAATTAATGTTGCTGTGAGATCCATAACTTTGAGTGTTTTCACTCTTGTTTGACATTTAATGATGATGGTGAAGTACAGATAATGCAGAATTGTCAGCCATTATCTGTACTCATTAAATTACACAAATTTGGTATAGAAACACTTAAATTTACATAATTCTAAATTGTTTTTGATCCAGGATGTAAGTTAAATACCAGAATTAATATTGACGTTTTCTGTAATCTAAAGATTAGGCATGCTTGCTTAATGATAGTTCATTACTGTGCTTCTGAGAAGTGTCCTTTATCTACAAAATAAATTACTCTTATTTGCCTTTATACTCAGTCTAGCTAGGACTGAAATTTTATAAATGAATCATGTACAATTCCCCGAAGAAGAACTTTAATAAATAAAAATGTATATACGCAATTCCTAATTTAAAGTTTGATCTGGTAACCTAGTTGCATTTTGTAACTTAGTTGTACATACTCTCTATTGCTTTAATAAACATTTTAAATACAGTTTTCTCATATGTCAAAATATGTACACTGCTTTTATGCACTGTTGAAGTTGCTTTGTATGGATATTACAGACAAATCCTTCAAGCCCAAAATATATCTATATTGCAATCATACTCTTATTTTTGTCATTATAACTATTCAGAGTAAGGTGCTTTCTCCCTGAGTCCTCTCTGTTAGATGTAACAAAATGATATGCTATTTGAGGGTATACCACATTAACGTCAATCATTTGTCAATTTTAGCATTTATTTCTTAACTGTAAAAGAGTCAAAGTGTGGTAAGGGGTGGAATGGGGGGAGGGGCTGTTTTAGGATTAAACCTAGCCCTTTAAAACTGAATTAAGAAAAACATGAAATGTTTTGGTTTTATGCCTTGTCATTTTTTGACAACAAACCCCTCCTACATATTTATTTCAGAAGGAGAAACTCATTTTTATATCCAGGAAAAACATTAACAGTCGATTATTAGAGAGATGGTGGTTGTTCCTCTCTAAACCTGTACTGCCAAAAGTAAGGACAGACCTGCACAGACCATGTTGATATAGAAACCTCCTTCAGATGTCTATTTGGATAGTAGACACGTCAGCCATCACAATTCTTATCTTCCGTAGTAATGGGGGGAAGTTGTAATAATTTAGGATTCCAGTCTCCCTCCTTCAGGCTCATGCTGTCCCAGTTCTTTCCAGCAGTGCTGAGAGTTCAAGCATGCCCCCCTGAGTAGGCTCATCTGCTGGGTTACAAATCACATTTCTAAATAACTTGTTTTCTGTTATCTTTTGGAGGAATGGCTTTGAAATATCTCTGCTCTCTAGGAAGTGCATTGATGTTAAATTTCAAGCACTCTACATGAGTAGAACACTGATCCATCACAAGAGGCAATATGAAATTAGGTAGGATTTAAAAACAAGTGAAATGCTTATAGATCAAAGTCTAGCTTTCATTTTGGTTTCTCAAGGTTTGCGTTTGGGATGCAGAGCTGCGGGAGCTTCGAGCTGAATGCTATATAAAGGAAGGAGAACCAGGCAAAGCCATTAGTGACTTAAAAGCTGCTACCAAACTGAAGAATGATAACACTGAAGCCTTCTATAAAATCAGCACAATATACTACCAGTTGGGGGACCACGAACTGTCACTCAGGTAAGTTTACCATTGTTTGTAATAGCAAAAATTAAAACACAAAGCCCAAGGCAAGGAAGTTGGACCCATCTGCTATAGTGAAAGGCAAAATGAGTGAGTGGCAGGATTAGTGCAGACACTTTTGTCAACATAGTCATTGTGTGGAAGTACTCATTGGCCTGTCTCTCTACAGTTCTTGTTTATCAGTGTTTTAGCACAAGATATGGTGCCTGGAATTCTGCATAAGATGTACACTAATAATTAAAATAACCTAATAAAGTCTGGTGTGTGTTGCATCCCTATGGGTAGAGGCTGCAGCTGCTCTAGTGGCTCAGAAAAATCCAGCTAGTCTGCCAAACAAAAGAAAATGGGCACAGTGAAAAATAGTGAAAAAGGAGGAATTAGTGAAGAAGGGTGGCCAGATTGACCAAGAATGAACTGATCCAAATACAGCTGAAAGGCCTTCCATGGAGAGCTCTTGCAAATGTATTTGGAGAATATTTCATGGATAGTCTCTAAGTGGAAAAACCTACTCGCATATGGATACAGATGAGACTTGGAGATTGAGACTGGAGACAGTCCAGATGGTCTCAACTGCTTTGAAAAAGACCATGGTCATTGAAACACTTTGGGTTTAGAGATCAAGGACTCAGTATACTATCAACAAATACTTTCCTTTTCAGTGCCATCTGTGTTGTCTTCTCTCTTCCAGTCCCCAGATCATTCAGACCCCATCTCACTTGTACTCAGATTGAAGTTCTTCAGACTAAGTCTGGCGAGAAGGCAACGTCCATTGCTTTCACTCACATAATAAAAGCTGGATAGGGGGCATCTTCTGGAAGAGAGTCTGCTCCCTGCTATCTGTCTCAGAGTACTTCTACTGAAAAGCAACTGCTGAGTCAGAGATTGGGGAAATTGAGAGAACAGGGGATTGCAGCTTACTATCCTGAGTTGTCTTTAGGTTTCTCTCCCTTCCTTGTTAGTAGAGTGGATGTCAGAATGAATGAGGGCAGGGATTTTGGAAGCCTCAAACGAGTGTGGTTCTCTACTTAAGCCTGGGTATTTATTTCATGCTAACATGGATCCCCTTCCAGCAGGTATGGTATCTCTATGGGTGAAGATTGTATCCCCTCCCAACCCCCCACCTTGTGACCTTGGATAGCTATACATCAGTGAACCCCACTTGTTGGGGTATGGATCAGCATTCACGTCACACTCCCTGTCAGTGCCCGGGCTGGGAAGGCTAATGATCCAACTGGCGGACCAAATTCAGTGATGAATCCTGGTCACGGGCCACCCGTGTCATGTTGTGCATATGCTAAGAAGAAGACAACCCTACTTGTTCCCTTTTCTTCAAGGATAGAGAGATTATTTTGTCTCCTAGGACATTCAGGCCACATCAGTTTTCTTCCCATTCATGGCCAAATCCAAGCTGTAAGTGCAATTAAGCAAAACACTGTTTGAAACCGCGGAGAGAAGTTATCCATAAAAGCAAAAAGAAGCATCTGCATTCACTGTTCTGGGATGTGAAAAACGGGCTAAAGTATGTTAGGAGATTCAGTTAGAAAGATAAAAGTTTTGTAGCTCTGGGACTTCATGAGTTAGGTTACTACTACTCCTCAGGTCCCCAAGTTCATGTCTGTTCCTCTGATTGTCCCTTCCTTTTAGGTTGTCTTGGCTTCATGCAGTAAGGACTTTACTTTGCTCTTAGCAGAGACATATATCAGCATTTTCTTTATCCTTTTGAGACATGATATAAGACATGACAGGATGACAGCTGTACCAATCCAAGACTTTCCTTATTAGCACCACTGCATTTAGGGATTTCAACGAACATTGGCCTATTTCAAAATATACTGCTCCTGCCGCATGGGTTCTAGGCAAATAAGCAGTCTCTGAAGAGGTTTTTAAAAATTAAACTTTTTAGTCTTTTGAGTCAAGTATCCGAGTCCCATCAGAGTGGTCTGTCCTGGTTTAGGAGGCGTACAATGTTTTTATGCTAACATGGACTGTAATGGTATGTGTGGAGTAAGAATATACTGGAAAATGTCATTACAGATAGTTGTGTCAATAACTATCAAATGCTGGACAAAACAGTTGGAAATATGCACTAGAGAACAATATATTGTAATATGTAGTATAACTTTATGCCGAGTATACATTTCTGGCAACATACAGTTTTTTTCCCCCATTACTTTAATATCAGGAGGATGTTTCTTGTTAAATTTCACACATTAACATGCTCTTGAGAGGAATAGAGAATGCAATGCAGAAAAATCTGTCACTCCAGACAGCTTTTTAAAAAATACTGTTCTCTACTTCTTTTTGAAATCCCTTAATGTTTCTTTTTCCTGCATGAAAAGTGAAGTCCGAGAGTGTCTGAAACTTGACCAGGACCATAAGCTGTGTTTTTCTCACTATAAACAAGTAAAGAAACTTAATAAGCAAATCGAGTCAGCAGAGGAACTCATCAGGGAAGGCAGGTAAGAGCACTAGTCAGCATTTACTGAATGATACCAGTACTATGACTCCTCCTGAAGCAGTAAAACTTCACAGATTTGGAGATAGTATGTTTTGTTTTGTGTTTTGACATGTGGGATGGAACACTGGGCACGGCCATGAGAACTTCAGTTTAAAAATAGACACCAACACATGTGTTCCATCAGTAACATTTGTTCCTTCTTTTTATCTGCTTCTTACTTGTCCCGTTTCCCTTCCTATTCTCCATGACCTATTGCCATTTTAGTTTGCTCTTTGCATTAAATAGATTATAAGATCACGGCACAGACAATGTTTGTATTCAGCTCTCAGGTGTCATAGCAGCATATAACTAATAAATAAAGATGAATGCTACTACAAATTGTCCCTTGATAATAGACGCACCAAGCAAATGGGGCTCCCCACCCCACTCCTGAGATGTGATGAATAGTCTTTTTTTAAAATTTCTGCTGCTTGCTGCTGCTCAGTTTTGTATGACTTGTCAATCACATACCACCTAGCACAAACTGTGGTTATGTAAAGTGATAGAGTGGCGGTAGCTTTTCATCATTTATTTGAGTTTCAAATGTGGTGTGGTAGCAGATACGTTTTTTTTAAATTTAAGGATGTAATCTGGAATACTTCAATTCTCAAACGTGCATTTCTTGTACTTTGTAGTATGTGTGTAGGAAAACTAGTTTGCTTTACAGTACTGCAAAAATGACAAAGCAAAATTTTATCAGCAGAGTTGCTGATAAATATTTAAAAAAATCAATAAACTTTTTGAGTAATTTTATTGGTTTATTGTGTGGCCTCTCTGGAAAGCTTTATGTGGTTATTCATTTCACCAGTAAATTGAAGTGTCAGTGCTGTTAATTTGTGTTAAATGTTGTCTCTTATTTAAAAGTGTATTTTAATGCATCAGTGTTTAACAGTGGAGATCACAGCATATTTGCAAATAAAATATCACTGCAGCCTTTAAATACATTTTTCATGAGTTTGTCATGAGTCAGGAAGCAAGAAAATAATTACGGGAGCCTTGAAAGTTGCTATTTATGTAATGTTATCAGAACTTTTCTTCAGGCTGCTAATACACAACAAACAAAATTAAAATAACTCTCTTTGATGGGATGCCAGCCTTAATCCATCCCAAGTTTGTCTGAAGGGGCCTGAGACCAGCTCACAATGAGGTCCATAGATAATGTATTGTTTGTGCTTCAAAACCTAGGCACTATGTGATTAGTTAGGGATGGAATGGAAAGTTTTTAACCCCGCACTTCCGTTTGTGTTTCAGAAAAATCGTACATTTCAGACAAATGTTAGTTTTTGTGCATTTAAAAACATAAACCTTGGTTCAGCTCTTTAGGCTGTTGGGAGTCCCAGGAGCATGACAGTCAGTCTCTCTTTTGGCTCACTTGAATTGCTCATCAAATGATGCTTTCGTTCTGGAGCCTCTCTGCAGATGAAAGTATGCAAAGGAGCATTGTCATGAACGCTGCAGAAATACAGACCAGCCACTGGAAATGTGATTTAACTGGTCACAACTTGATTAAGTAACACATCTGGGAACTATCCAGCAATAACTTGTCCAGTGCAGGTTGTTGTACCTGTGTAATCTGTTCCCCAACTAACCTGATCCCAGCCCATAGCTGGGACCCCACTGCCTTATCCTTATGTGAGGTTTAAGGGAGTTATCTCCTCACTGTACTGGACATTAGGTGCACCAACTCCACCCCCACCTTCTTTAGGAGATGCCTTCTCCTAATCCTGTCCAATTCCACTTTTTCAGGGAATTAGATTCCCTGTTGAACAAGTACCTGCACTGAGCACCTGTTAAGTTGCAACAGTGTGCATTTTTTACAACCTAACCTAACCTAAACTAACCACTGGGTCCCTGGACTGCTGAAAGGAAGGCAAAAAAGTAATTCTGCCTGGCCAAGCTGGCAGTGAGGGAAAATTCCTTACGTGATACCCAAAGCAAGGCCATGAAACTCTATCCTCCTGTAACCTCAAGGCAAGGAGGGAAGAACCTTTTTTCTTCTGCAGAATGGTTCTTCCAGGCGTGGGGGGCTTATAAGCCTTCCCCTTTCAGTGTGTGGGAGCTGATAGGCTTATGCTGCACGTATCTGTCCAACCAGTCAACCAAAGAGCCCCCTCTTCTCAAACCCATGAAGAGAGGATGGGGGTGCAGTTCTTAAAGAGGTTAAGGGTTTTCTTTCTCCTGCTGGCGCAGACACAGCCTCTGAGGCTGAGAGGGGCATTGCAAGAGATGCAAATCATCCCAAACAAAACAAATTGCCCAGTGACAGTTTCCAAGTTACTTTGTATGAGTTAGTACATTTAATGACCACTGAAGAATTGATACAGTTGCTTAGAAAATAATTGTGTTCCAAAATACTCAGTTTATTTTCGCAATTAAAATAGGTACACAGATGCCATCAGTAAATATGAATCTGTAATGAAAACTGAGCCAAAGGTTCCTATTTACACTACTCGTGCCAAAGAAAGGATCTGTCACTGCTTCTCAAAGGTAAAAAAGAACAATTTTTACCCTTGTGAGTAAATAATATTTCACAAGAAAAACAAATACAAACATTGTTTTCCCTTCCCCTTTTCAGAATGAGCAGTCTGCTGAAGCCATAAAAATTTGCACAGAAGTTCTGCTGCTGGAACCAGCTAACGTGAATGCTTTAAAAGACAGAGCAGAAGCCTATTTATTAGAAGAGCAATATGAGGAAGGTAAAACTTTTGACTTAAGATTTATGGTTTCAAACTTTAAAGAATACTACAAGAATAACTCCTCCAGACAACCTTTGCTGAAGCGTTACTGGCAATCTTCACAAATGTTTGGATGCTACAATATGTTTTATGGCATGCAATCAGTGCTGATACTTCTGTTTTCTTTAACTGAATTGTCATTAAGACAACAGTACATGCCTATCTTTATCCTATGCAAAGTTGTCTTAAAAGCATACAGTGAAGTAAGGGAAATTAAGGGTTTGTTTACAAGACACAGCAAAGTGTGCCAGAGGAGTATGATTTGTAAAGCACAATAACATGCTGCACCCTAACTGCCCCATGTAGGCCTTGCTGGCATGCTCTGAAAAGTACCAGGACTACCTAATTTTCGTTAATGTATCTTTTAGAGTACACCAGAGGGGGCCTACACAAGGCAGTTAGAGCACTTTACAAATCATACCCTACTCAGTGCTTTTGCTAATGTCAGGTAGACAAGTCCTTAGATCAGGGGTAGGCAAACTACGGCCCGGGGGCCACATCCGGCTCTTCAGACATTTTAATAGAGCCCTCGAGCTCCTGCCGGGGAGCAGGGTCCGGGACTTGCCCCGCTCTGCGTGTGCTGTGGCTCTGCTGCTCCTAGAAGCAGCAGCATGTCCTCCCTCGGCCTCCTATGCATAGGGGCAGCAAGGGGACGCTGCATGCTGCCCCTGCCCCAAGTACTGCCCCCACAGCTCCCAACCGCAACCAGTGGGAGCTACAGGGGTGCACCTACAGACGGGGCAGCGCGTAGAGCTGCCTGGCCACGCTTCCATGTAGGAGCCGGAGTGGGGATATGCTGTTGCTTCCGGGAGCTGCTTGAGGTAAGTGCCGCCTGGAGCCTGCACCCCTGACCCCTTCCAGCACCCGCACCCCTCCCGCACCCCAGAACGCCTCGTTTCTGGCCCCACCCTAGAGCCCGCATCCAACCCCCAATTTCGTGAGCATTCATGGCCCACCATACAATTTCCATACCCAGATTTGGCCCTCGAGTCAAAGTTTGCCCACCCCTGCCTTAGCTGGTTAGAGGTTTGATGTGACATATTGGAGAGATTGCAAAGACTAGATTTATTAATCCTTGAAAGAAGAATTAGAAGAGACTTAATTGGAGTACAGTATTCAACATTGATAAAGGCATAGTGGAAGCTGATTACCCCTTTCTTTCTTTTTCTCCTGTCCCCAAATATGAATAAGGGATACGTTATGAAATTAGATGGTAATATAGAACTAATAAGGAGAAATGATGTTTGATGCATCAGCCTATGGAATTTACTGCCACTGGAAATAGTTACTGATGATGGGTTTTTAAAATATATGGATAACTTTAAAGCCATTAATAACACTTCAAGCTGTGGTAAAAGGAGGTAATAATAATAATAATAAAATTTCATGGCTTGGTGAGCTAATTTCCTTCAGTGGGTAGGAGGTCCCCATACTGCCACTCCCTCAAATATAGCACAACATAACCTGCTACATCTATTCTGAGATGGGACTAATCTTCTGAAGTGTTGCTCAGAGGAGGACTATGAACAGGGTTATAATGTCTAAGCAGCAGTGACTAGATTCAGTGCAGTTGCATACAGAATAGTTGGGCAGAAAGCCTCCGGGAGGGGAGCATGCTTAGAATTGACATTCATTATATCTTTACGAAGGTACAGTGTGCACTTTCTTCTGGCACTAGGTTCACTGCACTGATCATGCCAGCAGTACTCCCGATCATGCCTCTCTTGAGGTGTGCAGCACTAATTGTTCCTATCCCTTCCGCTCTTTCTTCACTAGAACGTACATGCCTGTATTTTTACTATTTGCAAAATCTAAAAACGTTAGTCACTTAAAAAAAAAAGTGTTACTAACCTTCAACTGTTCTTCGAGATGTGTTGCACGTGTCCATTCCATGTAGGTGTGTGCATGCCCTGAGTACAGTTGCTGGAATTTTTCCCCTAATGGTATCCATAGGGTTGGCTCCAGTGCCCTCTGGTGCTGCATGCTTATAGCGCCAGTATAAAGGGCCCTGCCGATCCTGCACTCCCTCAGTTTCTTCCTACTGGCTGACTTTGATAAGAGGGGATGGACATATGCAATACATCTCAAACAACAACAGTTACAGAAATATTAGTAATTGTTCTTCGAGTGCTTGTGCATGTCCATTCCAATGTAGGTGACTTTCAAGCAGTTGCACAGGAGGTGGGCTCTGAGTTCAAGAACAAGCTGATTGCAAGACTGCATGGCTGAAGTTGGCATAATCTCTGGCCTGTTGGGTGATGACATAGCATGTTGAGAACATGTGCACCGAAGACCAGGTTACTTCCCTGCAGATGTCCTGAATAGGGACTTGTCCTAGGAAAGTGGCCAAGGAGGCTTGCGATTTTGTGGAATGAGCAGTCAGGTTACCTGGAGGAGGAACATCAGGCAGCTTGTAATATGCATGATGTAATCCAGGATGAGATTCTCTGGGTGAGGATGGGAAGGCCTTTCAGCCTCTCGGCTCTTGCTATGAGCAGCTGGGTTGATCTGTGAAACGGCTTGGTTCCTTGTATATAGTATGCCAGGGCATGTTTAACATCTAAGGAGTGTAGACGTTGCTCCTCCCTGTTCACATGTGGCTTAGGGAAGAACACTGGTAGGAAGATTGCTTGATTGCAGTGGAATAGCTAAACCACTTTCAGGAGGAACGCTGGGTGCAGATGCAGATGCACCTTATCCCCTAAAGAGGATCATATATGAGGTCTCTGATGTGAGGACACAGATTTCCAGATCCCTTCTGGCTGAGGTGATGGCAAATAAGAAGGACACTTTCCAGGAGAGATGAACCAACAAGCACCTTGCAAGCAGCTCGAATGGGGGAGCCATAAGCTTTGACAAGGTTTAGGTGCCAGGGAGGAATAGGCTCTCTTAACTGGGGTATAACCTCTCCAGGCCTTTAAGAAAACTAGTAACCATCTCATGCAAAAAGACAGACTGGTGGTTGACCTGGGAATGGAAGACTGATCTCGCTGCTAGGTGGACCTTGACTGAGGAAATAGCCAGACTTTGTTGTTTGAGATGCAAAAGGTACTCTAACATAGTTGCAATGAGGACTGTGAGAGCGGAACTCTGCATTGGGAGGCCCAGATGAAGAACTGCTTCCATTTTGCAAGGGAAGTGGCTCTGGTGGAGGGTTTTCTACTGCCTAGCAGGACTCCATGGACTTACTCGGTGAAAGCTTGCTCCTAAGGATTCAGCCATGGAGCTTCTAGGCTGTCGGAGGAAGAGAGCTGAGGTTTGAGTGGAGAAGCCGACTGGTCCCAGTAGATCAGGTCCGAGTGTAGCGAAAGCAGGAGTGGAGTTTCCATCAAGAGGCCTAACAGGGTGGCGAACCAGTGCTGCCTGGACCATGCCGGGGCTATGAGAATTACCCGTGCCCAGTCCCACTTGATCTTCATCAGAACCTTGTGTAACATCTGTATAGGGGAGAGGCGTAATACAGGTGATCTATCCAGGATAGCAGGAAGGCATCTGTAAGAGACCTTGGGCTGTGGCTTTGCAGGGAACAGAACTGGTCGCATTTCCTGTTGTTGTAG
This sequence comes from Mauremys reevesii, assembly GCF_016161935.1. Lineage (NCBI taxonomy): Eukaryota > Metazoa > Chordata > Testudines > Geoemydidae > Mauremys > Mauremys reevesii. Next base: position 100,118,079 of record NC_052623.1, read on the forward strand.
ATAGCAAACAGGTCTATAAGGGGAGTTTCCCACCATTGAAAAATGCCCTCTGCAATGTCTGGCCAAAGGGACCATTTGTGGTGAGAGAAGAAAGATCTGCTGAGGTAATCTGCTAGCTGGTTCTGTTTTCCCAGTAGGTATGATGTCTCAAGATGGACTGAATGCGTTATGCAGAACTCCCATAGCTGGATTGCTTCCCGGCATAAGGGGAAGGAGTAAGCTCTGCCCTGCATGTTGATGTAGAACATGGCAGTCATGTTGTCCAGGAGAACTGAAATTACTTTGTTTGTAATGTGGGTCAGGAACACTTGGCAGGCTAGATGGAGTGTCCTGAGCTTTCTGATATTGATATGAAGAGAGAGCGCTTCCGGAGACCATAGGCCTTAAGTCTTGAGGGCCCCTGAGTGGGCTCCACAATGCTAATGTGTCCAAGACTAGAGAGTGGGGCCACAAGAAGGGCACTCCTGCACAGGCCATGCAGTTGTTCAGTCACCAAGTCAGTGAACCAAGGACTTGAGCCGGCATTGTGAGCACTGAATCCAGGTGATTCCGGGTAGGTGAATACACCCTGGCCAGCCACACTTGGAGAGGTCTGAGAGACAGCCTCATGTAGAATTGTAGAATATCAGGATTGAAAGGGACCTCAGGAGGACATCTAGTCCAACCCCCTGCTCAAAGCAGGACCAATCCCTAGACAGATTTTTGCCCAAGATCCCTAATTGGCCCCCTCAAGGATTGAACTCACAACCCTGGGTTTAGCAGGCCAATGCTCAAACCACTGAGCAATCCCTCCCCCCCTGCTACATAAGTGTATAATGTCATGTGGTTCAGAGGACTCAGACATTTTTGAGCTGTTGTGACTGGGTGGATCTGAAATTGTAATTGTCCAAAACCAGTCTTCCAGGAGCAAGGCTCTTGCCTGAATGGAGTTGAGAATTACATCCATGAACTCTGTTCTTTCCACCAGGATGAGTAGATTTCTGTGTCCTTCTGGGCCCTAGGCCTACTGATGAAGTTAATTGGATGAGATGGATGTTGGATTCCACCTGAGCTCTTGACTGGCCTTTGACTAGCCAATTGTTGAAGACAGTATGTGAAGACATTTGCTCCATGCTTCCTGAGGAAAAGCTGCCCCCACTGCCATACATTGGTAAAGACCTGTGGAATGGCTGACAGGCCGAATGGAAGCACGGCAAACTGGTAATTTACTTGGTTCACAACAAATTTTAGAAACCTTCTGTGGCCTCAGAAAATCGATATGTAGAAGTATACATCCTTTAAATCGAGGGCAGTATACCAATCCCTCGGATCCAGAGAGGGAATGATGGAAGCCAGAGAGACTATGTGGAACTTTTAAGTTCTTGAGATAGCGGTTGAGACAATGCAGGTCTAGGATACATCTGAGACCACCCTTAGCTTTCAGGATTAGGAAATAACAGGAATAGAATCCCTTTCATCTGAAGTGATGCAGAATCTCTTCTATGTCTCCCACCCAAAGGAGGGATTGGACTTCTTGTACTAAAAGTTGCTTGAGAGAAGGGTTCCTGAAGAGGGACGGCGAGGGAGAGTGGGAAGTCAGGATAGACACAGACTAGAGGGTGTACACCACTTCTGTTGTGCTGAGTACCCAACGGTCTGAAGTAATGGAAGTCTAGGCTCTGAAGAAGTGGGACAAGCAGTTCAAAAACAGGGGTAATTGGATCCAGTATTGTGGGGATTGAGAGGTCTACCTCAAGCATTTTGTCAGGAGCACTTCAAGCTGCCTGACTGTCTGGGGGTGGCCTGCATCAGCCCTGCTGTGAAAGCCGGTGGCGGCCTACACCTGAACCCCCTGTTCTTCCTCCTCTGCAGGTCCTGTTTGGCTGGGCAAAGTAACGGCCAGTCTGTTGGGGCCTGTAATGCTTCTTGGATGCCGCTGGGGTATACAGCCCCAGGGATTTCAAAGTCACCTTCGAAACATTAAGCCTGTAGAGCCTCGCATCAGTTTGCTCCAAAAAGAATGAGGGGCCCTTCAAAGGGGAGGTCTTGGAGTGTTAGTTGTACCTCCAGAGGAAAACCCAACGACTGCAACCACAAGCTTGTGTGTGTGGTCACTGCTGTGGCCATAGATCTGACCACAGAATCAGCCACATCCAGGCTACCTGCTTTAGTAAGTCTTGGTAAGCCTTGTGGTCATCTTGCAGAGGGGACACACCCACTGCTACCACAGCCTCATCTGGGGAAGAGGAGGCTAGGACTGGCAGAAGGGTCACCACCCCACCCTTTGCATCAGCCAGGACCTGTGGGGCCTCTTCTTGAGGCTCAATGCCGGGCTCAGTACCCAGAGTCTGGATCTGGGTCTCATGGCGATGTACCGGAGGTGCTCTGCTTTATACCAGCGCTACGAGTGCACAGCACCAGACAGATACCACTAGGGGAAAATATTCCAGCAACTGTCCTCAGGGCATGCTCATATCTACATTGGAATGGACATGTGCAAGCACTCGAAGAAAATGTTTTACTTTAAACTGTTAGTTGATAGCTGCGTACTGTAGATGCATGTGGCATTCAGTAAAAATGAGCAATCTGTTACACCAAGTCTGTAATATGCATTTGTTAGAAATTAATGATGAGACAGGGACATACCCTTTCATGTTCTATGCAGCAAATTAATTACACTGGTGCTTAGCATTATGGGGCAATAAAGCAGTGTAATAGAGAAGTCCCTGCATTTTCATTATCCCCATCAGATGCAGTAGTGTATATATTATGGGTTGGTATAGCCCGCTGTGTTTTTAAGTGACTTGGCAAAGTATTAAGCGGCAGGCAAAGTGCTTTGGTTCAAGTGACAAATCAGTGGGGCTAGCTAGCAGATGACCTAGCCATACAAGAATGAATAGAAATCTTATTTGTGCTTTGTTTGTAAAAGATAGTGTGAATCACTGAGGCATCAGAAGTATTCTTTCTAGCTTTTGTTTTTGAATATCTTACTTGAAACAAAATCACACTCTTGTCAAGTGACTAATATAAATTGGCTAGCACCTCCTGCTGTCTTGCAGAGAAACAGCAAAAAGATAAATGTAACACCTGCTGAGAAATAACATCTGCTTGAAAATAATCTTGATGCAAAGACTTTTACTTAGGAAACATAAGAGTCTTAGACTTATAATGAGACTCTCAAGATTATAACACAGTGAAGGGGAAAGTGCTCATTACACATAAAATGCAAATCAGGGCCTGTTGAAGAATATTAAAATTTGAAGTCTAAGTATTTCACTTATTACTTTATGGCAATAATTCAATTTTCTTATGAAGAAATGCTTTGTTCTTCTAAAAGAAGAAATCAAATCTAGAAAGACTACTTCTAATGCCCCAGTGATTCAATATGCTATCTCTTAAGAACAAAGCACAAAACAAACTGCATACCTCTTCAAAATGCCTAGTCCCTTTGCATAGTCATTACAGTATTTTGCTTGTTATGTATCTGATAGACTGCATGCTGTTGAAATAGAAGCCGTATTCATCTGTTGAAGTGAGAATTCCAAGTAGAAGCACACATATTATGTATGGGATTTAAAAGCAAAATTTTATTTATACGCTATATTGTTTCTTCCTAAACAAATATAACTGTATGGTATGTAAATGTGTGCATAGATTTCAGATGATTAGCTGTTCTATTGTCATCATAAACCCATGTAAAAGGGGGCCTTGTAGCATATGCTGCTTGGGCACCAAAGGCTGAAAACAAATGCACATTGAAGACAGGTCCTATACAATGAAACCTCCAACTGCGTTGAGTATTTGAGACTAGTGGTATAACTGCAGTGGCCTCTTTCCAAAGCTAATTGTTGCAACCTGCCTGCCAATTGCTGTAAACATCCTAGCTGCAGAATGCTCTGATTATGCCCTTGCTTCTTCTATATGTCTCTTTAGTTGCTGTAGCATAGATTCCAAGGCCCTAGGACTATTGTAATAGCCCTATGGCAGTCAGACTAGATTATCTGAATTAATTCTTATTTAAATTACAGCAGATCTTTTAGGCAGAATATCCAAACTTGATTTTAAAAATTGCCAGTTAGGGAAAATCCACCATTACCCTTGGTAAATTGTTCCAGTGGTTAATTATTCTCACTGTTAACATTTTTTTCCTTATTTTTTTTTCTTGTGTGAATTTCTCTAGCTTCACCTTCTAGCCATTGGATCTTGGTATACCTTTGTCTGCTAGATTGATACAGGGATTTTCAGAGTTTTGTTCCCCGTGTAGGTATTTATGGCCAGAGCTACAAAGGGACTTAGGTGCTGCTAAGATCCACAATCTCCGGCTTGGCTGCTGCCTAACCCCATAGGCATCTAAATTGGTACCTAAATGTTTGGTGTAAAAGTCCCCAATGTATCTGTTTTTTCCTCTGGGCCTGCATGTTGCTTTCTCACCCTAGGCACCTGGACAGAGTCCCAGCATGAGCCACAGACTAGATAAAGACAGGCGTTCTCCCACCTATCTTGCTGACAGGGCCCAATCTGCATGCTTAGAGTGCACTTAAAGCCCATTTAAAATCAAGGAGGTGGAGGGTTGGTGCTATAGTAATAACTGGGCCTACAGATTTACCCTAATTAGCTCCGCTGTAAAAAGTAAGTAAAAGTTCATAAAATGTCATCGTAACCTATAACAATAAATGTTAATGGGGAAAAAATGCTAACGGGAGACGACAAACTAAATTTAGTCCAAACAGAAAGGCCTATTAATATAACTCAAGGCCTGTGTTAAAATCATTCCTAGTAAATAAGAGAAGTGTGGGACTGGAAATTGATGAATCTAAATTGGTGTGCCAGATAATGAGGCCTAACTGGTAAACAAAATAATAAAAGGACAGTCTGTTCCACCTGCTACTTCCTTTTGGAGCCCTTACAAAGAGGCTTAAGGTGGAGGGAAGGAAGAAACTTTTTTACCATCACCACAGATGCAGTGGATGGATTTTGGGGTGACACGAGACCTTGATACTCCACTGGGTTGCTCAGCCATCGGTGCACCATTGAGGACCCCAGCCTAATATGTGTGAGATCCTACTCTTTCTTCTTCTCCTTTGTGTCCCTTTCTGTCCCCTACTGTCTTCCTCCAGCCACACACTCTCTGCTTTCTACCTGATCCTGAAATCAACTGTGCTGCATGGCACCCGCACCACAAGCTCTGCTCAGCCTGAGGACCAGTGAAGGAGTGGGACCTGCCAGACCAATCAGATGGTGTCTCTGCCTTGGCTGGTGACTTGTGGTACAGAGCAACAGCTGTTGTGGTGGACTTTGCAACCTAAAGCACCTGTCCATGACTCACATGCCACCCTGTATCCTGAGAACATCAACAAAAGCCATATTTTCCCCATCTTTGCTATCCTCTCTCTTCTCTCCTGTGTCTCTGTTTTGTCAAAAGCAGGAAAGTGACTCATTTCAGACTGAGAGCTGAACCACAGAGCTAACCTTCCCCACTAAAAGGGATTGTTTAACAAAATAAGACTCTAACCAATATTCATCCTCCTGAAAAAGACTTTTTAATACAGAGGTCCCCAAACTGTGGGGAGGAATGTTTGGGAGGGCGCAACTGGGGCCTGGGCCAGCCCCCACCGTGGGCCAGGAGGGAGCACCACCCAGCTCTGGCCCCGGCCCCATGCCCAGGGCCCCGGTTGCTGGCCCCAGCCTCAGCTCTTTTGCACCTCTCCATGTCCCCACCTCCTCAAGCTGTGGTGCTGCTTTTGATCCTGGCTCTGGGGAGGGCACAGACAGGGATAAGGGGGTGCATGCATGTGTGTGAGAAAGTTTGGGGACTATTGCTGTAATAGGTTTTGATTAACTTTGTTGTGCATTGTCACTGAGTGTTGCTTTTTGCCTTGTTTTAATCAAGGGAGGAATTCTAACCTATGGCATGAATTTTCTCATGTTTGTGCCATGGTAGTGAGGAGGCTGAGGTCTCTCTATACCAAATCTTGTTTATCACTGTCCAACAGTACTAGGCTCATGTTAATGCCTTTTACCTTCTGGCCCATATATTCTATCTAAAATAATACAACAGGGCCTCCCTGATAACTGTTATCCCAGTGGTTAGAGCCTGCACTCCAGAAGTGGGAGCCCTGGGTTCAATTCCCTCTTTTCCGCTTGACAAGTAGAAAAGCTTTGAACAGGAGTCTCCCCCCTCTCAGGAGAGCACCCTAACCATTGGTGCGGGGCTCCCTCTCTCTTTCTCTCCCGTTGAAACTGTTCCACTGTGGAATACACCTCTGGTGTTTCTTGCAAAAAAAAGGCGCCTAAGCTGAGGGATCGCAGACAGAGGAGAGGCACCTCCTGCAACCTGGATTTAGGCACCAAGCTCTGTGGGAGGGATGAGGCTTTTAGGACACACCCCTTTCATTGTCACCCACTGGTGAGTTTAGGCAGCTTTGCACCTAGCATGCTGGCTTTTGTGCAATCTCTTTTCAGGTGCCTGTCTCTCCCTCTGCATTGCACGGAGAGCCTAAGCTTTGTGGATTCCTGTGATTTTTATAAAAGTTGGGTGTTACAACTGTGTGTAGCAACACCTACGTTTTTTTTTTTTTTTGAGGATCTGGGCCTTACGTACTGTGATCAAGTCATCCTTTAGCTTTCTCTTGTTTACGTGAAACTGTTAGAGTCCCCGGAGTCTGTCACTATAAGGCATGTTTCCCAATCTTTAATTCAGTGCACCCTCCAAGGAAACTTGCCCCATCCCAAACAAGAACTAGATCCAGACTTCCTTCTGATGCCATGGGATGCTGCCAGTTTCCAGGTGTGCTCCATATTGGAAGGATTAAAAACTACAAGTTAATTTCCTTGCTTTGGTGAGTTAGGCCTTGCCTGTGCTGGGTTAGCCAGGAGTGCAAACCCCCTAGTATAGACAAGATTTACACTGGGGCATCACAATTTGTTCCAGAGCATCTGAGGGATTCCGAAGTGCATTAAGAAACCATAGGCAGATAAAACAATGAACTTCATTGAGTAAGAGTCAGAATATATTTCTTGTCTGATACTTTCAAATACCAAGGAAAATACGACAAAATTTAAATAGTTTTCCATGAAGTTTCAGCAATTAGTTTTGCTGCTTACAAATGATAGTGGCAAAACATCTGAGCCCTAGGGATAGTACTTAATCTAAACTGAGTGATTTTTATTTTTTTTTAAGTAGGTTGATTTAGTGAGCTGTGTAATATACTCTTACATTCATTTTTATGGGCAGCTATTCAAGATTATGAAACTGCTCAGGCCAACAGTGAAAATGACCAACAGATTCGTGAAGGCCTAGAGCGAGCCCAGAGGATGTTGAAGCAATCTCAGAAGAGAGATTATTACAAAATTTTAGGAATAAAAAGGTGAGATGAATGTCCAGAATGTTTGTTTTTTACATAGTCAGTCACTAATCAAATAGTCTAATGTTTGCCACTTGTATTTATGCTTTTTTGGGTATCTTTCCCTATTCTCTCTCCCTCCACTTTAAAATTGTTTAGATTTTATGTGGTCATAAGGGTTTGTTTGGGTTTTTTTCCAGCCTCTAAGTAGCATTTGCTCAGAAAGTCTCCTAAATAAGGAATAAAGAAGTGCTAACTGGCAATAAACAGGGAAATAATCCTTCATTAGCAAAGAGTTCCAAATATAATGGAGCAACAATGTAGGCAAGCAGTTTAGGAAACCAAAGAATGACAGAAGAGAATTATGGAAGGGAAGAAAAAGTAAAATTCATTTCTGAGAGCACAGTAGCTTGGGACAGTTTAAGACGACGTGCTGGAAAAAAGCTAGTAAATACCTCCTAAAAACTCACTTCTGTCATGGGCCTGATTGAAACAAACGTAATGATTTTTATTTAAAAAAACAACAAAAAACCATCCTGTTGTGCACATTCTTTACCAATCTTATTTTGGTGACCCTGCCTCCTTTCCTCTTTCAATTCTGTGTTTGACTCAATTGTTATATCATCTCTGAATCTACTATACACTCTTCAACTCAGAGACCTAAAAAAAAAAATTAAGATATTGAACTAACATTCTCTTGAGTACTTAATAATAGCTCATAATTTATTAATTAAATTGTTTTCTGAGGAAAGTAAATTGAAAAATTTGGGTTTGTTTTACTTAAAATCGCAACCTGTTTTCTACTACTCTTATTAGAGGAAGCCATTATTGTCTGAGAAATCTTGACTGCCGGCAGCAAAATGTTAACTAGTGAATATCTGGTTTTCTTGGTGCCTGTTAGTCTGTTGTATCACCATATTTATAAGTACATTGTAGGCTCATTAATGTGGCACATGAACAGTTGGAGACTTTATAAGTAACTTAATTTCCTTCCTCCCCAGAAATGCAAGAAAACAAGAAATCATAAAAGCATATAGAAAGCTAGCATCTCAGTGGCACCCTGATAACTTCCAGAATGAAGAGGAGAAGAAGAAGGCAGAGAAAAAGTTTATTGATATAGCAGCTGCTAAAGAAGTACTTACCGATCCAGGTATTGATTAAATTTACACAGTGGTTCTTTTCAGAATAATGGATGGAACTAACACAACTGTGATGTCCATTATGACCTATTATGATTTAGTTGGTGTTGATCCTGGTTTGAGCAGAGGATTTGAGTAGATGACCTCTTGAGGTCTCTTCCAACCCTAACCTTCTATGATTCTATTTTTGTCACATTATCTGCTATGAAATGGCAATACAAGAATATCATACTGTTTTAATGAATGCAATAAGAAACCAAAACAGACTTCAAACACACACCTGGGAAATAGGGAAGCTAGCCATTCTAAGCTACATATGATCAACTTGTATTTCCCTCTCTCCTCTAACCAAAATCCAAGTTCTCAAAAAATAAAACCAACCAATTGAATTTCAAAGATGGTATAAACTAGGATAGATATTTTTTTTCTAGAAAGCTGAGGGAAGTTGGATGAAATTCATGTGGTCTTGTTCCATTTTAATGATAGTTTGGCTTAGAAACGCTGAACTTCTGTTTTGCCTCAGCAAAGACTGGTAGTTTTGTCTAGTTTGGCAAGGAGATTATTATTTACCTATAAATCACCTGCACAATACAAAATCCACTGAATTGCTAAATCCACATCACAGATTTTTCTGTCTGTAAATTACAACGTCTGCATTGGCCAAGATAGGGAAATAGAGAGGGTGAGCTACAAATGGGCAGTCAGGTCTGGAGGAGGGAGGAGCAGGCATGCTGAAACCACTGAATGGCCTGAGGACTGTAATGGAGCTGTTGGATTAGTCCTAGAGAGTTTTCAACTTCTGTCTCAACTTGAATAGATCGAGGGACCCTGGTCACTGTGAGAAGTTCTTAAAAGGGTTAATGAAAAACATAAGACAATGCCCCAACACACCCAGGGTGATAACAAAGTAAGGGGGAGAAAGGAAAGTCTTTTAGTAGTGTAGTAGCAGTCCTGATAGCTTTCATCTGAGAAGTAGTACAGAGGCGAGGTCCTGTAATTCCACCACAAATCAGTGGAACTATGGTTAGTAGCACAGGGACCTGTTCAGATTTTAGTTTCCGGTTATAAACACATTGCAAATTCTGCCCCTCTTACTGGAACCTGGCACAGAATAACAGGTTGATCTTAACTTTTATCCCGTCCTTTTGGCCAGGAATGACATTAACACTTCAAAATGGTTCTTACTCACTTCTCTTTAAATTGAGTGTTAAGACATTCCTGGGTTGGTGTTTTATGTTCTGTTATACATGCCAAATGTGCCCTGAAAGGCATGAAGTCACAAGCAGAATAACTTCAGCTGTCCGTGGAATATATTAATGGGCTAAAAACACACTGTAGAATACCTTAATGCTATTTTAATGACTTGCATTTAAAAACTGAATAAAAGTTACTTTTCAGAGTTCTCTTTCTGGGACTCCTTTTCCTGCATGATAGTGGAGAAAATATTAAGGCACAGTTTTTGCTCCCATCAAGTTTATGTCCAAAACCAAAAATTCATTGGAAAATACTCTGAGAGGATTCTAACATTTCATTTTGAAAGTGTCCATATTAAGTACACATCTCTCTTCCCCTTTCTCCCCCTATCCCTAGGCTTGTATTTCCAGTTGTGTCCTGCTCACCTCTCCTTTCAATTAGCCCATCTCCTTTGATGGAATAGGGCAGAGGCTAAATCAAAGCTTCTTGTGTTCCTGTCTTTTGAAAAGCAAAACAATCCACGACCTAGTCCAGCTACCCACGAAAAGTGGTTGGGACTGTGATATGGTCACTCTGTAGAAGTGATGCGAGACCTCTTCCCCACCCTCTAAAGGAACTGCTCTTCAGGTTGGGATGGAAGGGGAAGGGGGGGAAATATAGCAGCTAAAAATAGGAGGCAGCTTTTCACTAATAGCTCCTGCTGGCCATTGTGTTTAGCAGCTCTTCCCTGTAGCTGAGCTGCTATCACAATTAATTGCGAGATTAAAGAAGTCATGATTAATTGCAGTTTTAATCTCACTGTTAAACAATAACAGAATATCAATTTAAATTTTGTGTAAATATTTTTGGATGTTTTTCTACATTTTCAAATATATTGATTTCAGTTACAACACAGAATACAAAGGGTACAGTGCTCACTTTATATTTTGGTTACAAATATTTGCACTGTAAAAACAAAAGAAACCATATTTTTTCTGTTCACCTCGCTTTATTGTGAAGTGCAATTTACAAATGTAGAATTATTTTTTTAACATAACTGCACTCAAACAAAACCATGTAAAACTTTAGAGCCTACAAGTCCACTCAGTCCTACTTCTTGTTCAGCCAATTGCTAAGACAAACAAGTTTCTTTACATTTATAGGAGATAATGCTGCCCACTTCTTATTTACAATGTCACCTGAAAGAGAGAACAGGTGGATTCTGCTTGATAGTAATCCAAAGCAGTGCAGACCAATGCACCTTCATTTTCATCATTGAAGTCATATGCCACCAAGAGAAGGTTGATTTTCTTTTTTGGTGATTTGGGTTCTGTAGTTTCCACATCAGAGTGTTGATCTTTTAAGACTTCTGACAGTATGTTCCACACTTCATCCCTCTTAGATTTTGGATGGCACTTTAGATTCTTAAACCTGGGGTCAAGTGATGTAGCTATCTTTAGAAATCTCATATTGGTACCTTCTTTGTGTTTTTTGTCAGATCTGCAGTGATAGTGTTCTTAAAAACAACATATGCCGAGTCATCATCTGAGACTGCTATAACACAAAATATATGGCAGAATGCAGGTAAAACCACGGAACAGGAGACATAGAATTCTCCTCCTAAGGAGTTCAGTCGCAAATTTAATTAACATTTTTTTAACAAGCATCATCAGCATGGAAGCATGTCCTCTGGAATGGTGGTTAAAGCATGAAGGGGCATATTAATGTTTAGCGTATCTGACACTTAAATACCTTCCAATGCTGGCTACATCAGTGCCATGCCATCGCCTGTTCTCACTTTCAGGTGACATTGTAAATAAGATGTGGGCAGCATTATCTCCCGTAAATGTAAACAAACTTATTTGTCTTAGGGATTGGCTGAACAGGAAGTAGGACTGAGTGGACTTGTAGGCTCTAAAGTTTTATATGGTTTTGTTTGCAGTTATGTAAAAAAAAATCTACTTGTGTAAGTTGCACTTTCATGATAAAGTGAGGTGAATTGAAAAATAGTTTTTTTACAGTGCAAATATTTGTAATCAAAAATATAAAGTGAGCACTATATACCTTGTCTTGTTATCGAAATCAATATATTTGAAAATGTAGAATAACATCCAACAATATTTATAATAAATTTAAATTGGTATTCTATTATTTTATTTAACAGTATGACTAAAACTGCAATTAATCAAGACTATTTTTACTTTGGTTTGTGTTGATCACTTGAGTTAACTGCAATTCACAGTCCTAGTTCATGTACCTTTCATTAATATGTCTAAATCCCCTAGAGTGCTTTGAAAACATCAACTGTTAAATTATAATAGATTGACTTATGTTTATCAGTAAAAGTATACTGGCAAATTAAATTGGCAGTTTCTGTGGTAATGGGATCCATAGACATGACAGTAAATAAACCAAATTAATTATTGCATCTGTCTGGAGTTAGCGACGCTTTAAAACTATTTGTCTCTTCCTCTTGTCCTGCTGGAGGTACCAAAATACTCTTGATTAGTAGACTGTTTCTGTAATAATGTGTGACATCTGTGTCCCTTTTTACCATGTATGTATATTTCCTTAGAAATGAGGAGGAAGTTTGATGCAGGAGAAGATCCACTGGATGCAGAGAGCCAACAGGGAGGAGGAAGCCCTTTTCACAGAACCTGGAACACATGGCAAGGATTCAACCCTTTCAGCTCGGGAGGACCATTTAAATTTAAATTCCACTTTAATTAGAACCAAGACTATTTTTCTGTGGCTGCCACTGATTTATTTAACACTTTTTTTATTTAAAAACTCCTTCCAGGATTCAACAATTTAAATTTCAAATATGTTGCCCTTAACTAAAGAGTTACTTTATTAGAAGGAAAGCTAGCTCTTTAATATTACAAAAAATAAAAAGTTTTGCTGCAGTGTGAATTTAACAATCCTATTATGGTGAGTGGGTGGGCCAGGATTTTGTTAGCACTAATATAGTTGTAGTAGTGCATACAGAAATCCTGACTACCACTGAGGAAGAAGCATGATGACCTGGAAAACATATAAACACATGCTTAAATCCTATCAGTCAATGACACTTAAGCATTTGCTTAAAGTTAAGAATGTGCTTAAATACTTTTTGGAACTACAGCCTAATAGAGGTGTAAAAGGTTACTATGTATAGCAATCTTTATAGTCGCAAATGAAAATTTGAGTTAGTGTATGTAGGGTAATGATCCATCTTTCAGTATTCTTAAAAAGAAAGACTAATGACTTGACCAACTACTGCATTGTGTTACTTTTGTCACACTGATGCGGTACATAGAGAGTGAAGAGGCCACTACAGATTGGTTTTAAATAATCTTTTTAAAATAACATTGTTACTGACTGTTTGAAAATGTCTGCCTACTTAATTTGTTTGGTAATCTGAAATCAGTCGGAATGATTAGTCCCTATTATAACGGCATCTGTCAAACATGAAAGTAAAAAATTCCCTCATTTTGAACATTTTGCTTCTGAATGATACTTAAATAGCCAGAGTTTCTTGATTGGTTTTGTATTTTGTACTTTTTACACAAAACCTGCTTGAGATTTGAGCAGGGCAATTTAATGTGACACTTCCCCAAATATGCAGCAACTTGCCTCTGATTTTAATAAATACTTTAAACTTATATGGATCCTGAATTGGGCACTAGCAGAAGTTACCTTTTACACATTTCTCCTTATTTTAAAGTGACTGTGTAGTAGGTTATAGATCCAAACTGTAATAGTCTGGCATCTGTAAAGGAAACGAGTCTGTAGCTAGGGTTGCACCTTATTAAAACCTCACTTCTCTTCTGGGTGACAGTGGACAAAATAATGTGCATCTTGCCATGCAATTGCTCTAGGGGTCTTTGTGAAGCAGCCAGGGTATCAGTGCCTTGCTTGTTTGGTCAGAATAAAGCAGGTTTTATTTTAGGCCAAAACATGTGGACTGAGTTGTTTAAGCACAAATGGGATACAATTGTGACTTTGTCTGATTGGTGGTGATGTGGCAACTGTAAACTGTAACAGTCAAGTACACAACTGAGTAGTCTCAACAATCTAATTATGAAGGTAGAAAAATAATGGATGGTTAATAACTGGTTTTAATAGACGCCACTCTTAGAACGGCTGATTTTTAAATCAAGAACATGTTAGTAAATTCCATTTCTATATTTCAGCTGGAAAACAACCTAGTTAAAACCTTCTCTCAATCTATTCCTCCAACTTATGTTTCACTGAAAGCATGGTGAGGAATTGACTTAGTAAAACAAAAGTATCTTTGAAGAATTAAGCATGCTACTTGAAAGAGTAATTGTACCACTACAGAGGCAGGTGTTATCCAAGCATATGTCCTGTTTTCCTAAATTATACCACATACTTCAGTGTTTGAATTAATTCTGCGGTCACATGGCTCACTGAAAAGCACTTTGACAAGTATTTAAAGCGAATGACTGCATCGCACCTCTGTGTGGGTGGGTCTGTGTGAGCATTGTTTGGCTTGCCAGGCGGAATGGGGGGGAATAGCACTTTATGGGTGGAGAGTGGGAGAGGCTCAGGAGCTGCTGCAAACGGGGGAGTGGGTCAGTGTGGCACTGCTGACTCATCCCCAGGGAGTGGAAGGGCTGGGGAGTTGAAAAGGGGCAAGCCAGGCAGGAAAAGCCCCTTTTTCCCTGGACCAGGCAGAGCATCACCCACACTCCCTCCCCTTGGGGTGGAAAAACTCCAGATGTGGTCAGGCCCTGCTGTGGGCATTGTGCTAGCCACTCCTCTCTGGAGGGGGAGGGATGGGGCTAGGGAGGACTTTTCCCCCTCACCACCAGATTGGCCAAGGTGGAGTTTGTTTTTTTTCCACCTTCCCCACAGCAGCTTTGTGGGGGGGCTTGTTATGGTGAGTAGGGAGGGGAGTTAAGCTGTGATGTAACAACTCATGATGTAAGTGTGGGGCGGATATCCAGTGCAGTGCTCCATCGGGAAGGGATACAATGGCTGGATAAATGGCTTGGCAAAGGACTTAAAAAGGTGTTTGTTAAAGGAGCTGAATGGGGTGGGGGGTTGGGGCTCTTATGATTGGTAAGGCAGTGAGCCAACCCCCCTTTCTTATATCCCCCAAACAAAGGTTAAGGTGGGGAGAGGTAAGGTCCCAGCAATGGGTTGGCTGTGGGACCTGAATGGGGGGAAAAAAGGGGAGCCAATGTAAGTCCCCCGGGTGTGTAGTGAATGAACATGGAGTTACCTGTACTGTACGCTTTTCTTTGCCAGATAGTCCCAGCCATCTAATAATAAAGTTGCTGCCTGATTAAACCCATATCAAATGTCTCCTTTCTTTGATATAGAAGGACAATGTTATTTTCTTCTCAAGTTCATGATTAAGCTGAAAACATTGGTCCCTACTTTGTGCAGTAAGTTTATCTTGTCAGTAAGGAGGGAGGGATACCTTAGTGGTTTGAGCATTGGCCTGCTACATCCAGGGTTGTGAACTCAATCCTTGAGGGGGCCATTTAGGGATCTGGGGCAAAAATATGTCTGGGGATTGGTCCTGCTCTGAGCAAGGGGTTGGATTAGTTGACCTCCTGAGGGGGTCCCTTCCAACCCTGATATTCTATGATTCACTAATATTTTGTAACACCTTGCCCCCCCCCCCCCCCAAACAAAAGTTAAATCTGTCTGTAGCTGAGCTAAATTATTTCTTATCTAGAACTTTGACTTGTGTGTTTCAGCTCTAATCTAATCCATTTGGTTTTTCTGCAAAAGGAAACAAAAGGAAGTTGTTCTTCACACAGTAACTTGTGGGACTCCTTACCTGAGGAGCTTGTGAAGGCTAGGACTATAACAGCGTTTAAAAGAGAACTGGATAAATTCGTGGAGGTTCAGTCCATAAATGGCTATTAGCCAAGATGGGTAAGGAAATGGTGTCCCTAGCCTCTGTTTGTCAGAGGGTGGAGATGGATGGCAGGAGAGAGATCACTTGATCATTACTGGTTAGGTTCACTTCCTCTGGGACACCTGGCATTGGTCACTGGCAGTAGACAGGATACTGGGCTAGATGGACCTTTGGTCTGACCCAGTATGGCAGTTCTTAATCAATTCAAAGCTTTTTTTTATGCTGTTCTAAGATAGTTTGGCCCATAGGTCCATTACTGTGTGTAAACAGCGGTTTGCCTTATGTAGTGGGTAGGGGGTCTAAGTTGCTTTTATTTCAAGTCAACATTTAAAATAGTTTTGTGTCTACACAAGCTAATTTCAGTAAGCCCAATAAACAGCATTGCTCTGTGTGGTAGAGCACATACAACACACAACTATAGCTGGATTAAAGAGCACTGCATATTTTCTTTCAAAAAACCCAAAACATTCGTTTCCTCTCTCTCCCATTTCCACAGGCCATGGCTGAGGGAAGAGAAAATTACCTTGCTTTACAGGGTAATCAGATTCAAAGAGTCTAGAGGAACCTGCTCTAGCCTTAGGTTCAAAGTTACAGCAAACAGAGGTAAATCCTTTAGCAAAAGGAACATTTACAAGTTGAGAAAACAAAGATAAAACTAACATGCCTTGCCTGGCTGTTACAAGTTTGAAATATGAGAGACTTGTGCAGAAAGAGTTGGAGAGCATGGATTGATGGCTGGTCCTTCTTAGTCTCAAGAGCGAACAACCCCCAAAACAAAGAGCACACAAACAAACAAAAGCCTTCCCCACACCAATATTTGAAAGTATCTTGTCCCCTTATTGGTCCTTTGGGTCAGGTGTCAGCCAGGTTACCTGAGCATCATCACCCTTTACAGGTAAAAGGATTTTGGTGTCTCTGGCCAGGAGGCATTTTACAGTATTATACACAGGAGGGCTGTTACTCTTCCCTTTATAGTTATGACAGTGGCAGTCCCTGGGGCAGAATATGCAGCAACAGTGTTTTGTCTGCCACAGGGATGGCCTCTTTGCAAGAGAGGCACTTCTTGAAGCCCGGTGAACTGGGCATACCCTGGTGTGGTAAGGGGTCCCTGACAAAAAATAAGGCGGGGGGGGGGAAATCAAGATTTTTTGTTTTCAAAGAGAAACTAAGACAGGAGACTAAATACTAAAAATGCTAAATAAGCGAATGATGGCAAACAGACTGCTACTGGCTCCATCTACAGCCAGGGGCAGTTGAAAAGGAACTGAGGAGGAGTTAGCCCAGGTGCTGGTTAGCCTTGGGGCGGGGTGCAAGGAGAGACGGCCCCTGTGCAGGCCTAAGGGATACTGCTACCAAAGTGCTCCGATCAGCAGCACAGGGATGCAAGTGCACCAACAGAAGAGCACCCAGAGGGACACTATTCAAAGAAGAATCCATTTTCCTAATGTGGTATTTTTTTGCAACAGAAGCAAAAGAGAATTTTTATCATCTGCATGTATATCATTAAATGAAGAGGAGCGTTAAACTTTGTCCCTTCAAGTTATATTTTAACATCCCTTTAAGATGAATGGGTCAGTGCATGTTTATTGATGCTATCTGGGGCACTCGGACTGGAAACTTGATAAAGATTTTTCTGTGTTGACATGCGGTGGAAACTGCAGCATGAAAGGACACAACATTTTTCAAACAACATACTTCATTTTGGGGGAAGGGGGGGCAAGTAGAATAGGAAATGGTCTGACTTCCATTTCTGATTGGGAAGGAAGAGCTAAGAGGCTGGGCAGTAAAATGAGGTAAATAGACAGTGTTAAAATCACAGAATTCTATTAGTCTCCCTCATTGTTAGGGAGGAAGTAGACTAGAAAAGGCCAAGTTGATCAAATGGGTGGATGTAAGAAGTAGGTTCTAAAAGGGAAAAATGTTTTGGTAACAGGAAGTGTTAACTCCTCAGCCCTAGCAGTTAGGGCTAAAGCAAAAATGTTACCACTTATATTTGTTGAAGGATTACTAGCTTTGCTGGCACATTAAAAGTTCATTTTAGGCCTCTTTTGAAAATACTAAGTGAGCCATGTCTGGCATGTAAGATGGCTCCCCCTCAAACAAGTAACAAATTTCCTTCGCTAGTTTTTAAGAAGTGACGTGCTGTCTACTGGTGGCACAGGTATAGAAAGTTAATGGTATAAAATTAACACACAAGCTGAATAAAAACTCCATAACAGGTGTTTGTAGCACAATAGCATGTGATTTAAAAAAAACTGAAAATTAAAAAGTAATTTTGACCACTTAAACCCCTAAAATTGACAGTTTCATTAGATTTACCTCACTGCTAGTGACTTTTTATATTCTATTTTATTTTAAAATACATTTCACAACTTTCTTTTTAAAAATGGAAAATTGACATGTTAATGCTTAAGACAATATTAAAATGTGTAATACTGATTTATGGCAAATCCAATATTAAAAGAGCCTTGCAATGAAGTTATAAACTTGTGACAGAGCTCAAAATTGCCCATGTCACATATTGTCAAGAGCAGGAAAATACCAATTGTAACTAGACTGCTTTCAAGTATGTCATAAGTGAAACTGAGTAGCATTTTTCATCATTATCAGATGCCTTTTGAGGAAAGGGATTACAGTTTTTTGTTTAAGAAGATGATTAATAGGAGGCTTCACTGGCAATTAGCTAGTCTGGAAAAGCAAGTTGGTGATGTTTAAAACTGCCTTAATGTAATAACGAACTGTTTGTTCAGCTTTGCAAAGTAGTTTATCTAAAATATTTTTTTAAAGAGTAACATATTATAAATAGAAATGTACATTTACTTTCTTACATCTAAAGAAATAGGAATCACAAATGTTAAAACCAATATTGGTAAGCAGCAAGAAATATGACCTTGTTTCAAATTAGATGTCTGTTTTCTTGCCAATGGCCCATAAGTCTTTTTACAGAGGATCTTCTACTTACAAGTACTCATTTTAGGCTAGTCACTGACAGCACACAATTTATTCAAAAAAGTCTTAATCTACTACATTTTCATGAACTTTTAACCAATAATAAATATAGGAGAAGGTAATTTGCTTGCCCAAAGTAGCAATTTTATGCTTTAAGAATGAGAAACCTTCTAGTCTCACTTTGCTAATCCAACATCTGAAATTGTACAATTTTTTATATAAAATCAAAAGAAACCTAAAAATTCATGTCTAGAACTTTAGAAACTACTTTTGTGGCACTATATTTTCACATTAACTAAATATATTTTTGGTGACTGCCTGTATTATGGTACTCATTTATTTTCAAGGTTGTAAGTTTCAAATTTGGTCATGAATGCAACACAAGGCTATAAAAAATTCAGGTTTCTCATTAAACCAAAATCTGAAAACGGATAATAAAATTCACTATGCTTTAAAGAGCAGAATATGGGGTGATGTAGCAGCTGTACGTATTCAAACCCAAGTATAAAATCTGGCCATCTTTGTGAATAATTTCTCTCTAGCCTGGTGGTGAATATCACTGGCTAAATTATATACAAAAAATTACTGTATTCAGCTTCATGAAGGGAGCACATTTATGTGTGGAGGAGAGGTATTAATATACAGTAGACCCTTTTAACAAGATAAGAACACTTTGGAATCCCAACATTGATGAACTACCTCAAACAGGAGAATATTACATTGTCCTCTTTTGAAAAAACAAACTGTTTGACCATACATCCCCTACAATAACCATAGTTCTTAGAGAAATTGACATTTATTTTGTTTCTGCAAATGCATCCCATGCATGTGACATTGGAATAATTTGCAGTCATTTGGGGCCATAGCTGTGCCCTGGATGCTCACCCACTCTACATAGTTGAGGGCATAAAGGACAGAGCAGCACCAACTGCCCTTCTGTTTCTTCAGTAAAACATAATTGAGGAGATCAAGTACTCTGTAGTAGGGGGAAAGGAGGGCAGGTCCTGGAATACAACAGATCTAGAAAAAACACAGTTAATGTTACTTACCTTACAACCATTCTCTGTGATTGTCCCTGATTCCACTTCTGGTGACTCCAGTAGGGAATTCATGGCCAGGAGCTGGGTGTTTGGAGTCTACTGGAAAAATGACTGTACAACAGCTCTGCCAAGAGGGTGACATTAATTCTGGAGCCCTCTACCAAGGAGTAATGCTGGGTGAAAGCTGCTGTACAAATCTCTGAAATTGGAACACCCCATAGACAAGTTGCAGTCTCTTTTATATGTGGTGGAATGGCTGTAATAAGTGTAGCTGGGTCCAAGCAAGCTGTTGTGTTTTAATACAGTCAGACACCCATTTAGATAAGGTTTGGATGGATATTGGCTGGTTCTTCATTCCAAGCCAAAAATTGACTACAACTTGTGAATGATTTTGTCCTACCCAGCTAATAGCAGTGAGTCCTGCCAACATCTAAAGTGTGACGTTTAACTTGCCCCCTGGCTAGTAGGCAGCTAGATCAGTTGTATGAAGTGGTGCTTCCATGAGGATGTGGATCTCTTCTATTGTCTGAGCTGAGGTGATAGACAGAAAGCAAGCTGTCTTCACAGACAGGTGGTATAAAGAACAGGTTGCTAAGGGCTCACAGGCCAATCCATAAGCCTGGATAACTCAACGGTGAGGCCTGGAAGGGTGGAATCCGACTGGAGGAAAGACATGAATGAGGATAATGGTCTTCTCAGAGCCACGTTCACTTTTGATAGGAGGAGGATGAGCAGAATTATCTGCTAAATGTACTCTTGTGGAGCTGATGGACAGTCCTGAATGCTTTAGGGCTTGTAAGTAATCTAGAATATCTAGTGAGGTTTCTAATGCAGTAGGGTGCTTTTATGTTCTCCCATAGAGAACCTCTTCCATTTCACTGCATAAGTCTTCCTAGCAGAATCCTTCCTGCTACCAGCCAAAATGTTCTGGACTTCCATGGAGTAGGTACTGTCCATGGCCATTAGCTAGCCAGCATCTAGGCTGTGAGGTGCAGCAGTGTTGGGTCCAGATACAGGATCTGGCCTTTGCTCTGCATGAGCATGTCGGACAGCACCAGAAGTATGTCAACATTAATCAGAGCAGAATGCCAGAATTCTCTGGGCCATGCTGGGGCTATCAGTATAATCAAGGCTGCATCATGCCAGAATGCCCTCAGGAGTCCTCGATAGACCATTCATGACTGTTTTGAGTATTGTTTTTGGAGCAGATCTGGTACGGTGTTTTGCAAAGATCCAGGCATGAGGTGACTAAAATAATTCAACCCTGTTGAAGGGGATTTGGTAACAACTATCTGCCGCCTTTAAGGTTGGTGCCTGTGAAGTTGGGGTTTCCCACAGCTCCCCTAGCTAGTTCCAACAAGCCTTCATTTATTTGCATTGCCAATGTACTGGGGACTGAGGACCACAGCCATTCACCTGACTTCTTGTGTACTATTTCTGCTAGAGTTTTCAGGGTATCTGCCATGCACTGAAGAAGCTCCAGGAAGGATCCAGTAGATGGCACCCTGAGGTGGGATAGTGAAGTGGTAACAGCCTCATCAGATAAAGATGAAGAAATCATCATAGCTAGCTGGACCTCTTGTCTCTTGCAGATCATCCTGTTCAGCATAAATCACACCACCAAGTCCCTGGACCAATTGCCTTCCTGAGATCTGTGACAGGAAGGAGAGCTGGGTTTAGAGGCAGGAGCAATGCATGGATCTCTTCTGCCGGTTGTACCCTCATGGGGCCCAGAATGGCCATGATTAAATAGGATATGGGTATGGTACTGAAGGCCATAAAGATTACTATGTTCCTCTCAAGACTTCCTGATGTCCACTCTTGTAGCCGTGTCCTCTGGAAATCTACCTATATTAACAGTAAACTAATGACAGAAAATCTGTGTGAAGAGACACAGGTGCTGCAGAGGTTCCATCTCACAGCCATAGGCAATAAGCAGGCACTGTAGGGTAGCTGCAGCTGCTTTACCCTTTGTTTTTGGCTACAGGATGCAGAAGGGCATTTAGGTGCATATGGGGCCTCAAGACACGGCTCTTGAAAAATATTCTGATAATTTGTGCATGGGGGCAGAAGAATTTACAGTTTACTAGCTGTAAATTTCTCATTTTACATATGTACCTGTCAATATGGAAGAACAAGTGGAGGTTACTTGTACCCATCCGAATGAGAGGTCACTTAGCTGAGGATATTGCATCTGATAATCTTTACCCTATAAAACTTCAAAAGAACAAGAATATAAAGAGTGAATTAACAGTAAATTAGATGAGAGGGATCCTTTCATCTTGCTGGATTTGTATGCTAGGCGAAGATCAATTCTCATCTGTTCTTACGTTGACATGCTGTGTTCAATGAGCCAATGCACAGCTTCACCACAGAGAGAGAAGATTAAAAGATGTCACAACATGAAGTTGTTCAATTGGTAATTGTTCTTCACTCATTCTTAATCCATTTGTGCCTAGTAGTGGCTTTCACATGTGTGACATCCATTGTTGGTGATGGATTAAACTGAAAAAGTCAGCACTAAATTATTACTAACTTACTGCACTGATTCTCTGAAAGAAGGTTGAAAAATATCCAAATGAGTTGTTTTAAGGTTTTAATATCTTTAATGTAAAATAGCTGAAATAGACGTGAAGAAATTGCTAAGACTGAAAAAAGTGAAAATCAGCCTCTGACCTACAAACATTTAATAGACAAGGTTTGATCTCAGTTACAGCAATATATCTAATTACGTCTCTTGAAATCAATTTGTTAATTAAGTTTACACTATGTAAAAGATAAGAACTGACCAAAGGAAAGCGACAAGAGTTAAATTTTAGTGAAATTTCAGCATATGTATTATTAATTCCACAATTATGGGGGAGATATATATTAGCTTCTTATTGTCTACTTTTTGTTCAGAATTCTTTCAGCAGGCAGCTTTGGATTACAAAGGCTTTATTTCCTTTTCAATCCAATACAATGTGCATGTTCTTGGCAACTCAATGAAATGCATTTATAAATCTAAATAGGTTTGTTACAGTGTAGACAGCTGGAATTACCACTTAATTTGGGAGGACATTCAGATGATTTTTGGTACCAAACACTGGAACTGGAAGAAGCAAATTTATTTACATGTCTTATCTAGACAACTTGGGCAATCTGTAAAACATATTTTGCCAAGACACACTGACAGAATACTGTTCAAAGGGAACTCGGATTCAAATCAGTAACAACTTAATCATCTTCAAAGCACCATATAAATACTAACACACAAATTTGAGTGTAAAATGAGCAACTTACCTTGTAATAAGACAATCTCTCAGTAGAAAATTTAGTGAATGGTACAGAGAAGGTAGATGAGAAGCTTCTGTCTCATAATGCAAGAAAGGAACATTCAGTGAAACTGAAACGTGTCAAATTCAAAACTGATGAAAAGAAATATTTTAACATCCTGTGTAATTAGACTCTGGAACTCACTGCCCCAGGATGTAGCTGAGGTAAAGACCTTAGCGAGATTCAAAGAGGGATTGGACACTTACATGAATAACAAGACTATCCAGAGTTATAACAATTACAAGAGTACTGGAAGAGATATAAAACTGCAGGTCTTAAACCAATCTAACTATTCGGGATTAGAATGAGATCCTCATATGGGCAGATTATCCCAGGTATGCCTATTGTGGGGTTTCTTGCACCTCACTCTGAAGCATCGGGGGCTGGCCCAAAGGTGTACTGGTTTAAAAAAAAAAAAAAAAAAAAAAGGTGGATAACCTAAACTCCATATTCCCCAAATGAGAAGTGGATAAACTCAGTTGACCGGAGTTTACTCTTGACTACATTACTGGGCTAGTCTCTATCAGAAACAGGATACTGGATAGACGGAGTAAGGATCTGATGCAATATGGCAATTTCTATGTTCCTATGTATGTCAGCACCAGTTGGTTCACAGCTTCTACTCAAACTGCTCACGTGCTCTGAAATCTGAATCAAATCATAATGACAAGCCAGGAAACAAATGAATGTTAGCATCTGTGGTTAGTTAGCAAAAAGGGAATTTCTTGCTCTAAAAGTGAGAACTATACTCGGTTTAAAAAAACAGAACTGAAAAACATATCAGTTCAACTGACAACCCACATTTCAACAATATAGTCTGAGCTACTCACTGGTGTCTTTATTTGCCTTTCTAACAACAAAGTTAAATGCACTCAACTTAAATCTAAACTAATATGTGATGCAGAAAAGGCCCAGAAACAATACATGCACATACATATAACACCAACAGGTTATATAAATTCTTCGTTTGAGCAGCCCACTGATAGGCAACACCACCGCATCTACTCCCCGGCCTTAACCACTCTTTTATACTACCCCTTTCACATTGGGAAAGTAATGGAGACCCAGTGTTTTATTTTAGTAGAGTACGAGCCCTCTTCATTCTCTCTAACTTCTTATATCAGAGGGGTAGCCATGTTAGTCTGTATCCACAAAAACAAGGAGTCCGGTGGCACCTTAAAGACTAACAAATTTATTTGGGCATAAGCTTTTGTGGGTAAAAAAATCTAAAAAAGTGGGGTTTTTACCCACAAAAGCTTATGCCCAAATAAATTTGTTAGTCTTTAAGGTGCCACCGGACTCCTCGTTGTTTAAGTTCTTATATCTTACCCTAGAGGCAATCCATTATTCTGTATATATTGCTGTGTTGTCCCCACCTCCAGGGTTTTCAAATTAAAAAAAAAAACAACTAACGACCTGAAGAATCACTGCAATTTTTCCTTTGGTTCAAGTAATTGGCATGCTAAATTTATTTTTTAACACAAAATAATACGGAAAAGAGAAATGCTGGAGGATCATAATGAAGGTACAGTTATTTTGTTTTATTAGGCCAATTCAAGTGGCATCTTTAATATTTTGTACTACATTTACAGCCTGTTTCTTGCATCATAAAATATAAAATGATATTCTATGATGACTGCAGTACTGCTTTATTGAAGTCTTGGAGAAGTAATGACTGTATTTATTGGAGCCCTTTATTTTACAAACAAAACAGCATCTCAAACTGAAGGTTTTGTATTAGTGGGCCTTTTTCTGAAAATATGCTTCCATAAATAGAAATAGAAAAAGAAAAGTTGTAAAATATCACCTATAAACATACGCAACACTGCATAAAATACAAGGCATCTGTCCCACTAAATCTTTTAAACAGTTCCAACAAAATATATTTATTTTAGAAAATAGATATCGTTTAAACACACTCTCAAAGAAAACTGATTTGTTTTCTTAACATTTAATCTTAAGCCAATTAAATGGGATGTTGAGTAGAGGATTTAACATAAAATGAACAAAAAAAAATCTATATGCAAATAATAAACCTTTTATGGCTTTGTAAGAGAAATTTCCCAGCCAGCTAAGGAATAAGACTAACAGAGACAAAAAATTGCTTTAAAGATGTAGGACTTTAGCTCTTCATTTAACAAAAGCTTCATAGTAGAGATCTGAAACTTGAAATTCCAAGAAAGAAATCATTGTGAAACATTAGTGCACATGACCGCAAAAAGACATAAGTAAAATCTCAAGAAAAAAAAGCAAGTTCTTGACTAGGAAGATGTTTCCTTTTTAAATACACAGTATCATTTGTTCTCTTACACATATTAAGTCAATGGGAGCTGTGCACATCTAGTCAACAGTAGAATCTGGCCTTATGTAAGACAGTTCTTTTATTGCTGTTTAATTTTTAAAAAAATGCTGATAGGATAGATTTCAGAGATTGGAACAGACTAATTCTCTGTTGGATGCATTCTTATCTTGTTTTCAGACAGAATAATTATGGAACACAATTACAGTACTGTATTTCAAATATGATAAAGGAAGTGAACATAGAATAGACTGTACTGAAATTTTAAAATATCTTTTGTTACAAAGTTAGTTTTGGATTAATATGTAACAAAATAAATAATGAAGTGTGACTGGCTGTAAGTTGACTTTTTTAAAACAGATAACAGTGCATCAAGCTTGCACAATAAATTAAAAATTACATCCTAGGTTTTATAAACTTTGAAATTGATTTTAAATATTTTGAACTGGTCCAAAGCTCTATATTTCAGTAATAAACTGTTTTACAACTGCCCCTTGCAATGCTGTGAATTTTTCTTGTGAAACACAGTACATCTTATACAAGAAAAAAACTGATGCATGTACATTATACTACAGAGTTTGAATATGCTCAACTTTGATTATGTGTAGGATAATTATCCTATTATAATCAAAACAATGCCCTTTAAATATCTGACAGTGTGTAACATTCATTGACTACAACCAGCCAATCTAAAAAAAATCCCCTTATAACTTAAATTTAAACGGTCCAATCCAGCATTCCTTATAAACTGGGAGTTTTGGGTATGGGAGGGATGCAGGACCAGGTCCTATATATAAGCTGTCTTTGGGGGAGAGGGGGAGAATCAACAAAATAGGAATGCCCACCTACCTTGGTAAAAACAAAATTATGAAATCTTCATATACTGATCTTACATTATCTATTCTTCCCATTCTGTTTGAATGCTTTAAGCAACATGTTAGTTATAAAATGTTTGACTTCACATATTGATGAAATGTTCAATGCCTCTGCAGTATGTACATCTTCCATTCCATCTCATGTAGAAGATTCAGTTGTGCCACCATAACTACTTTTTCCAAATGATGCTAAAGTTCATCATGTTTAAAAACTGTAACCAAAAAATAATAATGATATATATTCGCTCATATTTAAGCAGCAGTGCTGTAATACATTCTAAAATGTTAAAAAGGCCCCAATATCTTCAGGGGGCATTTTATTTATTCTCAGAGTCCTGAAAGTCAGATCACATATTTAAAAATTCACTGCATTTTTTAGACCCTGATAACAATTGACCATAAGCATTCATAAATAATCAAAATGACTAAAGAAACTATTAAGTATTATTTAGCAGCAGAGTGCATTTATTTGCCTTCTAATTTTTGAGCCATTAGGGTTCACATTTTCATGATTTTCTCTGAAAACGTTGGGGCTAAATATTTTTAAAATAAAAGTTGAAATTCTCACATAACTACCTGACTTCCAGAGCTCGAGTTTAACAAAAAACAAAAACAAACAAAACATTCCACCAAATATTGCAAGCCTCCTACTCATGAGAGCTGTCAACAATGAGATTATGCCAAGTTAAAGTTACATAAAGTAAATAAAATATGTATTTGTAATTTAAAGCCCCATAACGTTGTGATTTCATTTTTTGTTATAGGTGGGCTAGTAGCTCAATGCTTCTCATTATAAGACTCCATTTCAATTGCCTATAACTTTGTCAAACTAACTGTTTGGGGAGAAATTTAACATGCTTGATTTCTGTCTCAGGCTGAGCAATTTTGGAAAATTTCAGCCAAAATAATTAATCCGTTTCCAAGAATGAGCCTATGGGAAATACACTGTTTTGCCAATGTTCAAAATGTTGGCAACTTTTTAGAGCTATTATATTTTGAGCAGGGACTTGAAACTTTGCAGGGTGTGGCCTTTGTGTCTGAGGGCTTGGCTACACTGGCACTTTATACCGCAATAAACCCTCCCTTATAGAGTGCTCTACCTCACTCCCCATCCACACTGGCAAGGCACGTAGAACGCTCTGACTTCCTGGCTAGAGCGCTCCTGGTACTCTACCTCCAAGAGAGGGATAACAGCTGTTGCCTATTGGCTGAGACGCCCCAGGGCCAGCATGAACGAGGAGTTACGTTACAGCATTCTGACTGACCTCCGGAAACGTCCCATAATTCCCTTAAGTCAAGTGGCCTCTCTTCTCTTTGTTCTGAAATTGGCTGAGGAATGCAGAAGTGCCTTTTCAGCGCTCCGTTTCAGACAGTGGCTGCTTATCTGCAACGGGGCAAAGCAAACGTTTACTGAGTGAATGAATGAGAGGCGGGGGGCTAGGAGGATCTGAATTTACAAGATAGGGTGCTGACACACTCTCAGCACTCCAAAAACCCACTCTCTCTCTCTCCCCACATACAAATAACAAACCTCACCCTACCCGCCCCCCATTTGAAAAGCACAGTTGCAGCCACTTGAATGCTGGGATGGCTTCCCATAATCCACCACTCCCAATGCGGCTGCAAATGCCGTAAGTGTGGCCATGCCAGTGCGCTTGCAGCTGTCAGTATGGACAGACTGCAGCACTTTCCCTAGTGTGCTCTCTGAAGGCTGGTTTAACCCAAAGTGATCTACTGCTGCAAGTGTAGCCAAGCCCCGAGAGATGTCTTTTGACATCTTTGTGAAAATCCACCCAAATTTGGCCAGTTTATAAGCCTTTAAAAAAAATCCTGCAGTTTGCGTATGCTCAGTAGAGACTTGCTGGACCAGGGTTTCTCAAACAGGGGTCGCTGGTTTACCTGCCCCAACCGCAGGTCCGGCCGATCGTGGCTCCCACTGGCTGTGGTTCGCTGCTCTGGGCCAATGGGAGCTGCTGGAAGTGGCAGCCAGTAAGTCCCTCGGCCCGTGCCACTTCCAGCAGCTCCCATTGGCCCAGAGCAGCGATCCACGGCCAGTGGGAGCCGTGATCGGCTGGACCTGTGGACAGGGCAGGTAAACACACTGGCCCGGCCCCCAGGGGCTTTCCCTACACAAGCGGCGACCCCTGTTTGAGAAACCCTGTGCTAGACCATAGCTAAACTCCCCAAAGATTCCATCAGCACTGGGCATGCTTCAGAAAAGGGCTGACAAGGAATTGCCCTGCAATTGCAGAGTTGGACTGCTGTGGGTTGTCCAGGACCAAGGTCTGAGCAATGGAACTGACAGAAGGGAGATAGTCTCTTGTATGCTGTCAATGGCTCCAGGCAGCAACGAGGAAACTGCCTGATGGGAATGCAGAAAGGGATGGTGGAAGGAGCAGATTTGGGTAATGAGCCTGAGGATGGAAACTGGGACTTGGAAGCTGATCTGGGGACAAGGGGAGGGGAAATGGGAGGCTGTGATTGGGAGCTTGGTAAAGAGATACTGGCACTGGCTGGGCAAGAAGACTGAGACTGGGAGCTGTGGAGGAGGAGGCTGGGAACAAGTGGGGTGGGGGGTAGGAGGTGTGGGGGAGGGACCAAGATGCAGATCTGACAGTGGATGGGCAAAAAAAGTGGGACCAATAACTGGGGGAGGGGTGAGAATGAGATTGAACAAAGGGTCAGGGAAGGGGGGCTGGAAGTCAGTGTGGACAGGGAACACGGTTGAAGGAAGGGCTCAAACTTGGAGGGGAAAAGGTGGAATAAGTGTGCCCACTAGAGAACACACTCCTCTAGAGCCTGGAATGGAACCCAAGATTTCTCAGTCTCAGAATTCCTGTGATGTTAGCAAATATCTGCGAAAACCACTGGCAAAGTGTGTGTCTCATCTCCCTCTAATGATGATCCATATGGAGGGTGATAACCAATTGCTGCTATCAGTTAGTCTCTTAGCTCAAGTGGCAGAGGTCTGCACAGTGATTCTAAAGAATCCAACTATGCCGATGAACCATGTGGGTGTCAATATGATGCCACACTATGGAAAATGGTTACTTACATGTACAATATCTGTTGTTCTTTGAATTGTGCTGTACATGTATACACTCCACTTCAGGTGTATGTCCACCCAATGCACTCGCGTTGGAAACTTTTGCCAGCCATACCAGCAGGTGGTGAGTATGCCTCTGCTATACTTATACGCCAAGTTGAGGTAATAGGTAATAATTGGAGATATACCAATCTCCTAGAACTGGAAGGGACCTTGAAAGGTCATCAAGTCCAGCCCCCTGCCTTCACTAGCAGGACCAATTTTTGCCCCAGATCCCTAAGTGGCCCCCTCAAGGATTGAACTCACAACCCTGGGTTTAGCAGGCCAATGCTCAAACCACTGAGCTATCCCTCCCCCCATTTTGAGCATTTAAAGGGGCATGAATGCTGTCTCCCTCTCCGTTTCTTAGCACTGTCAGTAAGCTAAATCCAAAGTTGCAGGGAAGATGGTAGTAATGGTGGCAGTAGGGGTGTGTGGTGTTTATATGTGGACAGCTTATCTTGAAGAACAATAGTTACTGTACACGTAACTAACTGATTTCTCCTTGGAGTGATTGTGCAATTTATATTCCCAGGATCAGTTTCAGGAGCGGATGCCTGAGCATCAACTTCCAGGGGATGCTGTCCCACCTGTCTTTTTTAAATTTTGTTTTTTCGCTTGGTGGGGGGGGGGGTGAGGAGAAGGGAAAAGGATAGGGAGGGTGAAAATGTTTTCTGCATGTTAACAAAAGGGTTAGGGCTGCTCCTGTACATTCTGCTGTAGGTGGCTCACAAACAGTTTCTTTACATGTGGTGGGACTTTGGGCTACTTGAAGAGAGACTCCAGCACCGACTTGATGACGTTGGCGTAGTCTCAGGAAGCCTGAGTAACACCACAGTGTCTGGAGAAGGTTTGTACGGATGACCACATTGCTGCTTTGCAAATGTCCACTACAGAAATGTTGCTCAAAAAGGCAGATGCAGTGGCATGCGCCTTCGTGGAGTGGGCTGTTATTCTAGCTGGAAGAAAGATCTTTGCCGGACTTTAGCAAAGCTGGATGTACTCACAAATCCAATGTGAATTATGTTAAATCATAACAGATTGCCCTTTAATCCTGCCTGTTTCGAAGTCACCAAAATCTGATGAGAACAGCTTGCTGTAGATGATGCCAATGGGCGATGTCTGAGAGGCTCAGTAGTTCTTCTTGAGGCATCCTGAGGTCTCTGCTGCTGGTCGGGTCTGTACTGCATTTGGGGATTAAACCACTTCCCCTCTGTCACTGGGGTACAGAAACCCAGCAAATAAAGGGCCATGTGAAGGTCTTTCAATGTGCGCATTGCATCATCAGTTTTTTCAGCGAACAGCTTAGCACCTTTGAACAGTAGATCTTCTATTGTATTTTACGGTTCTTTTGGGATGCTGGAGGCCTACAACCAAGAAGAATCTCTCATTGAAATGGCGGTAGCTATCAAATGTGACATATCATCTGACTTGTTGGTAGCTGCTTGGAAGAATGTGTACACACTGAGATGACCTTTAGATACTATGGACAAAAAATGATCCCTGTATTCCTCAGGCAGTTTTCCTACACATTGTGGAATTGCTCTACAGTTAATAAAGGTATATTTGGACAAGAATGCTTCCTAAGTTGACACCCTTATATGAAGGCTGAGACTTTCTGCCATATAGATCTAGTCTCTTATATTCCTTATCTTTCGGGGTAGTCTTAGGGTGAGACTGCCTTGAATGCTCATTTTCTGCACTAACGAGTCTGGGATGGCATGCATAAAAAATACTTGGATTCTTTCTGGGGGACTTGGTATATTTTGTCCACCCATTTGGCAGTGGGTGGAATAGAGACTTGAGTCTGCCAAAGGGTCTTTCCAGGTTCCAGCAAGGCTTATTTAATGGGAAGGACAACCCTTCCAGGAGCAGGAGTTTGCAAGATGTCCAGTAGTTTGTACAGATTGTCTTGCACAAATCATAGAATCATAGAATTCAAGATCAGAAGGGACCATTATGATCATCTAGTCTGACCTCCTGCAAAATGCAGGCCACATAAGCCGATCCACCCACTCCTTAGCAAGTGACCCCTGCCCCATGCTTCGGAGGAAGGCGAAAAACCTCCAGGGCCATTGCCAATCTTCCCTGGAGGAAAATTCCTTCCCGACCCCAAATATGGCGGTCAGCTGAACCCCGAGCATGCGGGCAAGACTCTCCAGCCAAACCCTCTGGAAAAGGTTATATCATACCAGGCACATAATTGACCTATTGACTAAGCCCGTTATCCTATCATACCATCCCCTCCATAAACTTATCTAGCTTAATCTTAAAGTCATGGAGGTCCTTCGCCCCACTGTTTCCTCGGTAGACTGTTCCAGTATTGCACTCCCTGATGGTTAGAAACCTTCGTCTAATTTCAAGCCTGAATTTCCTGACTGACAGTTTATATCCGTTCGTCCTCGTGTCCACATTAGCACTGAGCTGAAATAATTCTTCTCCTTCCTGGTATTTATCCTCTGATATATTTAAAGAGTGTAATCATATCTCCTCTTATCCTTCTTTTGGTTAAGGAAAACAAACCGAGCTCCTCAAGTCTCCTTTCATACGAAAGGCCTTCCATTCCTCGGATCATTCTAGTGGCCCTTCTTTGTACCTGTTCTAGTTTGAATTCATCCTTCTTAAACATGGGAGACCAAAACTGCACACAATACTCCAAATGAGGTCTCACCAACGCCTTACATAACGGGACTAGCACCTCCTTATCCCTACTAGAAATACCTCGCCTAATGCAACCCAAGACCGCATTAGCTTTTTTAACGGCCACATCACATTGCCTACTCATAGTCATCTTGCGATCAACCAGGACTCCTAGGTCCTTCTCCTCCTCCGTTACTTCCAACTGGTGCGTCCCCAGCTTATAACTAAAGTTCTTGTTAGACATCCCTAAATGCATAACCTTACACTTCTTACTATTGAATTTCATCTTGTTACTAATACTCCAGTTTACAAGGTCATCTAAATCTCCCTGGAGAATATCCCGATCCTCTTCCGAATTGACAATACCCCCCAACTTGGTGTCATCCGCAAACTTTATCAGCCCACTCCTACTCTTGGTTCCCAGGTCAGCAATAAATAGATTGAATAAAATCGGACCCAAAACCGAGCCTTGAGGAACTCCACTGGTAACCCCCCTCCAACCGGACAGTTCCCCCTTCAATACTACCCTCTGCAGTCTCCCCTTTAACCAGCTCCTTATCCACCTCTGGATTTTCATTTCGATCCCCATCTTTTCCAATTTAACCAGTAATTCTTCATGCGGTACCGTATCAAACGCCTTACTGAAATCCAGATATATGAGATCCACCGCATTTCCCTTGTCTAAAAAATCTGTTACTCTCTCAAAGAAGGAGATCAAGTTGGTTTGGCACGATCTACCTTTCGTAAATCCATGCTGTAATCTATCCCAGTTGCCATCGGCCTCATGCTCCGGAACCACAAATTCTGCCTGTATTTCCAGAGATGTGGCCACTTGCCTTATGAAGTCCTGAAAAACTTTAAAGTCCTCAGGAGGAGATGATGTCAACTCTGGGGTGATGGCCTCATCTGGAGAGAGGAAGAACTATGAGGGAAAGGGAAATATGTAGATGTTTCTCCCTAGTGTCCTCTTTCTCTGTGAGCACAAATAAAAAGGGAGGTTGTAGGATTAGAGAAAGATCTTCTCTAGGTGCCACAGATACAGAATGTGACTTTCTCCTGCACTGGTGGTTGACAGGGGCCTACATTGTTTTGATGAAGGCCAGTAAGGCTGAGGACAGTCGTCTTTGTATTGCCCACAGTGGAGGGCACCATACTGGGGCATTGCTATAATAATGATTTTGCTCTGGAGTTGGGGAAGCTCTACAACATTTTCAGTATGGCAACCTAAATGACCTATTGAAGATATGGGTCTATCATGATCAGAGTTCAAAGAGGAGGAAATAAAACTATCCTCAGTAAATTGCGGAGCAGTCCCTGTAGGCATCAGAGGAGGTCTCAGCCCTGGGGACACCCAGTGATATCCGTTGGGTACGAAAAGTTGACAAAGGATTTGATGGTGCTGATGGATGAGGCAATCCAAATGCAGACAGATGAGTCAATGGAACCAAAATAATATACATCAACAAAGTGGATGGAACTACTGGAACTGTGGTGGTAAGTGAAGATGCCAGCGCCGGCAGTAATGGTAAAGTTGAGGCCATAGAGACTAGAACTGCACAATCCAACAAAGGAGAGTCTGGGAGAGGGAGACACAGAAGGTCTTTTGCCATAAAGAATGCCTGTGGCACCAACAGCAGAAGTAAGTGCTTGAACGCTGACACTGGTGGTGCTGGAGTTGACAGCAGTGGGGTCGAAGATTTCACTAGTAGGGGTGAAGACATTAGTCTTGATGGTCCTGCTGGTGCTGTCTTGGACAGTGTCAGTGAGCATCAGGGCTTATAGTGTTGGGATATGTAAGGGTTAAGTAGAGACCTGGGAAACCGCTGGTGTGTTGGTATGGTATTAGGGAGTAGAGTCACAAGCAGGCACCGTTTCTTCACTTGATAGATAAGTGTCATCTCTTGCCCTCCCCTTCAGCTTGCTGGGAATAAAGAAGTGTTGCAGCTGCATAAGAAATGTAGTTGTCTAAAGGATACTTTTGTGTAAAGAAGTGTTATCTCCCACTCTCTTCCTTTCCCAGCTACATAAACAAGCTCGGTATCACGGCCCCTCCCTCCCTCCCCTGAGAACTGCTGATTAAGGGAACTTGTAGCAACAATTATTGCAAAGAAATGTATTTTCAAGGTAAAAACGTGTGTATAATATGTTAATGCTGTAATCAGTCAATAGGGATGGGTTTAATCATAGTATGGGAGTTTCTATTACTTAAAAAGGGTTTTTGGGGGGTTGTAGCGAATGTAGGTATTTACATAGATAAAAGAGTGTGATGTAATTAATTCAGTGCTTACTCAACAACTAGGTTGAGGGGAACAAGTACCACAATAAAGAAGCATGTCTACTCAATCCGCCTCTGGGTCAACCTGCTCATCATTCTCTAACAGCCAGTGCCGGCAGTAATGGTAAAGTTGATGGCATTGAGACTAGAACTGCACAATGCAACAAAGAGTCTGGGAGAGGGAGACACAGAAGGTCTTTTGCCACAAAGAATGCCTGTGGCACCACCAGCAGAAGTAAGTGCTCGAACGCTGACACTGGGGGTGCTGGAGTTGACGGTAGTGGGGTCGAAGATTTCTCTGGTAGGGGTGAAGACATTAGTCTTGATGGTCCTGCCTTGGGCAGTACCGGTGAGCATCAGGGCTTATGACCAGACCTCAACTTGGCACTGGAAGACTTCTTCAGAGCTTTCTTCTGAGAGGAAGAATGAGCCTTCAAAAGTGTAGCAGTCTCTGAGAGTGAGGAGAGTTTTGTGCACTTTGAGAAGGCCATGGGAGATGATGAGCAATGTTTCTCACCAGATTTTGGTTTATATGCTGAGGCAGTCAGGTGGGAACTCCTTGTGAATAAACTCAGTCTATCCTCTCATGGTCAGGGTTGGGCTCTGAAGAGGGATGCATTACCTTCTAAGGAAGATGTACTTTAAGGCGGAAATCCCGCCTTTTTTTTTCTTTTTGGGAAGGAGGTACAAATAGGGTATTTGTTTTTCACATGTCCCTCACCTAAGCAGATTAGGGAACTTTTGTTCCTGTTATTAACAGAGATCATGGGCCTGTATGTGGCACACTGTTTGAAATTTGGGAATTTCTGCACAGTAAAATCCCATATAAATTCACTAACTTACTTACTACACTAAAATAATATTAAATTAAGCTACAAGTATAAAAAAAATGTCCCCTAAAGGCTAGCTAACCAAAGCCCAAGAGCATCAGAGAGAGATGGGTGGTAAGACGGAACTGACAAGGAGGCTGCAGTCATGCCCCTTTATACTGTCATCTTGGCGAATGAGGACAGCAGAAGTGCACATGCTGCCTGATGGTACGGCTGACAAAAATCTCCAACTCAAGTGCATTGGGTGCACCTACACCTACAGTGGAATGTGTATGTGCAGAATCACTAAGAATTATTTCTGGTTTTTTTTTCAGTTTGCTTTTTTAAAAAGCTAAGAAACTACATATAAAACTATGTGAAAAGATTATTAAAGTTGCAAAGTCAAGCACTCAAAAGCTAGGAAAAAACAATAGTAAAGTTGCACAGGTAACCTTAACTCAGTCCCCTTGTAGCATATGCATTATGGTTAGGACTTCTGATTTTCAGTTTTAACTAATAAACACTGACAAAACAATCCCGACAACAAAAAAAGTGTTTATCCCATAAATACTGCAAAAACACCAGAAATGATTACTTGTATCTAAGGGCTTGTCTACAAGGAGCAATAATGTGGACTATGGGGTGTTTCTTCTAAAGTGTGGTAATGGATTGTGCATTAGTTGGTCAGTGTAGACCCTACTGGTAAGCACTAATTGTTCCCTAGTGAGCTTTAACATAGTGTTATTTTAAACAGTATTATGTTAAAGTGCACTAAGAACATTACAACATAATATATAATGTAATGAGTAATGGGGATAATAGCATCCCCTTACCTCACAAAGGCATTGTGGAAAAAAAAGTATTAATATTTCTGAAGCACTGATATTACAGTAATGGAC
Organism: Mauremys reevesii; assembly: GCF_016161935.1. NCBI lineage: Eukaryota > Metazoa > Chordata > Testudines > Geoemydidae > Mauremys > Mauremys reevesii. The sequence goes on from NC_052623.1 coordinate 100,153,777, forward strand.
ACCACAGAAAAGCCCATGAGGAAATTAATAATTCTGTCTTTGATCAGGGTTTGAATCATGTGCAGTTAATAAGACCTGGGTCCACATATTGAACAATAAGGATAAAACAAAATATTAAACAGTTGCTAATAAGCAAGCACCAAGAAATCTGTTCACTGCATGAGGCGTGGATAGTGTTGAAAAATACCAAATGATCATGTAATGAAAAAAATACTATAATGCATATAAACAATGGGGCCAAATTAAAATTGCACAAGCATGTCCTAACTTTTGACTGATTGACTTTGCAACCTTAATTATTTTCTTTTAACTGTTTTTATGTGTAATTTGATCTCTCTCACACTTCATAATACATTTACAAAGTTGACTCTGTTCATTAGTCTGTATTTTGAGATACTATAGAATTTACACCAGAGACAGTACCAAGAAATGTTTTATAGAGAATAAAACAACAGTCAAGTGATTATGAAGTAAATTTCAAACTGGGCTATCATTGCTGCCCAAATACGTTTTAATTTTGAGGACACCAGTGAGGACACCATAAAGTTAAACATTTTGGATGAAGTCCTGTTCCTACTGAAGTCAAAGTAAATGTTGCCACTGACCTCAATAAGGCCGGGATTTTATCCTTTCAATGTAGTTTTTAGGCACAAAGGCATCATGTAACTAATACAATGTACACAACTTCCTCAAGAGAACGGAGAATGACTCAAGGCACAATACATATGTATACTAGCCCCAATCTTTGCTTAAATTGCCAATGAGAAATCAGATAAACATGCATGTGAAAAAGCTTATTCTCTTACCTTTTCGAGAAGACTGAGTCAAGTTTTTCTTCCCTTTTTCTATTTGCTTTATTAGCTTTCGTATTTCAGAGTCATACTGAACCCATTCTGGGACTATTCTCAATGCAGCCTTTAGTTTGGGTTCTTTGGTTTTGGGGTTATTGCACTGCAAGTATAAAATACATCACACTTGAAAAAACACCAAGCATTCTAAGTAAACACAAGTATTCTCTTCAGCGTTAGTGATGGAAAAACAACAGGTCATTAAACAGAACACTGCTAAAACTAGCTACAAACTTAAACACTGACTAGGACAACAATGAGTGTTTCACTATGTATCCCTTTTTAAATCAACGTGGACTATTAATTCACTGGAAAACAAACTATGTCAAAACAAATTTTAAATGTTTTAAAGAAATTAAATAACTATTATGCAAATTGGCAAAAAATCCACCTATTAATATTTTGCAGTACAGCAGAGCACAATAGAACTATTATTTACCATACCTTTCAGTCACTACTCCTTTAGTCATTCTAAACATCAGGGTAACATTCTTTATATTTCATAAACAGGACCATCTGTCACTAGCCCATAGGAATGTCTTCAGTCTCCTATATAATCATTCATCTCTCTCAATTACCTTATGCCTAATTAGCTATTCTGTTAGCATTACAAATCACTTAAAGGGGAACATACAGTATGAAATGGTCTATAAACCAAAATCTGATAGTTATTTAAACCATTTTAATTGAAATACTTTTCACTTCTATTGGGCTCCTCTTTGAAGAGATAATCAAATGTTTTGTCAAGTGCCCAGTGGTACTGTAACGCTACTTCAGGAATTGCCAAGTATTAGGAATATACTGATACACTGATTTTAGATAACTAAGATCTCTGTCTCTCTATCTAAGTCTATGAGACTCTTTAGTGGAGTCTGCAAAAGACATTGATTAGCTGGGTAAAGGGATTTAGGAAGTGAAGATAAAGGGAAAAAGACCATATAGTCAGACTGATAAATTAACTCAAACTGATTTAAAAAGAACTAACGCTTTAGATATATGTGCCAGATCAACATAAGACCTTAATGGAAAAAAAAAAAAAAGGATTTCCCTGGCCACTTTGTGATCTTTGGATTGGAAAAAATTGAAGAATAATGACTGATCCTTACATGATGGTACAAGGGAAGAAGGATCAGCAAAATAAACCTAAAACTTTATATAAATTAAATCAACATGAGTGAGGTAAGGCATAAATAATCTCTCTCACACAAAAACTCATCTATTCCCAGGAAGATCTGAACTAAGCACAGAGTAGTGTGGCATCTTTTTTACTTTCATAGTGTTAGGGAATAAACATTTGGTCACTTCATGTGCATTTCTATTCTCAAATATTATGTCTCATAATTAGAGATGGTCAAATAATGGAAAAAATATTCACAACTTCTGCCTCCCCCTAATTCTTTGGCAAAATTTTGTTTTTGACAGAAATGTTCCAACCAATTCTATAAGTAATCCTAGAAGTGGTTACAGCTGATTTCCACCAACCAAGGGCTCACAACTGCTTACTCCAATAAAAGCAAAAATGGTATGAAAGCTACAAAATATACACAATAAACCTTTGGTAACAAACACCAAATGATTATTATTCTTCAGAACAACTATGCCTGGCTCTATAATCTGAGATCACGGTGGGTCAAGACTGCAAAACATATGCCTTCAGAAATAAGTTACAGGTAAGGAACATTTTTCTCTCCCGCCTCCAAGCCCTTCTCTACACACACTTTTCATAGTATGTTGTATACATGGGTGTGCATACCCCCCCATAAGTTAAAGTAATACTCATATGATAGATAAATTATGAAATCATTCATATATCTATCAAGTTCTTTTCATCATTTGACCTGCATTCTGCCACCTCTCTCTAGAACTTAATCCAACATTCCAAATCCTTACAGTTTCCAATAAATTACTATTGTTTAAAATCAATGTTCCAGAAATATGTTTTTTCCTCCTGTTTCCCCCAATATGGAATATCTCCCTCAAATTATGCCTAACAAGTCTCTTCTTATCTCCCCAACTCATCTGTACTGTTGAGGCTGACTGAGGATTAAAGGCTCACTGGTAATACTCCTCAAAAGGAGGCTGAGCCTTTCTGTGCTACAGAGGGAGTGTAGTACTGGCACACAGGGACCAGCTACACTTAACCTTTCAAATACCTTACCATAGTTCTATTGTTTGCTTGAGGATAGGGGAAGGAGAGGGAAACTATATAGGACAGTGGGGAAAAGAGCTTGCTATTATTATCCAGTACAGCCCAGCAGCCTCCAAAGCTGAAACTGCAAATTAAGCAAAAAATTGGGAAGAGAGCTATTCTTGTAATCTGCTCTGAGAGGAATGGAGGCATATTACTGTCCTTCAGCCACTTATACAAGGGGAGTCTGTGTTGCAGAACTTTCCAGCACAGCTGCCTCCATGTCACTCAGTGGGTGATGGTAAAACCAGTAGCCATCAGAACTGACAGGGTCTTGTATATGAGTACAGAGCTAAATTTCATATCTTGTGAAAATTGAAGAAACTTGGGTTAATAAAATGACATTTTCATTAACTCTTAATTGACTTACCAAATCAATTGTTTTAGCCTTTTTCTTTGATTCATCGTTACACCAGGTTTCACACCAGAGCCATTCTTGAGGGAGAGACTTAATGGCCAACTGATGAATCATATTATTGGGAAGATCCTGCATAATTACGTAACAAATCACAAAATTAGTAACCCTGAATTTTGATATGCTAATAACCAGTTACCAAAAACTGAATTATAGCACTACTACTTGAAGGAGACAGCAGAGAACACCTCTCTCTGTTTTTATTTCTATGAAGTATTTTTATTCTCTAAGTTTCTCTCTCTGTGCTTGTCTATTTGTTTTTCAAATTGGTTAATAACTGCTAGTCTTTGGTATCCAGTCCCATCGCTTAATTACAATATGAGTACGGAGGTCTTCCTTGTATTGCCATAATGTGTGGTCTTCTCTTATTCAATTCATATTCTGATATTTGATGCAAGTGATGCTGCTTCTACCTGATATTTATGGGTCTGCTTCAGCAACCTTATTCACAGTAAGTGCTACTCAATATAAAGGTTGTAGAATTAGGTCCTGTGAAATTATCAAAGCATAACTGAATCACTTCCCATTCCCCAAACGTCCAAAACTATTTTTCTTAAACTTCTTCCAAGAGAAAAATGCTAATACTGCATTCTACAACCCATTTATCATAGAATCTCAGGGTTGGAAGGGACCTCAGGAGGTCATCTAGTCCAACCCCCTGCTCAAAGCAGGACCAAACCAAACTAAATCATCCCAGCCAGGGCTTTGTCAAGCCTGACCTTAAAAACCTCTAAGGAAGGAGATTCCACCACCTCCCTAGGTAACCCATTCCAGTTCTTCACCACCCTACTAGTGAAAAAGTTTTTCCTGATATCCAACCTAAACCTCCCCCTCTGCAACTTGAGACCATTACTCCTTGTTCTGTCATCTTCTACCACTGAGAACAGTCTAGATCCATCCTCTTTGGAACCCCCTTTCAGGTAGTTGAAAGCAGCTATCAAATCCCCCCTCATTCTTCTCTTCTGCAGGCTAAACAATCTCAGTTCCCTCAGCCTCTCCTCATAAGTCATGTGCTCCAGCCCCCTAATCATTTTTGTTGCCCTCCGCTGGACTCTCTCCAATTTATCCACATCCTTCTTGTAGTGTGGGGCCCAAAACTGGACACAGTACTCCAAATGAGGCCTCACCAGTGCTGAATAGAGGGGAATGATCACATCCCTCGATCTGCTGGAAATGCCCCTACTTATACAACCCAAAATGCCATTAGCCTTCTTGGCAACAAGGGCACACTGTTGACTCATATTCAGCTTTTCGTCCACCGTAACCCCTAGGTCCTTTTCTGCAGAACTGCTGCCCAGCCAGACTAGGTCCCTAGTCTGTAGCAGTGCATGGGATTCTTCCGTCCTAAGTGCAGGACTCTGCACTTGTCCTTGTTGAACCTCATCATATTTCTTTTGGCCCAATCCTCTAATTTGTCTAAATAAAAATTTACTTTTTATTTTATTTTTTAAAAGAAAGGCAGACTCCAGAGTGCTATTTTGAAAAAGGTAAAAGTAATAAAAGTATTTCCTATGCTCTTCTCCTAACTCAAATTTCCTTGTTTTTAACCCATCTTTACACAATGGGTTGCAGATGCCTATGGCTGATAAACTGTACAGTCAATTGCTTGATCGCACGTTGGTTCTTTATGAACTATACTTGAGACCAAATAACCAGTTAGGTGTATTGCTATAAACCAATAATAATATAGCACAGGAAAAAGGTTCTATGATACCAGTCTCAGGGAAGCCGTCTCATGCAGCATGTTAACATTCACCTTATACAGAAGGTGTGTTCCCAAAGTTACATCCCTAAAGTCACCTTTTTATACTCTACCTGTTTACAAATAAATGGTACTGTATATGTCATGTGAAACTAGATTTAACCAATCAGCTTTCTACCTTTTTTTCTGGTACCACTGTGTACCCCTTATCTCTTTGTTCTGAACACATTCATTCCAAGTAGCAAGGGGTGTGAAGTCAACTTCTTGGTTTGTACAAGGGGTAGAACAATCACGTTTTGTCCTCTTCATTTGGAACAGTACAGTACAGGCCTGTGAGAATAAATCCCTGACTATTGCTATAGTAAAATAATCATATGTCCTGATCCTGACAATTTTCCTATCAACTTAAGTCAAATCTTACTTCAACTAATGCAAGGTGTTATGGGGGCACTTAGCATAAGAGAACATGATTATAGTAAAGGTGTAGGCCAATTTAGGCTATATAACAGCTATAATATTGGGGCTTAATGCATACTAATATATATGTGGTGCAGATAATGCATATAACTAATGATGCTAATGCCCATGGTTTGTTGTGTATAGGGAACAGAATCTAAGAATAAGTGTGATATCATCCAAAATTACAAAGCCAGCCTTGCACAATATATCTTCAGATATTCGGGTCCAAAGTTAAAAAAATATAGATGCAACTGTTGCATCTGCTGATAAGCAATTTTGCACATACCCACTGTGTTTATATTTGAAAAAGTAAATCTCAATATCCAAGCACTACTATAGTCATAAATATTTTTGTTTTCTTGACAATTCATAATGTATTATAAACAGGAGAGAATAAAGTAACATATTTGTACTCAATCTGTAAAAGATCTAATGCATTTTAAAAAATGTATCTAAAATTACTTGGTGTGTTTAGACAATAACATGGAAAGATTATACTAAGTCTGCGTCAAGTATCAAGATACTTACTTACATATTAACTTAAATTTAAATTTAAATGTTTGCTATTTTGCAAAAAAAAGTTCCACGAACTTGGGACCATTACCATCTCAAATTCAAGTGAAACCAAGATTGTTCCTCTACTGCACCTCACTGACTTTCTAAATGGAATCAGAATTCTTGAGTGAAAAGAAGTTTGTGAATGTACAAATGGAGGGTGCCACAAGGTTATAAAGATTAGAAGGGTAGTGGCATACAGATAGCTATTCACCAGTTGCATGGTTTAAAACAGATTATACAATGTTGTGTTAATAAACATAAAAGTCAATTCAAGTGGTTACCCTTTTTGAGGAATACCTTATCTATAATAACTGCCTTAATACTTCTAGAAGGTCAAGTAAAAGAAAAAACTTATGGCAAAAAGAAATAACTGTTGTAACAGCCAGGTTAATTTTAATCATCTGAGTCAGTCAGATGCCACCAGCAGAAGGTTGATTTTCTTTTTTGGTGGTTCGGGTTCTGTAGTTTCCGCATCATGGGGGTTGCTCTTTTAAGACTTCTGAAAGCACACACTTGTCCCTCTCAGATTTTGGAAGGCATTTCAGATTCTTAAACCTTGGGTCAAGTGATGTAGCTATCTTTAGAAATCTCACATTGGTACCTCCTTTGCGTTTTGTCAAATCTGCTGTGAAAGTGTTCTTAAAACAAACAGCACGTCATCATCCGAGACTGCTATAACATGAAATATACGGCAGAATACGGGTAAAACAGAACAGGAGACATACAATTCTCCCCCAAGGAGTTTAGTCATAAATTTAGTGCCAGATGCACTAAAGTTTCATATGTCCCTTCATGCTTCAACCAGCATCTGAGAAGATATGCATCCATGATAATGGGTTCTGCTCGATAACCATCCAAAACAGCTGACTCTCTGCAAGAATAGACTGGAATTGTTCCCTGCAGTCATGTGGCAGATCTTCAGTAAAGGCCATGAGCTTGTTGTAATTAGTAAAGTTATATTTGGCCATGGTCACCTGAAAGTTTGCAATCCAGAACTGCAAGGTGGTGGTGAAGTACGAAAGAGATCCAGTAACTTCTGATCCTTGGCATAGGGGGGTAGCCCTCAAGAATTGCTGCCAACCCCTCTCATTCACAGCATCCACTGCAAGAGAATTAGGTGGCTGGTGAGTCTTGCCCACATGCTCAGGGTTTAGCTGATCACCATATTTGGGGTCGGGAAGGAATTTTCCTCCAGGGCAGATTGGCAGAAGCCCTAGGTTTTTTTTTGCCTTCCTCTGCAGCGTGGGGCACGGGTCACTTGCTGGAGGATTCTCTGCACCTTGAAGTCTTTAAACCACAAGTTGAGGACTTCAATAGCTCAGACATAGGTTAGGGGTTTGTTACAGGAGTGGGTGGGTGAGATTCTGTGGCCTGCGTTGTGCAGGAGGTCAGACTAGAAGATCATAATGGTCCCTTCTGACCTTAAAGTCTATGAGTCTATGAGCTTCTGTACCACATGATTGGACGACAGCTAGTGTGACACCAATTTTTAAAAAGGGGTCCAGAGGTGATCCAGGCAAGTACAGGCCAGTAAGCCTAACTTCGGTACCTGGCAAATTGGTTGAAACTATAGTAAAGAAAAAAATTAGCAGACACATATATGAACATGATTTGTTGGGGAAGAGTCAACATGGTTTTCGTAAAGGAAAATCATGCCTAATGATTCAGTTCTTTGAGGGGGTCAACAACCATGTGGGCAAGAGGGATCCAGTGGATATGGTATACTCAGATTTTCAGAAAGCCTTAGACAAGGTCCCTGGATCTTAAGCAAAGTTAAGTTGTCATAGGATTAGAGGGAGGGCCCTCTCATGGATCAGTAACTAGTTAAAAGACAGGAAACAAAGGGTAAGACTAAATGGTCAGTTTTCAGACCAGTACTATTCAGCATATTCATAAATGATCTGGAAAAAGGAGTAAACAGCGAGGTGGCAAAATTTGCAGATGATACAAAACTATTCAAGATACTTAAGTCCAAATCAGACTGCAGAGAGTTACACAGGGATCTCACAAGACTTGGTGACTGAGCAACAAAATGGCAGATGAAATTCAATGTTAATAAACGCAAAATAATGCACATTGGAAAACATAATTCCAACAATACATCTTGTTAAGAAAGGGATAGATAAGACATATCAGCTTGGAAAAGAGATGAATAAGGGGGGAATATGATTGAGGTCTATAAAATCACAACTGGTGTGGAGAAAGTAAATAGGGAAGTGTTATTTACTCCTTCTCATAATATCAGAACTAGGGGTCACCAAATGAAATAGGCAGCAGGTTTAAAACAATCAGAAGGAAGTATTTATCCACACAGTACAGTCAACCTGTGGAACTCTTTGCCAGAGGATGCTGTGAAGGCCAAGACTATGTCAGGGTTCAAAAAAGAACTAGATAAGTTCATGGAGGATAGGTCAATCAATGGCTGTTAGCCAGAATGGATAGGGATGGTGTTTCCAGCCTTTGTTTGCCAGAAGCTGGGAATGGGCGACAGGGGATGGTTCACTTGATTACCTGTTCTGTTCATTCCCTCTGGGACACCTGGCACTGACCACTGTCGTAAGACAGGATACTGGGTTAGATGGACGTTTGGTCTGACCCAGTATGGCCGTTCTTATATTCTGAGAATTCGGTGGCGAGTGAGGAAATAAAAATTCAGAGCCCTTGGTGGGGAAATATTTTTTACCAGCCCATTTGCAAGTTGGTGTTACTATTGCTGGAGTCTGCTGAACAGTCTCTGCCAGATCTGAAAGCATCTCTCTGGCAGGTAGCACAATTTTGGTTGGCATTGCTGACTGCAGAATGTCCAGTAACTTGCGTTCTTCTTCAAGTGCTTGCTCATGTCGATTCCAGTTAGGTGTATGCGTGATGCATGCACAGTCATCAGAAAGTTTTTCGCCTAGCAGCACCCATCGGGTTTGGCTGTGGATCACCCTGGAGTGGCTCCTCCATGGCGCTCAACATATGACCCTGTTGACCTGGCGCCTCCTTCTTACCCCCAGTGATGGTTGTTGGAACTACAGTAGCTTGCTCTTGCCAGTACTCAGCTTATTCTTCTAGCTTTGTGTATAGTTGTTAATAGTTGTAGTTTTTATAATGTCAGGTTTCAGAGTAGCAGCCATGCTAGTCTGTATCCGCAAAAAGAACAGGAGTACTTAAATTTGTTAGTCTCTAAGGTGCCAAAAGTACTCCAGTTTTCATAATGTGTGTAGTTTATATTTAAGTTAGTAATTTAGGAGTGGGGGGTTCTTCCCCGTCCCCCCACCTTTCTATTCTCCCCTTGGGGCTCAGGTCATGCCTCGATCCAAAGGTTTCAAGCCCTGCAAGTCTTGCCACAAGCCCATGCCAACAGGCGACCCCCACGACTCGTCTCAAGTGTCTGGGGGAGGCACACGAGACGGACTGGTGCAAGATTTGCAAAGGGTTCCATCCCAGAACTAAAAAGGAGCAGGACTTTTGTTTAAAACAGCTCCTTATGGAGGCGGCACTGACACCGCAGCCCGCCTAGGGGCAGCAGGACCCAGCGCAGAGATTGTCGGTGCGGAGTGCTCCAGCCTCTGTTAGAGAAGCGGAAAGACTCTGGGCACAGAGATCCTCGGCACCGTTGCTCCCCGGCACCAAAGCCAGTAGAATCTACCCGGCACCAGTCTCACTCTTCGGAGCCACAGAAGCGGCACTGGAAGCAGGACAGGAGTCTATCTTTAACTCCTGGAACTCCGTGTTGAAGTTCAGAGAGCTGGTACCTGCGGAGTCCAGGGAGGAGTTTGGGGCTATAGTTGAGGAGGGTAAGGCAGTGGCATGGACCTCGTTACAGGCCTCACTGGATGCTGTGGACTCAGCAGCACGCACCTTGTCCTCCGGTATTGCCATGAGGCACAGCTCATGGCTGCAGGCCTTGGGGCTGCCACCCGAGGTACACCAGACCCTCCAGGACCTGCCATTTGATGGGGTGGGCCAGTTTTCAGAGCAGACTGACTCTAGGCTACATAGCCCTAAAGACTCGAGGGCTACACTAAAGTCGCTGGGGGTCCATACTCCGGCTACTCAGTGGAAACACTAAGCTGCAGCCCTCTCAGTGTCCCTACCTGCCACATTCTAGACAGGACTTCTCTAGGAAGCACGGTAGGAACAGTAGGCACAAGCAGTCCCAGCCCTCATCCAACCAGGGTCAGATGTGCACTTCTTTGGTCTCTAATCAGGCCTTTTGAAGGTGTGCCCAGGACAACGTACCAGACTATGGACCAGATCCTCACCCATTTCCTGAATAGTCTATCCCACTTCTACCATGCTTGGTCCCAAATAACATCAGACCGCTGGGTTCTTTGCATAGTAGAAGTGGGCTATTCTCTCCAATTCTACTCTTTCCCTTCCTCCCATCCCCACATCCCTGTCCCTCTTCAGGGACCTCTCTCATGAGCATTTCCTTGTACAGGAGGTGCAGATTCTCCTCACAGCAGGGGGAGTGGAGGAGGTACCTCAGGAGCTAAAGGGCAAGGGATTCTACTCTGGCTATTTCCTAATCCCCAAAGCCAGAAGGGGGTCTCTGACCCATCCTCGATCTATGAGGCCTCAACAGATTCATGAAGAAGTTGAAGTTCTGCATGGTCTCCTTGAACTCAATTATTCCGTCTCTCAATCCAGGAGACTGGTAGGCCGCCCTCGATGTCAAGGATGCTTACTTCCACATATCCATGGAATTTTCAGTGGACACTCTGATCACATTACCACCACTGTTCCTGGACCTGATCACCCAGGACCATGGTCGCCTTAGTCACCCAAACCTCCAGTCTCTCCACTTCATGGCTAAATCCCATGGAACTCATGTGCTCAGAGTTGATCAGGGAAGTTCTCCATGGTAGCAGGAAGCCCTCCACTAGGGCCACCTATCTGGCAAAGTGGAAAAGGTTTGGGACCTGGTGTTCCCAGGGCTGTACTCCATCGTTGCAGGCCCCCATTCCCGTCATCCTGGAGTACTTGTTACACCTCAAGCAGCAAGGTCTGGCTGTTTGTTCCATCAATGTGTACCTGGCGGCTATCTCTGCATTCCATCTGGTAGCAGCCGGGTACTCCGTCTTTGCCAACCCCATGGTTGGCCACTTCTTCAAGGGCCTGGAGCATCTTAACCCACAGGTTCGGCAGCTGATCCCTGTGTGGGATCTCAACCTGGTTAGTTCCAAACTGATGGGACCGCCATTTGAACCATTGGCAACCTGCTCGCTCCTGTATCTATCATGGAAGGTTGTCTTTCTAGTTGCCATTACTTCAGCAAGGAGAGTCTTGGAATTTAAGGCCCTCACTTCTGACCCTCCATACATGGTCTTCTTCAAGGACAAGGTGCAGCTTAGGCCTCCCTCGGCTTTTCTTGCAAAGGTTGTGTCCCAATTTCACTCCAACCAGGATATTTTCCTGCCTGTGTTCTACCCTAAACCTCATGTGAGCAGCCAAGAGGAAAGGCTCCACTCTCTGGACATTCGACAGGCACTCGCTTTTTACATCGAACACATGAAGCTGTTCCGGAAGTCAAAACAGCTATATGTGGCAGTGGCTGACCATATGAAAGGTCTCCCAGTCTTGCCACAGAGGATCTCATTGTGGATTACCTTCTGCAGCTGCACCTGCTACAAATTAGCCAAAGTTCCAGCCCCAGCTCTCACGGCCCATTCTTTGGACACTCGAAGAAGAAAAAACTGTTATTCACCTTCTTGTAACTGTTGTTCTTTGAGATGTATTGCTCATGTCTATTCCAGACCCACCTTAGTTTATAAGTTTAAAGTCCTTTTTAACTTTTAGGTAAAAAAAGTCAGTAGTAATCAAAGACCAGGATAAAGGACCCAGTAAGGGGAGGAAGGACAATTCTGGATCTCTTGTTCTTTGAAGGTTGTTTCTTGTGTGCTGTGTTGCTCTTTTGCTCTCTCTGATTTCTTTGGATCTATCCTTCCAGTTCTGTCTATCTTTTCCTACTATTTGTGTAGTTTAGTTCTGTTAAAAGGCGGATTAGTCTTGCTTTTGAAGAGTATTTTATGTTTTTCTATATTTGTGGTTGGTTTGTTTCTATGGAATATTTTTTTTTTGTGTTTTTTTATATGAGGAGGCTGAGGGAGAGGAGGGTTGTTTTATTTGTCCTGTTTTTTTTTTTTTTTGTTTTTTTTTTTTTGTTTTTGTGTTCTTTTTTTTTTTTTTTTTTTGTGTTTTTTTGTTTGGTTGTTTTTTTTTTTTTTTTTTTTTTTTTTTTTTTTTTTTTTTTTGGGGTTTTGTTTTTTTATTTTTTTTTTTTGTTTTGAATTTTAAGGGTTTTGTTCAAAGGATTTTTAAGGATTTGAGGGGGAAAGGGGGGGGGTTTAGGAATCCTTGATTTTGATTTTGAATTTTCTTTTTTGAATTTTTTTTTAGGGGGAGGAGAGGGGGGGGGGAATGTGGAGGGCTTGTTTGGTTTGATCAAGGAGTTTGAATCAAGGAGTCTCTGGAAGGGAGGAGGGGGGGGAAGGGAGTTGAGGGTGTTGAGGGAGAGGAGTTTGTCAAGGATTTATCTCTCTCCAGGAAGGGGGGAGGCTGGAGAGAGAGAGGAGGGGGGCTGTGGCTGGTCTCTCTGGGATCTGTCTCTCTGGTGAGATTGGAGGGGGTGGGATTCAAGGGGTTTGAATCTGTGCAGGGTGTTTTAAACTTAACTGGTGGCAAACAGAACCAGGGGCAGGAATAGACTACTCAGTTAGTGAGTCCATCATGCAGGTCAGGCAGTGTCAGCCATAAGTAGATCAAAGTGAATAAGAAGAAAGTGGGGTAAAAGTGTGGTATGGTGAGGACTAAGCCAGAAGAGCCATTCAGAGGCCATTCTTTTGAGAGAGAGCAGGAGGCAGCAGAGAGAAGAGAGGGAGAGAGGAGAGAGGGATTAGAAGAGAGAAGTTGAAGGAGTAAGAGGTAGAAGGAGGTAGTAGTTTTCTGACAGGCTTTTTTAAGGCTTTTTTCTTTTTTCTTTTTTCTTTTTTCTTTTTTCTTTTTTCTTTTTTCTTTTCTTTTGAAGAAGTTTTTCTTTTTCTCTTTCTTTTTGTTAGAGAGGAGGTTTTAGAAAGGAAACAGAAAAAGGTTACTTTTTTCTAGGTAAAGTTTTACAAAGGACTTTTTGGTTTTTTTTTCTCAGTCACAAAAGAAAATGAAACATTTTGTTTTTTTTGTTTCAGTTTTTTTTTTTTTTCTTCAGAAATGAAAAAGGAGAATTTTTTTTGAAAGCAAAGCAATACACAGCACTAACTAAAAAAAGACATGAGTACCAGCAAAAGAAAAAGACATGAAAACCAGTACAACAGCAGAAAGCAAGAACCAAGAAGACATGGAGAAGAGACAGAGCAGAGAGAAGATGAGAAGAAGAGGAGGCTGACCAGAGCAGAGAGAGAGAGAGAGAGAGCCCACCAGCCGGCCCACTAGCCAGCCCAGGACCCAACCCAACCCCACAACAGCCTCCCAGAGCCCTCCCAGGCACTGTTCCCCATCCCAATTCCCCATCCCAGCACAGTGAGAGACACTGAGGCCTTCTTGAAAAATTTTAAAACCTACTGCCAGTAGTACATCCTGACAGACACACAGAAGGACTGGTCAAGGGAGTGGGGACTTGCTGTCTATGACAATTATTCCCCCCCCATGCTACTGGGGAAGACTGTGCCACATGGTGGAGCTGGCCAGGAGGGTGGTCACGGGCAGTCAGGCCAAACAAGCAAGCCCTCCCCTCTTCACCCCTAGTCCCCCCCCTGGACCCGTTCCCACCACCCCCGCCCACCAGACAGAGGACCCAGATGTGTTACCACAGACACAACTACAGCAGCATTAGTACATCAGTCCCACAACAGAAACTGGAAGGATAACCAACCCAGTGAAACATTGCCAGCACTGACACACCAGACACCAGCAACCGCAAACCCCACCCAACCCCACACACCAGCAGCGGCCTGAACTGGCAGAAGCACCCTGACTGACCCCAGAGGAGCAGCCAGGCAGCAGTGCACCAGCCCCAGCGGAGAGCGCCAGAGCCCAAAATATCAATCATCTCAACCACCTCCACACCCACTCCAGAGGGACCCCAGACAACCACAAGTCCAAGTCGGAGTCCCAGTCAGGCCAGCACCCAGAAACAGTCCCAGACTGAGCAGGCAGGCAGCAGCAAGCAGAGACAAGCTGGGGCAGCAGCAGCGAGCAAGGCACGCTCAGCAGCTCTTCCACCTCCTCTCAGTTCTAGAACAAGGACTTTCTTTCAGGAAAGGACTTTATAAGGAAAAAAGGAAAAAGGAACCAGGAAAGCAAAAGGCCATAAACCTCAAAAAAGTAAAACCAATCACCATGACAAGGTTGACATGGACTGAACACTGATCCCATGGGGGTTGGAATGGACACAACAGACAGGTGAACAAGGAGGGGTGGGGGAATGGGAGGGTGGGGCCAAGCGAAAGTGTTATGCCAAGAAAAAAAAAAGTAATTGTGAAAAATGAAAATGAAATTGTTTATTGAAATGATATATTGTAATATATGTTATGTTTTTTAGTTTTTTTTTTTTAGTTGTTTTTTTTAAGGTTAATGGGAAATGATGGTTCTAGTGTCTCCCCCACTGAGTATGGCGGGTGGGTCATACATTTATAGTTAGTTTTTAGTCTTTCTTTTGTAAGTAGGTTGTTAAGCTCAGTAACATAAGACCAAACCTGAGAGAGACCCAAGGAGGGGAGAATTTCAAATCTGTCTGTGAGGGGGAAGTTTCTGTGTTGTTTGCTCTTTTGCTGTGTGTGCTCTCTTTGGATCTGAGAGAGCCAGACATGTCTCCCAGTTCTCTATGAGTATTTTCCTACTATTAGTAGAGAGAGAGTTAGTTAAAAAGGGTTATTAGTCTTTTGAGTTTTTCTATATTTTATTGTGTGTGTGTTTGGGAAATTGCTTTTATTTCTGTTGTGCTTACTTTGATTATGCTGGTGAGAGGGAGGAGGGGAAGTCTTTTTTTTTTTATTTAGTTTTTTTTGTATTTTTTTCTCAGTTTGGTAGATAGTGTACTTTTTTTTTTTTTCTTTTTTTCTTTCTTTTTTTTTTTCTTTTTTTTTTTTGGATTTTTCCCTTTTTTTTTTTTCAGGGAAGGGAGGGAAAAATGAATTGATTTGTTTTTGATTCAAGTTTGATTCTATCTCTCTCTCAAGAAGGGAGGAGGAAGGGAAGGGAGGGCTTCTGGCTGCTTTGGCTGTGGCTTCATTTCGCAGCCGCAGCGCTGTCAAAGCGCAGCTAAGCGCCCAGCCAGCTGCAAGGAGAAAACTCTCCCAGCTCTCTCGTCTACCTCCTCCCTCCTGTGGCGGCGCTGGGAGCGCGCGGCGGCGCTGGCGCGGGCTTTTTGACTACACTGGCGCTTTCGCATTTGCAGCGCTGCCAGCGCTGGTGTGTGTTCAGGTGCTGCACCTGCTGCTGCTTATAATCAAGTGAGGCCTTTGTGTTTGTGTTGAAGGATTTAACTCAGTGTGTAAATAATCTCTCCGGGCTGGAGAGAGAAGAGAGAGGGGAGGGGAGGCTGTTTCTCTCTCTCTCTCTCTCAAGGGGTTTTGTTGAGTTCCCCCTAGAAGCTTGGGGGGGGACAGGCAGTGTTATCCACTTTAAACTTATCTGGTGGCAGCGAGAACCAGATCTAAACTAGGATTTTAATTTAGAGGAGTCCATGCAGGTCCCCATCTTGTGAACGCTAAAGTTCAAAGTGGGGAATAAACCTATGACACACCTGCCTTCCCCTCTACTGGAATAGCCAACAAGAAGGAACTGAGGAGGCGCTGGATCGGCAGGGTCAAATATTAAGTGTTATGGAAGTGCCAACCCAGGGGGCTCCACAGCCGACCCGATGGGTGCTGCTAGGGGAAAAACTTTCCGACGACTGTGCATGCACCTAACTGGGATGGATATGAGCAATAGATCTTGAAGAACAACAGTTATGAGAAGGTGAGTAACCATTTTTTTGATTCCTTGACTTTTTTAAGTGGTATCTGCAGAGGTTCTGAAATGGTGGGAAATCACTGGCCATAGGCAGGAGTGGAGGCATAACTTCCTCAACTTCTGATGACAAGGAATGGTAATTTTTCCTCATCTGCCCTAGCTTCCTGCTCCTAGAATGTCTCCTTCTGCTGAAGAATGGGCTGTGGAGGGAGGGGACTGTATGTCTCTTATCCTGATGGGTTCTGCTGTACAGTCTTGGACTTGCTTCTGAAGTTCATGCCCCCTTGTGGTGAATCACTTGAAGTGGAGCAGCCCTAAGGACACTATACAAAGATGACAAGGTTACTCACCTTGTGCAATAAACTGTCAAAATGTGCAACAAAATGCCTTGGAAATTTTTTGTCAGTATGCCACCCAGAGGTCCCAGGTATTGCTATTGTGGGGGGGGGGGGGGTGTCGTACAGGGGATGGGGAATATCATCCAAAGTTGTTACCACTAGTTGTGATGTCTTCCCTGAAATGCCTCTCTCTGTCTGTGGGTATCAAAGAACGGGTTCTCAAATGGCTGGGTGGGAAAGCCCTGCACCAAGAAAGAAGAGATTGAAGGGAAGTCTCCATTATCATCCTCAACATCATCTAGTGGAGGTGCCCCAGGTGAAAAAGGCAGTGAATCGGGCAATACGGGGGACAGATGGGAGTCCAGTGACTGAGTAGGTCTCAGTACAAAGAGGCAATCTGTACCTATGAGCACCAGGAAGGCAGACATTCCTGACTGCTCTGAGTTCCAACAGGTTGATATGGAGACTGGCTTCCTGAGGTGCTCATCTACCCTGAATTGGGAGGGTATTGAGGTGTTCTACCCACCCTAACAGTGATGTGTCTGTTGTCTCAAATATTGTTGGAGCTGGTCAGATAAAAGGGACACCCGCACAGACACTGAATGGATTTTTTCACCAGTCTAGGGAATTCTTCACCTGGAGGGGAACTGTAACTGTTTGTCCACATTATCTCTGGTGGAGGAATAGATCGTTGTGAACAAGCCCTGAAAGCAGCAGAGGTACAGACTTGCAAGTGCAGTCACGAAGGTGAAAGCTGCCATATGACCCAGGAGCTGCAAACATTTCTTACTGTAGCATGGGAGGTTCCTTGAATTGTCCCAATCAGGTTGGCCAAAGTTATGAATCTGTATGTGGAAAGGAAGGCCCTGGCTGCCAACAAATCCAAATATGCTACTGTGAATTGTATTCTCTGTCAGGGGTTAACATGGATATTTTTACGTTTAACTGGAGACCCAATTCCTGAAAGAGAGAGAGAGCTGTCTTGGTGGAAGTTAATACTGCAGCGTAAGATCAGTCCTTGAGTACCCTGTTGTCAAGATATGGGAAGACTAAAATTGCTTCTTGGTGAAGGCAAGCAGCTACTACTGCTAGAACCTTTGAGAATATCATTGCAGCCAAAGAGAGGCTGAAAGGAAGTCTCTATATGGAAATAGGCATCCTGTAGGTTGAAAGCCAGAAACCAATCTGTCTCTACTGAAGCTGCTGGAGTCACCATCCTGTACTTATGAGACTTTACAAATTTGTTCAGTTGTCTTAGATCTAAGATCAGTCTTCATCGTCCGTCCTTTTGTGGCACAAGAAAATACTTTGAATAAAACCGTTTCCCCCCTGTTAGGAGATGGGACCAATTTTACTGTTCCTAAACAAAGGAGAAAAGTGTACCTCTTGACTCAGTTCAGTCTCATGAGATGGATCCCTGAAGAGGAATGGGGAAATGGGGGTGGGAGGGAGGAAGGGACGTACAGCGGATTGTGTAGCCCAATGTTATATGACTCCCTTATCTATTGTAAAATGCTGCCAGACCTTCTGAAAATGGGAAAGGAGGTCTCCAGAAGTGCAAAGATGAGCACAATGTTGCAGCTTGCAAACTAGAGGTGACAGAGGAGTTGAGCCCTCAACCAACCCATCAAAACTGTTGTTTTGATGATGACTGGGTACTTGCTGAAGGAGGGTCAGAAGCTCTTTTCCTCTGGAATTTTTGTCTCTTTCTAGAGGGTTCAGTGGTTCTGTGAAATCCAGAGAACTGGGTCAGGCATGATCTTTGAGCAGTTTGAGACCTGCTAAATCTCCTTTTGTTTGTTGTTGTGTGTATACCCAGAGACATCAACATGGCCCTTGAGTTCTTCAGAAAGTGTGAGGACTCATCCACAGTCCCAGAGAAGAGCTTCTGACCATCAAATGGGAGGTCCTCAATAGTATTCTGAACCTCTTTCGAGAACCCTGACAGCTGGAGTCATAACGCTCTGCACATGACAACCATTGTGGAGATGGATCTAGCGGCAGCGTTCAGGGCATTTAAATATGTTTGCAGAGAAGTTCTGGCTAATAACTGACTCTCCTTACTGATGCCCTGGAAGTGCTGTCCATGATCCTGTGGAAGATGTTCAATAAAGGTTGCAAACTTATTGTAATTATTAAGGCCTATCTGTCCATGAATGCCTGACAGTTTGCAATCCAAAATTGGAGGGTTGTGGATGTGTACGCCTTTCAGCCAAAAAGGTCCTACCTCTTCTGGTCCTTATTGTAAGGGGTAGACCTGGAGAAATGATGTTTATCCTGACTCGTTTACAGTATCCAACACCAGGGAATTAGGTGGGGGATGAGAAAACAAAAATTCTGAGTCCCGGAGGGAAAATAATATTTCTTATCCGTTTACAAATTGGTGGGATGGTGGCAGGAGTTTGCCACAGTCTTTGATGGATCCAGAAATGCTTCATTAATGGGAGCACAACTTGGGTGGGTGTTGCCAACTGCAGAATGTCCAGAAGCTTGTGTTGTGAGTCTTTAATTTCTAAAGAGGTATCTAGAGGGTGTCAGCCACCCTTTTCACAAGGTGCTGGAATTGGTGAAAATCATCAGCCATTGATGATGGTGGTGGTGGTGGTGACTGCCTCATCTGGAGATGACTACAAAACAGGAGTTTGAGGGGTGGCCTCTTTGGCTGCCCTAGCCTCCCGTTTTTCAAATGTATCCTTGTGTTGGGGGTTTGGTGGAAGGAAACTGTGCAACCCTATTTTCCTGGTGAAATAAAGCCGAAGGTCTAGCAAATTGCTGTTGTTATGCTGCCCAAGGATACCAGTATGGCCACTTATGGGCCCCTTCCCCTCCCCCACATAGGAGTGGAGGTGGTACAGGACTGATTCTATCCTCCCTGACGTGGGTTCTTGCCGAAATATGGGTTCCTGTAATGATGTGGAGGGGAACCCCCCACTGATAAGGTGGAGACTGATTGAATGTCTCCTTCATTCTCCTCAATGTCCTCCAATGAGGGGATGCAGTAGAAAAAGGCAGAAAATCCTGTGGCTCCAGGAAGCAATGGTAATCCAGAGACTAGAGTCTTGGTCGTTTGGTACCCATAAATAGTGAGGACTCTGGCTCATCTAACACTGACAAGGCCCTGGAGTAGCAAAATTCCTGCTGTACTGAGTCTGTTGGTATCAATGTAGCAGTTGAGGTTGACAGTACTGTTGATCTGGAGTACGAAGGTGCCAGGGCCAAAGGTGCCTGGTGCTGCAATTTTGCCAGTAGCGATGGAGCTGAGTGAGAAAGCACCATTGGTAAGCCTGATGCAGATGATGCCATGCTAGAAGGGTGTATGTCCTGGGCCTCCGTGTCCTTCACAGATGGTACTGAAGCCTGCTGGAGTCATGCTTCTCCTAAGTGCTCCGGGATCTCACAGCCCCATTGGTACCAGAAGAAAAGTCCTTCACCTCCATGGTACCGAGCTGACAGGTTGAAGCCTCTGACACTGTAGACTTAGTGGGAGATCCAGGCATTTGGGGAGCTGGCTCCTGGTAGCGAGAGACCGAGGTCCTCTTCTTTGGATCCTTCCTCTAAGTCAGTTTTCCTCACACTTTGTCCATTGCACCCCTTATGGTCAGGTGTGTCTGCAGTCTTTAAACAATCCCGGCCTTGGGTTTCCAGCTGGGTCACTAAGTAGTTCAGATCCCCTTCTGGGGGTTTATTGCTCTCCAAATGTAGGCCACTCCCCCAGTAACCTATGGGTGGGACCCGGGCCTGCCCACTACTCCAGGTCCCAGCCTAGGGACCCTCAGAATAGCAGCCATGTGCTGCCGTGTCCCTTTATCTAAACTGATTTCAGTTCCCATGGCCACTTCCCCGAGGTGCCAGCCTTCAGCAATGTGTCAACCTTTTCTGTAGGGCTGAAGTCTTGTATTCAGTCCCAGCAGCAAATCAGAAGCTCCTTTTTGCTCTCCTGGTCCCTGCCAGCACTGATCTGTTCATGGTGCTGCAGTTCCCTTTGGCCAGCCGGAAGCACCAACTGGAATCCTCTGGATCCAGTAAGGAACTGACTGTCTCTGCAGCTCCTTTTTATATGGTCCTCTGAGGCCCTGATTGGCTGCTACCTGCAGCCTCTCTGATTGGTTAGAACTTTTTAGCCTCCCCCTGATTGGCTACTTCCTGCGCAGGCTCTCTAGACTGCTTCGAGGACTTGTTCCTCTCCTGGGACAGGTGTGGCCTGAGGCCTCCCTGAGAGGACATCTCAGCCTAGTCCACCCATCACACAATCCCATGACTGCTGCAGTGTGCGCCAACAATAAGAATTGGAATTTTTTGCACTAAAACGCTGACTGACAACAACAAAAATAAAACATCAACCATTAGAACTCTCCTTGTATTTTGGTCTGTTTGTACTGACGGTAGGTTGGATTCCATTGCATAGACTGCGAAAGAGAAGATTTACACACATTAGACAGTAGGAGAGCTATAACCTGACATTCCATTTTCCTAAAAATGTGCATAACGTACATAATTTATTTGATAATAAATATAATAAAAATACCTACCCCTGGAAATTCTAGCTATACTTTAGTAACCAGATCATAACTTTAAAAATGTTGTAATGTGATAGCAACACAGAAGCGCATTTGCAAAACCTTCTATGGAGACCTCCTCCTATAATAGTAAGAAAGTAATTAAGGCTACACACAAATCACAAATAGCGAAAACAGAGAAAAACAGGAAGAATATTTTAAAGAAAAGAAAAAATGTCATTTATCTTCAGGCAGACATTAAACTCTTGCATACCTGATCTAAGTTTGACAGACTGTTTGGATCTTGACTGAGAGCCTGGTATTGGCCCCGAAGTTTGTCTCCTGCAGCAATCTTTCTGAACTTCTTAAGATCCACAACATATAAGGCACTACAAAAACAAAAATGCATTAAGTTTTGCAGATTTTGACATACCTATTCGAAACTGGAAAAAACTTGATAACAAGGAGGCAAATACTGTGTCTGCATTAAAGGAATGTTATTTTAAGTAACTAGCTGAAGCCCCAACACAAGAAGTGAACTCAGCATGTGCTAATCAATCTACCACATGGATTTAGGGTGGATAAAAAGAAATCAATTAAAAAAAATTAATCAGATTTTTTCATGTGTTATTTAAATTATAAGTTTTTCTTAAAAATAAACCCGTTTAAAATGAAATCTGAATTTAATACAAAAATGTTAAGCCTAAAATTATTATAATCTCTTAACATTTAAATAAAAATAAACATGCTGAATCCATAAGCCTCTGTCAAAAACTTTGAGTTAAAGGCTGTTTTTCTATATAGACAGAGAATCAGGGGGAAAACTAACTTTTGAGGTTAAGCTTTATAAATGTCACAATAAGTCATGTACCATATTGAGGGCTTGATCCTGTGGAGAACCCAAGGGCTGTGCTACTGGGTGCAAGAGACTAGCAAAGGCATCGTAGGTGTTGGGACCCAGCCTCTGACACCAGGAGACACCATCATGTATCTCATCCGGATCATTCAATAAGTCCACCTGTGTGAGCTCATTCTCCTAGTTTACAGCTTCTCCCTACCTGAACTCTGGCTCAGTTCTCAAATTATGAATATCTATGCCTTCACCCATCATGGAAACTTACTCTCTGGTTCATGGAAAAATACTGATCTGCCCAGTAACTACCAGCCCTTACTTCTGGATGGTTCTCAGCACTTGTGTCCCTGCATGTGTACACAGACAGAGATGCAAACAGAAACCCATTAATTTCTCAATTGCTTTCCTTTCTGTCTCTAAACAAATAAAATATTGAAGTCTAAAAGATATGTAGATTATACAAGCAGAATTTTTAGATTGTTGTGAGTTCATTTGTTTTCTGTAGGGGTGAGAGTTATGTAACAAGGCAGAAGGAGCAGAGTGTGCAACCAGAAAGAAGCAACACTGGTGTCAAAGCAGGACACTTTGTGAAGAAGAGACAAAATTCTTCACAATGCAGCCCTAGACATGGTTCACTCATTATGACCAGGCTACTTTTCCACCTGGCAGAAGAAAGTGTGCTAGAAGGTTACTGGATACAATGTATGAGAAGGAAATTGAACAATGTGCCGAAAAATTGGAGGGAAATTTGTTAATCTGAATCTTGATGGGTGGAGCAATGTACACAATGATCCAGTAATATTTGCTTGTGTGACAAGAGAATATGGAGTTGTCAATCTTGCAAAAACAACTGATACAGCAGAATATTTAAAAGTAGCAGCAATGGAAGTAGAAGTAAAAGCTATAACAAACTGTGAACAAAAATTCAAGTGTGTAGCTTTGTCATAGGCAGTGTTGCAAATGTAGCACAGATAGGAAGAAATTTAGAGAAAGATAATAAGAGAACCTGAAACTTATAACATATAGGTGCAGTACTCATTTGATGAATCTTTTAGCTTAATATATAAGTACAACTCCAGGAATAAAGGAAAATGCTGCTGAAATTGCAAAATACTCCTGTAACAACCACTTTGCTTTGGCTTCACTGAAAAGAGAAGGAGGACCCAAACTAATTCTCTGCCAAGATGTACAGTGGAATTTGGTGGTTGACTGTTTTGAGCTATTTATTAAGAACTGAGCTATTCTGATGACAATTTGTGAAAAAAATTGTGACAAAATAAATGGAAGTATCACAGACTAAGTAGTCAACATCAGACTAAAGAGAAACAGAAGATATGATGAATAAACTGAAACCTATTTCCATAGCTGTGTCAAACTGCAGAAAGATTGCTGCTATATTGCTGATGCTGTTGAAATTTGGAAAGATCTTCAAGAGACATTGAAGAATGAAAAATAACAACAAAGTTAAATTACAGGCAGTAAAAAAAAAAAAAAAGGATGGAACAAGCACTTACTCCACCTCATTTTCTTGCCAATATTCTCAAGCCAAAGTACCAGGATCAATGTCTAACTGCTGAAAAAAGAAGATGCTTCTATGATATGGGCATCACCCATCAATCATGCCAAACGTAATAAAATTATATGGCTGGAGTGATCCATTTAAGTAATACATGTCTCCTGATTGATGTTTTAAAGAAAGTCACTGAACTGGTGAAGTCACTAGCTAAGCACCTGAAACCAGAGTTTGTGAAGTGCTAAACCAGCTTTTGACAGCAACAGCCTATTCTGCAGGCACAAAATATATTTTCTTCATTTGGACGAATTCATTCAAAGCTGAGAAATCAATTGGGATTTGAAAAAGCAGGAAAACTGGTCTCTGTCTTCCAGTCTATGAATCAAAATGAGGAGGGAGGGGATGAGAGCCACTAGTTTGAAAAGTCTGAAGGACAGACTAAGTAACTTAGGAGACTGTTGTGTCATTTTCAAGAGATTCAGGCAAGAACTTAAGCTCCACTCACTTTCAGTTAGGGATTGTTGAAATTTTTCCCAGGATAACCTGAAAAAATCAGTTTAATTTACTGACTACAGTGTATCCCTCTGTTTAATAAATTATTTAGTTGTATATATGTAACATGTTTTGTATATCATTCACCATTTTCTAACATACTAAAAATGTACAGTTAATAAGAATCTGAAAGTATTAAAGCTATATAATTGCTTAAATAAATGCATACCATCCTACATGGCAAAAGATGTACCAAATGTAGTGTAAAGGTTCTATTTAGCTGTAAATCAAAATGTTTTAATGGTTATATCGACCAATGACAATGCACCTTTCTTTAGAAAATAACTGAAGTACGAATGGAAAAGTTCATTAAAATTGATTATTTAAATCAAAACTTTCCACTTAAGTGATTTAAATCATGATTTAAATCAATCCACGTTGCATCGATTTTATGCTTTATTTCCGTCTCTCACAGGCTATCTAAGACTATTTGATTGTTATTGAATGCCTTACTGACAAAAGACCAAAATTTTAAACATTTCTACAAATAATCCAAAAATATAAATTAATGTTCCTCCTACCTTATGTGGTATTTCCTTCTTCCAAGATGTGATGCCCAATACCCTGATTTCCAGAAACGGTACCCATCCATTTCTCTGCGACTGTCACAAAAGGGGACATATCCATAGGGAGCTCCATTTAGATCTATATCTCTAAGTTCTTTGAGGTCACTTCTCACAATCTAAACAAGAGAAAAACAGGAAACACTTCTTTTTAGTAGTTTAATGTTGTTTTCCCCCCCTTTATATAGATATAGTCCACGTGCCACAGATTTTTGACAGAAATGAGTCTAGTCTGTTAGACTAATAGTCTGTTACAACATGTTTATCTAGTTACTGCTTGGGCAAAAGGCATACTTTTTTTTATTATTGTGGTAGGGTCAGCCTCTGCAGCACATCTCTGTGGCCTGCTTCCCAGTTGGGTCTGATAACTGACCTCAACCACCTGATCCCCCGTCAATCAGGATCAGCTGGAGGCAGTTGGGGGAGATGAGCGGTCATCGGCGAGGCTGAACCCTACCCTTCTTAAAGGGCTAGCCAGCCTGGGACAGGTTATTATGTACAGCTTCAGTTGATCATATTTAGGCTTGGAAGGATTAGATTTTTACTGGTAAATGTCAGTAAACATCAATTTCACCATACACACACAAATTAATGAAAACATATTTCCATCAATAATAATTGAAACTTACAGATAGGAAAAATAAGAAAAATGCTACTTGAGAACTTAAGAGTTTGATTTAAAGATATTTACTTTATATATTTTGACCTGTGATATCGACAATGTGTTTAATAGTTGTAAAAAATTTAACTTTTTGAATCTGTGTCTACTGTCATTA
The DNA here is from genome assembly GCF_016161935.1 of Mauremys reevesii. NCBI lineage: Eukaryota > Metazoa > Chordata > Testudines > Geoemydidae > Mauremys > Mauremys reevesii. The sequence goes on from NC_052623.1 coordinate 100,178,974, forward strand.
AATAATTGTCTGACACCTACTAATTTCCTGCAACTTCAAAACTTTAAATCAACAAAAATTTTAAAAAATGATTAAACCCCAAGCCTGATCATATTTAATAACTAAAAGAAATAATAAGTAAAAAGCATCATCTTTGATTTATAGACCAACATTTTTGGATGCCCAAGCTGACACACCTTAAAGAGGCATGATTTCCAAAAAGTGACAAGCAACTCCCTTCTGAAAATCAGGACCTGTTAGGTATGTCAGTTTGGCCACCCAAAAATTGTGGCACCCAAATCATTAGTCACCTTTGCAAATCTAGGCCATATAATAGCCTCACCTTTCAGAAAGGTTCTGAAGATGCTTTACAAACAGTATCTATTCAGCATCAAAACACTTACAAAAAGTATCCTGGGATTTTTAATGACCACGTGATCAAAACTTCAGCATCACATCCATTTGAGACAGTACAATGGCTCCAAGTCTATGGTGTGAAGGTATTACTTAATTAATGAGTAAAAAGGGCTGCATACTGAATTTTGGACACCACATCATGCAGCACCTTCAGTAATGCTTAGTGATGGCCAATCCAGTTATTGAGACCTGATGAGATCAATATCTGAGACAGGATATCTACAGGGATGGTAAGAGTTGACATGAACCAATGCAAAACCCTGCTTTCAGATGTATTTTTCTAAAATTGTTTCCTACCTGGTCGGCATCAACAAATATTATTTTGTACACAGCCAGTGGAAAAAGAACATCCAGAAAAAGAATTTTGTAACCCCAGATAATTCTTTGCTTTTCAGTCTGTTGATGAAGCCAGCGGGGCCACTTATACTGTACTAGTTCATACTGGAATCCATATTCTTTGGCCATGTGAGGAATAATCTCCTAGAAATGGAAAAAGAAAAAAATATAACTTTATACAGTGCAATATGCACAGAGGTTAAGTGACTTGTGCTAGGTCACAGGCAAAGCTGGCATTGTTGGTACCCAAACCCATAACTCCGAACTCCCATTTCTATAAGTTAACCAAGAGATAATGCTCTCTTAATTATAACCATTCTTGTTGTCCCTATCCTATATATATTCTCCCCCTCCCCCACATTACATCCCTTTTTTTTTAATGCCCCCAACTGATTTTTTTTTATCTTTTAGGGTCAGGACATACTGATTAACACCATAATTATGTACGAAAATGTTTTATAAATGGAGTCTGATGCAAAATGAAACTAACTACAATGACAGTTGGTGCACTTAACGTGCTTCAGCTGCTCTGACAATTTCCATAATTCTAGTGGTATTCCCACTATATGTATTTTTCTCAAAATGATATAATCTGTCAGAATACAAGAAACTTTTAAAATGTACCCATTCTACCTTGGTTTCAGAAGGAAAAAAAGATCTTATATAATGGCTGCTTAAGAACTTTGATATTAATGTTTCCATAATGTAATGATTTTAATTAATTTAGTGATTTTAAAATCCATTCTAATTATAAAAAATATGATATTCAGTAAAAGCGACAATGCATTGCTATTCATTTTACTACTCTTATTAACAATGCAAGCACAATGAAAAATGGACATTACACTTACCTTAAATGTAGGAGAAAGATAATTTTTCAGAAACCAAAATTTAACAGGTGTCTTGGTATGATGCAGAACGGAAAGCATCATAATTCTGTGGAAAGAAAAGTCTATAATAAACAAATTAATATATTCATGAAATCACATTTCAACCATAACATCAAAAGGGATTTTATAGTTTTAAGACCCATTATATATTAGAAATAAAAACTTGTAGCAAACCTGATTCTATTTATGATTCTTGCTAACACAGTTTAAGCAAGGTTTGACTTCCATGATCATAAACTGCATTCTGACAGATTTTTCTAGACCACTTTTAGACAGCTAAGACTACACCACACTGGCCAAACTGTATTTAAACCACATTAGAAGGAACAGTGTTTAAATAAACACTGGGTCTACTAACAGGTTCTATCATAAGGTACATACATATGTGACTGAAATGGAGCTGCTCTGTAATAATTCATAAATACTGTATGTTAACTTGGTTATTGGGATGTTTACTGTATGACTGTATTGGTTTAGTTTAATAGGGACTGTAAGAAAAAACAAGCAGGAAGGAGACAGAATGGCTCAAGATAAGCCACTCTTCAGCAAACACTGACAGTGTACGGGACAATGCCAGGTCAGAAAAAGGCCTAGCAAAGCAGAAAATCAAAAAAACGGTGGCAGGTTTAAAAGTAACATTCTCAAGAGAGACAGAAAAGTTGCTTGGGGAAACAAGACCGAGGTACATGACAGCCTGCCAGAGGAGTCTGAAGAAGCTGGTCCTGCCTAGATTACTATCAGAGGATGGTATGCCTCTCGGTAAGAAAGACATGGGTATAAACAGTTTTCTCTAAATGCTTTGTCCCTCCTGAAAAATAAAGAATTTTATTTTAAGAAAGCTATTTTGAATCATTGCAGTTCACTGGTTACAGATTTTGGGAGGGAAGAACTGCAGGTGTCCAAGCTCAGTCAGACCTGCTAGGTAAGAACAGTTGATCCACAAGGTACTACAGCCCTGGGACTAGTCTAGGGGCTTGTGCACACCACTTACGTCAATATAACTTATGTTGCTCCGGGATGTGAATAAGCCACCCTCTTGAATGACGTAAGTTACACCAACCTAACTGCAGGTATGGATAAAGCTATGTCGGCAGGACAGCTTCTCCCGCTGACATAGCTACTGCCTCTTGCAGAATTGGTTTTATTATGCTGACTGGAGAGCTCTCTACAGTTGGCATGGGCATTTTCACCATCAGCCACACTACAGCGGTGCAGCTGCATTGGTGGAGCTGCGCTGCTGTATTGCTTCTAATGTCGACTAGCCCTAAGAGTGGGAGAATTACAGAATTCCATTCTGTGGGGATGCACTCAGAGAGAGGATAGAGGTACAGCTATCCCTGTAACAGCATACACAATGGCAATAAGGGAGAATGGAGAGAGGTAAATAGTGGTGTCCCCCAGAGATCTGTACTGGGCCCAGTCCTATTTAACATATTTATAAACGATCTGGTAAAAGGGGTAAACAGTGAGGTGGAAAAATTTGCAGATGATACAAAACTACTCACGATAGTTAAGTCCCAGGCAGACTGTGACAAGCTACAAAAGGATCTCACAAAACTGGGTGACTGGGCAACAAAATGGCAGATGAAATTTAATGTTGATAAATTAATGCACATTGGAAAACATAATCCTAAGTATACACATACAATGATGGGGTCTAAATTAGCTGTTACCACTCAAGAAAGAGATCTTGGAGTCATTGTGGATAGTTCTCTGAAATCATCCATTCAATGTTCAGTGGCAGTCATAAAAGCAAACAGAATGTTGGGAATCATCAAGAAAGGGATAGACAAGACGACAGAAAATATCATATTGCCTCTATATAAATCCATGGTATGCCCACACCTTGAATACTGCATGCAGATGTGGTCGCCCCATCTCAAAATTTTAAGATATATTGGAATTGGAAAAGGTTCAGAAAAGGGTGACAAAAATGATTAGGGGCATAGAACGGCTTCCATATGAGGAGAGATTAATAAGACTGGGACTTTTCAGCTTGGAAAAGAGGCGACTAAGGGGGGGGATATGATAGAGGTCTATAAAATCATGAGTGGTATAGAGAAGTAAATAAGGAAGTGTTATTTACTCCTTCTCATAATACAAGAACAAGGGGACACCAAATGAAATTAAGAAGTAGCAGGTTTAAAACAAACACAAGAAAGTATTTTTTCACGCAACGCACTGTCAACGTCTGGAACTCCTTGCCAGAGGGTGTTGTGAAGGCCAATTCTATAACGGGGTTCAAAAGGGAGCTAGATAGATACATGGAAGATAGGTCCATCAATGGCTAGCCAGGATGGGCAGGAATGATGTCTCTAGCCTCTGTTTGCCAGAAGCTGGGATTGGGTGATAGGGCATGGATAATTTGATGATAACCTGTCTGTTCATTCCCTTTGGGGCACCTGCCATTGGCCACTGTCAGAGGACAGGATACTGGGCTTGATGGACCTTTGGTCTGACCCAGTATGGATGTTCTTATGTTAATCTCAGTCAATTGTTTCAAAAAATCTGTGAACAAAAGCAGACTAAGCAGTCTGACACAACACACTATAATGATTCCCTTAAAACAATTACAATTTATCAGATCATTAACCTGTGGATACAGCAGTATTAGTATATAGAGGGAATGGGCCATCACATTATAGTATGTGGATTTTGGGCCAAATTCAGCCGTTATCTAAACAGATGTGACTCCAATGAAGTTGTGGAGTTACTTTGCATTGTGGAAGCAGAGAAAGAAGAGAGGGTTTAAGTGTAGCCATTTAACAGCAGAGACAGAGCAACTGTCCTGCTAAGTTTTAGCCTAGTAGAAGCAGGGCCCACGTCAGAAGCGAGTGTAAAACAGCAGAATAGTCAGAGTGACCTAGCCTTGAGATAGCGATGTTTTGAGACGAGAAAGTGAGAAAATACGGGAATAGATAGCAAATAGTCTAAATAAAATGTAGATGTTTTTAATTAATGCACGTCACAAAGAAGTATACATGCTTGTGTGATTTTGCTTGTACTTTGGAGAAACTGCGCAGAGATGCTCTCTGCCAGTTGTATTCTTCTCCTGCAATTGCCTGAATAAAGCTGTCTCTGATTTTGTTGCTTCCAACCTGAGAATGGAGTTTTGTTTCTTCCACAGCATATACTAAGGCTGATTTTGGCCTTTTAGTGTTTATCACATACATCAGGGGTAGGCAACCTATGGCACGGGTGCCGAAGGCAGCACGCAAGCTGATTTTTAGTGGCACTCACACTGCCCAGGTCCTGGCCACCAGTCCGGGGGGCTCTGCATTTTAATTTAATTTTAAATGAAGCTTCTTAAACATTTTAAAAGCCTTATTTAGTTTACATACAGCAATAGTTTAGTTATATATTATAGACTTACAGAAAGAGACCTTCTAAAAACGTTAAAATGTATTACTGGCACGCGAAACCTTAAATTAGAATGAATAAATGAAGACTCGGCACACCACTTCTGAAAGGCTGCTGACCCCTGACATACATTGATGCACGGCATTAAAAAAGGATTTTCTTTAAAAGAGAAATATATAATATTCTTGAACACAGACATTGGATCAATTAGATCTCTAGTATAATTCAATAGTTGAACCAAAAATAAATTTGATCCTTCCTGTGTACATTTTTTCTATGCCATGTTATTATTCCTACTGTTTTCTTAAAAAGAACAGCCATACTTCCTAAAAACTGTTTAATTTTTTGATGAACTTTTAGAGTATTCCCATTAAATTCCTAAGTTTTCCTTTTTGCTTAAGTTACCTTAAAAAGCGTTCATATAAATGGCCTGAAGCAACTGAAAAAATATTTAGAACATCATTTTTCTTCTCCTTTTCTTCTGTTTGAAGATCTGAAAAACTTAAAAATAAATATCTGTTATAGGCTCTGTAACTAGGGAGAAGGACAAAGACTATAAGCCACCCAAAGAACTACATTAATAGCAGGGTTATATATTGACAGAATTGTAACTAATGGTTTCTATACAAGCTCAACTCTGCCCCTATCTTTTGCATATGTATTACAATACAGTCTTTAAAATTACATGACCACATTCTATTTTTCCAAAAGGCCCAGTGAATTTTCTATTCACTGCAGAGTGAATGAGACAGAGTGAGTGTGAATGAGTAATATTTGTTTTTATCATTGTTCAGTGAGGGAACCACAGCCTTATTCACTAACCATCATTCATCCAGTCTCCTGGAAGCTCAAATGTGCTCTCCGTTAAACCTTTTAAAATTTGTATATATTGTCAAATTACAAGTGAAAATTGCAAACAGAACATTGCCAAGGATAAGATACAAATCTACAGGACCCCCGTCTTATTTTCTATACTACCATATCCACCATGCACCATATACTAGCACTCTGAATAATGAAGACAGGAGTGGGGATGTCCTGTAGAAAGTATAGGCTATGATCATATAATTAGTATTATAAGAGATGCTAACAAAAGGGTAAAATTAAGGTTCAAAGATTCACAGAGTTTAAGACCAGAAGGGACCAACGAAGTGATTCTGACCTCCTACATATTATAGGCAGTTACATTTCACTCAGTTGCCCACATAATAAGTGTAATAACTTATGTCTGACTAAAACATATCTTCCAGAAAGGCATCTAGTTTTGATCTGAAGACATCAAGAGATGGAGAATTCACCACTTCCCTTCATAGTTTGTTCCAGGGGTTAATCACTCTAAAATTTCAAGTATGAATGTGTCTGTGTTCAGCTTCCAGCCATTGGTTCTTGTTATACCTTTTTTCATCAGATTAAAGAGGTCTTTAGTACCTAGAGCGGGACTTTCGTCTCAAACAGCCATGGATCCTCTCCTGGAGGATGAAGAGGCACAATATCTCCATGCGGAAACATTTCCACAGCGAGGAGTTGATGCATTATATTATATTGTCTATTTATATTGTCTATCGGCGAGCCTGTCAGCTCTCAGGGCCATCCAGCCACGCATCAGTGTCCGAGTCTTCCAGGAGACCTATCAGTGGTCATTCTAGTCACCTTGGCCTTTCTTCTTCCCCTCCCCAGATGAGCGGGGCAGAACATACTCCTCGGGCCCTCCTCTGGTCGAAATGCAAGTACGTGGTATCCTCCAGGGGGTACGAGTACCTATATGTACATCTCCCCCTTGTCGTCCAGTCCTCAATCTTACTGAGCCCTGCAACTTTGTGTAGCAACTAGCAAGCCCTGCTTAGCCGCTACTATGGGTGGCAGTCGGTTCTTCAGAACTCATGCCCTGGAACAAAGGAAGAAGCTGGCGAGGGCTTCCCTCCAGGCCTTGTTGGATGCAGCTGACTCCGCTGCCACGACTTTGGCCTCGGGTGTTGCCACGAGGCTCATTTCATGACTCCAGTTATCGAGCCTTCCCTCGCAGCTGCTGCACACTATACAGGACTTGCCCTTCAATGGCAAAGGCCTGTTCTCTGAAAAAACTGGCCCTAGGCTCCAAAGCCTAAAGGGCAGCAGGGTCACTTTGCGCTCTCTCTCGGCATGCACACGCCAGTGCTTCAGTGCCGACCTTTCCGTCCCCAGCCTCACCGCTCTTATCCTGCGACTAGACAAAGACAGGACTTTGCCAGCAGGCATCGCTTACGTAGTCGTAGGCGTCAATCAGGACCCCAAAGGAGCAAAAATTGCGGTCCTTCTAACCACAATGGGACAAAAGCTCTTAGGGACCCCTCTCATGAGCGATTCCTCTTGCAAGAGGTGTGGACGCTCCTCTTCATCGGAGCTATACGGGAGGTATCTAAGGACGAAACCTAATCCCCTAGGCGAAGGGAGGTCTCAGACCTATCCTAGACCTGCGGGACCCCAACAAGTTCATGATGTCCCGAAGACTGGAATGCCGCCCTCGATATGAAGAGCGCGTATTTTCACGTCGCCATTTCTCTTCCAATATCTAGGCGATTGGCTCATTCGAGGACCACATTCCTGTGTCTAGGCCTGATGATCAATAGAATAATCCACTCTGATTCCCACACAGGGAATAGGATTCATTGGGGCCATCCTGGACTCCAGTCTCGCCAGAGCCTGCTTACCTCAGCCTCGGTTTCAGGCGATGGTAACAATTGTACAAGGTCTACGGACCTTCCCGACAACTTTGGCTCGCACTTGCCTAGGTTTCCTGAGTCACATGGCTGGGCAGAGATAGCATACTCATGGTAATTCCCCTGAGCATCCAGCTGGCGGATCGCCTCAGCAGATCCTTCCTGTCTGGACATTATCCATTCCGTTGGAAGTGGGACTTTCCCCATAGCCCTCGCTCGCGAGAACGAAAAGAGAGAGAAGTTCTCTTCATTCCATCGGGCTCGATCTTGAGGGTGTTTCTGATGCCGTGGAGGCCCCCCGGGCGATCTGAGAGGTGTTTTCTGATGCGTGGATGAGTCATCAGCTCTGGTTCACAGGGTCCTGCTGAAACTCCGCAGGGACAGAGCGCACCTGATCATGATTGCTCCAGCGTGGCCCAGGCAGCACTGGTACTCCAGGTTGCTACCTATTTCCCTGCCTCTTTGCCCAGAGCTTCACCACCCAGACTTGTAATCCCTGCACCTCACAGCATGGCTGCTGTGTGGAGGAACCGATCCGAGTTACATTGTTCTGCCTCGGTTCTACAGGATTCTCCTGGGTGGTAGGAAATCTTCCACCGGTTACGTATCTGGCAGAGTGGAAGCGTTTCTCCTGCTGCTATGTAACGCACAATGTTTCTGAGGTCCCGATCCATTCCGCCTTGGTCTACCTCTGGTCTCTCAAACAGCAGCACCAGGCGTCCTCCCCAGGTACACTTGGGGCAGCCATCTCTCCTTCCCCAGCGGGAGGTGGCCACTCCGTATTCTTACACCTTGTGGTTTATAGGTTCCTCAAGGGTTTGAAAACCTGGGTCTTCAACCTGGTTCTAACCAGTTTTATGATTGCCCCATTCGAGCCACTGACAACATGCTCGCTGACACCTGTCCTGGAAGACAGTTTCCTTGTAGCCTTTCTATCGGCCAGACGAGTCTCTGAGCTTCAGGCTCTCACGATGGACCCACGGTATACTGTGTTCCTCAAGGACAAGGGCAGTTGTTACCACGTCCGACCTTCCCATATCAACCAGGATATCTTCCTTCAGAGCAACAATTGCCCTCCATACCTGTCTCCTCCTAGAGGATTTCATCTTCAATGTCGTTGTGCATCTGCACCTCCTGTGTTTTGGCCCATGTTCCATAGAACCACCTTACTGCACATTCCACCAGGGCTCAGGCTTCTCTGCTGCCTTCCTGGCTCATATACCCTTTCAGGGGTTGTGTCGTGCAACTACCTGGTCCTCGATCCACACCTTTGCCTCATTGGTCCAAGAGTCCAGAGCTGATGCAGCCTTTGGCTCAGCAGTTTTGCATTCTGCAACATCTAACTCCGACCCCACCGCCTATGTAAGGCTTGGGAATCACCTAACTGGAATGCATAGGAGCAATCACTCGAAGAAGAAAAAACGGTTACTCACCGTTGTAACTGTTGTTCTTCGAGATGTGTTGCTCCTATCCATTCCTTCCCCACGGCAAGAAGGAATTGAGTATATATCCTGCTCCATAGTGTTGCTAGGATAAAAACTGGAATGGATAGGAGCAACACATCTCGAAGAACAACAGTTACAACAGTGAGTAACTGTCTTTTCTGGCCCCAGCTATGACACACTGAAGCATGCAAGGGCATGTGACAAGCTCATGTGACACTGGACTCCATCTTGTGCCTGTACTTTTCCACAAACTGTGCTGAGGGCTTTGCTTGGAACAACGAATTTCCCTCCACATGGGAGAAGCTATAAAAAGCCCTTGAAACATCTCCATTTTGCCTCTTTCCTGCTCTGATTCCTGGGCTATGGACTTTAACTAAGAGGAGCATTACAACCAGTGCATTGAGGACCTTCCAATCTTTTGGATGTTACCAGAGAGATAATAAGTCAGCAGTTTATGTCATCACTGCTTCAAACCCGATACAAGAACTCTGCAATTGTTGTACATACTTGATTCCTTTGACCACTTTAACTCTCTCCTCTTTCTTTTCTCTTATAAATAAATCTTTAGATATTAGCTACTAAAAGATTGGCAAAAGCATGATTATTGGGTAAGATCTGAGTTATATATTGACCTGGGTATGTGGCTGGTCCTTTGGGATGAGAAGAACCCTTTGGTTGATGAAAGTGGTTTTAAATAGCCATTCATCATTAAGTCTAGCATGCCACACGTCTCTCCCTTTTATCATGTCCTTTCTTCCCTCTTGGCTTTGCCCCCGCCCCCGCTTAAGAGTTAGGTGAGCATTACCTCATTGTAATCCCAAACTGACCAAGGGAAGGGGGGTGAGAGTCCAACAGATCCTTTGTTGCTGCCTAGGCCAGTGTCCTTTGCTCCTGTGAGGCTGGGCTAGATTTGTCCCATACATGCCCTGTTTAGGTGTGAACTGACCCTCTTCCCCTGGAGAGTTTTGCCTGGGCCTCTGCTCCTGGAGAGTTTTTGCCTGGGCTTGTTTTAAGCCATGAGGACACATTTTCAGCCTCATAACTATATACATGAAATTACAACCTATAATGTTACTATAATAACAATGCTCAGTGCATCATGAGCCTTACGAAGACACCCAACATGACAAACTTTGCATTGGATACCACCCAATCATATTATAAGGATGAACATGGGGGTGCAGGGTGTTCCCCTGAGGTACAGAGTGTCACAGTGTCCCTATGAGTTCTCCACTTGAGGTGACTCCGAAGCAATAGCAAAAAGAGGAGCAGCTTTGGAGCTGAATCCAATAAAGAAGGACTGTCAAGGCAACAGCAGCTTTTGATTTAGAGCCACATACCAGAATGCAGTGTTTGAAAAAAATGCATTGATATTCAGGTTGCCGCTTTGCAAATTTCAGCAGTTGACACATTTTTTTTAATAGTGCCATGGAGTTAGTTTGGGATCTTGTAGAATGAGCTGTTCAAGGGGGCTGAACATTAGCAGCCTGGTAACAAGCCAGAAATCCACTTTGAAAGTCTTTGTGTAGAGATCATGGATCCTTTAGATCTGGTCACAACTGAGATAAACAGTCCCAAAGACTTTCTAAACAGTCCAAATAGAAGGCCAATGCCCTTCTAATATCGGTGTCGCATTGGGGGAAAAAGCACAGGAAAGTGGATAACATGGTTAATGTGGAAATCAGAGAATATTTTAGGTACAAACTTGGGACATGGGAATAATGATACCTTATTCTTCAAGAGAACTGCAAATGGGTGAGGGGAAATCACCCATTAACGATCCTAGTTTCTTGACTACAAAGCAGAAAAGATGGCCACTGAGAATGCCGTTTTCATAGATAAGTGCAGCAGAGAAGACTTAGCTAGTGGCTCACCGTAGGATGAACAAAGACTGAGAATCCCAGCACAGGGGAATGAAAGGCTGTAATAGCTGTCAAATTAAAACTCCGACTGAACCCATGGAAAGATCTGACTTCTTTAAATCCAACAAGAAATCAAGAACAGCAAAGAGGGAAGAGTACACCAATTGTGAGATTTCTTCCAGCTTTGAAGATAAGTATTTCAAATAGACATATTTCTGTGGTTTAGTAGGACCTCTTGTATCTCTGTCACACAGGAAACCTCTACTCCTGAGAACCACTGGAAACCCAAGCTCTGTGTTGGAGGATGGCCAAGTCCAGACAGTGTTCAACTGGAGTCCTGAGACAGCGGGTGGGAAATGGTCAATGCTGCAACACTGCAAATGAAGTGAGGTGAATCAGGTAAAGGTACCAGACTTGCCTTGGACAAGTTGATGCAACTCTAGAATGACTCTAGCTTTGACTTATTTCGTTCAACATCCATTAGAATTAACAGTATCAGAGAATGTGCACAGAGAAAGTCCCTCATCCAAGAATGAGAAAGGTGTCTTCCAAGGACTGATGATCCAGATGTACCATCAACCTGAATTTCTTGCATTGTTTGTTGGCAGTTGTTGAAAAGAGGTCCATTTTCGGAAACCCACAAAGCCAGGAAAATCTGTTTGAGAATCCAAGGGTCCAGTTCCCATTTGTAATCCTGGGAGAAATGTTTGGTCAGATCACCTGCCATGGTGTTTTGCATGCCTGAGAGGTTAAGAGGCTGAAATAAGAATGTGATTGGCTATACATCACTTCCATAGTTTTATTGTTTCAGCACAGAGAGAGAGGAATCTTGCTTCTCCATGATGATTTATGTAGAACATGCACGCTATGTTATCTGGCATAACTTTGCTCAGTTAAGGGAAGAAAGTGTTCCTTACTGCTCATAATTCTAGGAGACTGATGTGTAAGAGAGACTCTTGAGGCAACCATTTGCCTTGGATGACGCATCCCCCAAGATGAGCTCTCCATCCCATAAGTAGCAAAGAGTCCTGTGGCACCTTATAGACTAACAGATGTATTGGAGCATGAGCTTTCGTGGGTGAATACTCACTTCGTTGGATGCATGTGATGCATCTGAAGTTGTGATAATAGTAGGAGGAGGCTAGGTAAAAGGAAATCATGCATGAACTCTGGAAAGGTCTTTCCACCAGCCGTGTGAGTGTATCACCAGATAAGGGACAGATACCAACTTGTCTAGACCATGTTTATTCAGGATACAGACTGTTCTGAGACAACTCTGGAAGCAGCAAAGATGCAGCCTGGTGTGTTGTGTTATGAAAGATGAAAGTACAAGCTGCCATCTGACCCAGCAGTTGGAGGCAACTTCTTGCTGTTGTCTGGAGCCTTATTTGAATCTTGGCAATAAGGCTGGTCAGTGTTGTAAATCTGTCCACAGGGAAGTAAGCTCTACAAGTTACAGCATCCAGAGAAGATCCTATGAAGTCTATCTGTTCAACTGGAATCAAAATGGACTTTTTGATACTGAGCTGAAGTTCTAAGCTGCAGATAAGGACATGGCTGGCTGTATTACAGAGAGGACTCTGATGTACAACCAGCCCTTTAATAGCCAATTGTTGAGACAGAGGAAGATGATTATTCCCTGCCAACAAAGATAAGTGGCTACTACTACCAGGACTTTGGAAAATACTCCTGGGACAGATGAGAGGCCAAAAGGGAGTACTTGATACATGAAGTGATGCTGGCCATCTTTGAAATGAAGAAACCTCTTGAGAGAGGGGTGATAGCCATACATGATCTGAAGGTCGAGGACTGCAACCAATCCACAGAATCTAATGATAGAATTATAGCTATGATCCTGAATATCTGATTTCACTAAGGTGTTTTGAAATATGAGATCTAAAACTGATCTTCATCCACCATTCTTTTTCGGAACCAGAAAATACTTGGAATAAAATCCCTTCCCGTCTGTGCTGGACTGGAACTACAGCCTCTATGCTTAGAAGAGAGGTAGTCTCCTGTTTCGGCAAATGTTTGTGAGAAGAGTCCCTGAGGAGGGATGGGGACAGGAGTGGTATGAGGTGAAATGGATGGAGTAGCTTGATATTATAATCTTCAAAACCCATTTGTCAGTTGTACTTTATTCCCATGGAGCTCAAAAATGGAAGAGACTGTCTCCAGAGGGAGGGAAGTGAGTAGTGTGGTATAGCTGAAGATTCCCAAGGTGGGGATGTTCTTGACCTTTGACCACACCATCAGAATTGAAATTTAGATGAGTAGGGGGGCTGGGTGATAGCAATGGTTGCAGCAGCAGGCCTTTTCTTTTGATATCTCGGTCTCTTAGGTGGTTCTGCCAGTCTATGAATGTCGGAAGATCTCTGTGTTGGGATCTACTAAATTTTTTATTTGCAGGTGTACGTATACTGACAGACCTGAGTGTGGCCTTCAAATCCTTTACAGTGTGCATGGATTACTCAGTGGACTCACTGAAAAGTTTCAGTCTGTCAAAAGAAGGTCTTCTCTGGTATTTTGGACCTTCCTAGAAAATCTCAACTGCTTCAGCCAAGATGTTTGATTCAGGACAGCAGCAGAAATGGAAGGAGCTTCAGTGTCAGCTACCTCTAGAGAGGCTCACAACCGGGTGCCTGCTAAGAGATGACTCAGTTATGAACTCAGCCTGGAACTATTCTTAATGTTCTGGGGGAAGATGATTAATAAAAGTGTTGAGTTTATTGTAGTTGGTGTGCCATCTTTGCCATCAGAGCTGATAATTCACTATTCTAAACTGCAGGGTTATGGAAGAGTAGTTTTTACACCCAGCAAGGTTGAAGGGCTTCTGGTCTTTATCATATGATATGAGTCAGTATGCTGTTAGTATTGTCTACCATGCTTACTAACAGCCTCTACAGCTAAACAGTTGGGAGGAGGGTGTGAAAATAAAAACTTATAATTTTTTCTGGAACATAGTACTTTTTATTTGCTTGCATACATTGTAGTTGTATGTGTCAGACTCCAGCTAGTTTTGGCAGGACGTAGTGGAGCCTCATTTACTGGTAAAGCTACACAACCAGAGGGTGTCCTGTAGAGGATGTCCAAGAACTTAAGTTGAGACACTTGCATCTTCTCCAGTGGGATCTGAAGTGATTCAGCAATCTCTTTCATCAGCTCCTGAAACTGTTTAAAATCATCAGTGTAAGAGGGCAGAGAAGGTATCATAGCTTCATCTGGTAGAGATATTAGTTTGTGGTGTCATCTCCTTGTCCACTTTAGTCTATTGCTCCTCAAAAGACTCCTCTTCTGGTTGGGGCTCTTGCGGAGGGAGAGATGGAGAAGGAGACTGCGTTTCATGATCCACAAGGAATAGCTAGGAGCCCTTGACATTTGCTAATGACAGGCTACCACCAATAACAATACAGCCATTGTGGGGAACCATAAGGTAGTGGGGGAGGACTCCAGTGCTGCTCATACCAGTGAGAAGGGGCTAAAGATCGTCTTGCCCCGGGGCTTCTTTCTCAGTTAAGATGTCCAGAAAGACGTCTCTATGGTGGTATGTAGGGAATCCCTGCACAGAGATCTAGGAATCTGAAGAAGAGTCTTCAGCATAGTCTACAGAAGGAGCAGACACTGAAGGCAAGAATGGTTGTCCACATGGTGCTGATGGTATCAGAGAAAGGTAAGATCTCGGAGACCCTGCAGATCTCATCATAAACAATTGTTTGATCACCATTAAAAAAAAAGGAAACTATTGCACCTCAGACACTGACAAGCCCTTGGAGAATTTAAGCTCCTGTGGTACCGGGTAAATCTCCACCAGGATTGGATGTGGCTCCAGATTAACTGGTGTCGGTACTGAGGATGTTGACAGTAGTATCTTGTGCAGCCAATGGTCCTGGTACTGAGGATGATGATCTCAGAAATACTAATGTTGCAGCCTGGGTCTGCAGAGGTGGTAATGAAAGTTACAGATTTTCTAGAGTGTTTAGAGTCTCTGCTGGAGCAGTCATGCTTGGAGGGTACAGCAGAAAACTTCGGTACTAAGGTTTGCATGGGATCATGGGTCCTTTGAGGACATCAAGATCGTCGGAGAGCTCCTGGTACCAGAGAGAGCTTCCTGGAACCTGAAGTCGCCAAAATGGTCATTCTTGATGGTGACCAAACCTTTTTTGAATTAGGCTCTCTATAACGAGATCCAGCACTCCCTCCCCATGGGACCTCTGTGTTCTTATCCCAAAAAGATCTAGGTATGGAGGTTGAAGGGGCATTGTGCTCACTTGGAGGCCAACGTTCCAGGTCTGTGTCTGTGGGCTGTATCTGGGCCTTGATCTGAGGCTGGTCAGAGGGAACGCTCCATCATGAGGAGCCTAAATTTAATCTCTTGATTTTTTTCAAAATCTGCTTTTAAAAGCTGAGTAGATCTTGCATTTGGCGGGAATGTGGGTATTTCCCAGATAGTGGATAGACCAAGAATGTCCGTCGCTCACTGGTATAGATTCTCAGCAGGTAAGGCTGCGCTCGAATCATGGGGATTCTGGTATGCCAGGTTGATGACAACCCCCAAGGAAAACCCTTCAGAAAGGAGGGTTGATGGGGAAAGGGAATATAAATCAGAAAACCTTCTATTAATTAAAGGAGTATGATTATCAAAAGAACTAAATAAACTGAACTGGAACTAAGACCTTGAGGCTAAGCTAGAGCAAAGCTGAAATGGGCACGCTAGATGCTCCACCTCAGCCTGTCGAGCAATTGAGAAGAAACCAGGTGAGGTTCACCTGCACAGCTCTATATATCCTTGGTATAGGGCATTAGGCTATCTAGAGCACATGCACGGGGCAAATAGGCATTGCTATTGAAAAATCTCTGATCAAAAGGTACAAGAGGCATATATGCACCTGCAGTGGAGCACCCATAGGGACATTACTCAAGAAGAATTATGAGTTACTTAGGTCCTTCTTTTTGGACTTTGCTCCATATCTTCCTAGTGATTTCCACTTTCAATTTGAGAAAGGCACATATAATATTATTTAAAAATAATACATTCCTTAGAGTAGATTAATACAATCACAACTGTATCTAAAACATCTAAAATGTATTTTAAAATATCTAAAATATATGCTCTAGGAATTATTTGGGGGAAGTTCTATGGCTTGTGTTCTACAGGAGGTTAGACTAGATGATCACACTTGTCCACTCTGGCCTATGAATCACTATATAATTGTAAAACAAATCCAAATTATTTAAATTCAAACTTTAATATATATCCGGCAGAAAAAAAAATAGAACACTGTTTTCACAAATTTTGTCTGCTAACAGACATATTATTGCCATATCATAGTCTGCTTTAGGAATTCAATTTGATATGAGTACCATATTAACAGTTGATTTTTTAATTTCTTTTCCCTAACCCCCTGATTCTCATAATAAGATTGAGTCTATGCCATAAGGTGGTAAAACGCATATTTGTGGAGCAAGTTGGCTGGAGCATCTAGAAAAGGGAATGGAGGGATGAACAAGAAATAACTAACAAAATGTTTACCTAATATCACCTAGAATATTTGTTTCTATGCTCATCTCTCTTGTCTATTTGAATTATAAACTCTTTGGGGGTACAGCCTGTCTTTTCTTATGTGTTTGTACAGTCCCTGTCACATTTTGGGAGCTACCACACTAAAAATAATAAGCTAATAATTATTACAATCATGCTGTATTGGCACGATCCAAGTGGAAACAAACATCAGTTACCTTGTAATGGATTCCCATGCTCCTTTTTCTTCTGTAACCGCAACACTAAGGAGATCTTCATCAATTTTATCAGGGTTTTTTTGTACCTAGTCATTAAAAAAAGGAGCATTCATGTAATTTGGGAGGTTAGCTAGTAAATACAGTAGCTGTAAAATGGACCTATTGGCCAGATGAACTAGTGTCCTAGTTTTTTAATTCAGCAAGTCAATGCTTGAACTGTTTGAAATTACACTGTAACAACACCATTTCATACTATTCAAATGTAAGTATTTTGTACACAATGTAGACTTAATCAGTCCTGTCCACCTGGATCTTGAAAAAAATTACCATACTAGCACATATTCTAAAATGTTATCTATATACATTTCTCAGATTCAGTCCTCTTCCTTTCTTAGATATAACAATGAGGAGTCCTTGTGGCACCTTAGAGACTAACAAATTTATTTGGGCATAAGCTTTCGTACGTAGGCTATAACCCACTTCATCAGATGCATCAGTTTCAACGAGAAACTGCCAAACTGGAATTAATTTGCAAACTTGACACCATCAAATTAGGCCTAAATAAAGACTGGGAGTGGCTGGGTCACTACAAAAAATAATTTTCCCTCTGTTGATATTCACACCTTCTTGTCAACTGTTGGGAATGGGCCACATCCACTATGACTGAATTGGCCTTGTTAGCACTACAAATGTTTCTATTGACAGAGACTAACATGGCTATCCCTCTGAAACCTTTCTTAGATATGTGACCCATCCTTTCCATGTACTTTGCAAAATTTGCTCCAGGCGTGCCAGAGAATAGTAACTGACTATGCAAGAATTTATGAGGATTCACATCCTCAAATCAAAAAGCAGACTTAAGCACTCTGTGTTTGTATATGTAAAGATTAACTAATAATACACAAAACTAGTGATTCAGAGAATCACAAGCTCCCTCCTTGTCTCCCCCTTGCTTTGGAGAAGGAGAAACCTGTGACAGATTCGTACCTGTCATTGTGTATGCCCCTCAACACACCTTATACCCCCTCTACTCTCTTGTGCCAAAGTCCAAGACTGGCCATGCCATTCAATTGAATTTGCTGGATGGCCTCACTCTCTGAACTTACAGGCATAACATATCTGCAACCCACGTAAGTTTTTCAAACTCTAAAAGTGTCTGAATGTATGTAATTCTATCCAAATTAATTTAGACTTTTTTGTACTGTCAAGCTAATGTTATTAGCTTTGTGTCAGTACTGAATCAGCAAAAACCTGTGGCTTTTTAGTTTCTTCACAGCAAGTGTCTCTGAAGATATATCCTAGGTCTGATTTATTATAGCCAAGACTGCAACCTAATTTAAATTAGATACTATCTGCCACGTTTGATACAACGCTACTTATTTAAATTACTTAGTTACAACAGATAAGGGGACACTAACTTTCCAACCATATCATTTACCCAATTTTGACCCAGGTTGTGTGCGGAGGCTGAACATGTGGATCTCTCTGAATCTGTGTGGTACAGAGTGGGGTCAGCTGCCTCTATGGCATTTTATCCCATTTCCCTCAGATCCTGGAAACTTACATCCATGGGACTGGGGAAGAGACCCAGAGGAAACATGCATTGTTGCCTCTGCCCTGTAGCTCTGTACCTTTCTCAGACTCAAAACCGGGACACACTATATGAAGACGACCCAAAAGGAGACACTAAAAAAATAATAATGCTGGAAATGTGGGATTCCTTACTCCTTAACAATAGGTAACTCTTCACATAACCTCACTTTCATTATTCTTTATTTCTGATGTAATTTGCAACTATATAAGCAAAGAGACACCAAATTTTTATGGAATGCAGGTAATTCTGGGACTAAAATGAGTCATATCCTTTAAAAATGATGGACAGTTGAAAGGCATGCCCGTGGGGAATGCTGAGTAAAATTAAAAGAGCCAGCATCAGCATCTGTAGCAACTCCGACAGAGCAAAGATGTTGGAAATGATAAGGGGGTTGGGGTGAAGGGGTGGCAGAGCTGGTGCAGGTGGCTCTGGTTTCCAGTTGACTGTAAGGGATCTGTTGGTTGTGGGAGCTAAGGCCTCTTGTTTCTTTCACCAGGGAGACCAGTCTTGCACCTTCAGAGATGAAAGAATTCATAGGAAATTACGTTAGGGAAAACTCAATCTTTCCAGTCACCTACACAGGGTTTTTATGTGTAAGGGACAACTTGGGACTTAGCATTTATTATAAAATTATAATATTCATTCTATTGAAAAAAATTACTCTTTCATAAAAGTACCATGATATGGTATATTTTACGGCAATGCAAAAAAACATGCAACATATTAATTGATGGCATGAATCCATGCATCTGCGGATTTAGTTATCAAAAATCTGACTAGTATAGTCTGACTTTCATCTTGCTGTTAAACATAACCCAAGGCATCTGAGCATTATTAATATGTTTAAAGAAATGATGCACACACAAAATTATCTGCATACATACTTTGACTTTGAGAATTTTGCTCCTGAAGTTGTTTAATACCACAATAACATCTTCCAGGTGGACTGGAGAATCTGCTCCTTCATGGCTATGAGGAAAATAACAAGAGATATACAAACGTATACACTCCTTAAAATGTTACATATACTGAGTTTTATTTTTATTTTAGAACTGTTTACATTTGCTGAAGCTAAAAATGTCTGTGTACAGTATATCCTGCACTAGTTTTCTGATGTCGGAACCTTTCTCAATTTTTCTTCTTCACGGTGCTTAACAGGAGTCTCCATACAGTTATAGTAAAATGAATGATAGGTTCTTTCACAATAATTGTGCATCATCACTGCATAACACAAGAGTGTCCTCATGACCATGTAAGACTTTGCATTTTCAAATACCAACATTTTCTTTGGAAAGAAGACTGTAAAATGACATATCTAGCCAAACTGAATACCTGAATGTTGACTTTTTATTCCCTTGACTACTATAGAAAAACCTACAAGTTACACTACTCGAAGATTCTTCAGTCACATGAGGATTTAAAACAAACAACCTGTATTACATAAATGGGGATATTTATTGAGGTTTAAAGGAATTTCCAGTTTCATTAAGTACTAGGACTAAATCTATGATGAAAAATATTAAAAACAATTTTTTGTTATGTTAGGGACTAGTATCACTGCTTCTTATTAAATGTTGCTCAACACTTCCCTGTAATGGGGCGCACAAGAAATGGTTACTCACCTTGTGCAGTAATGTCAGTTCTTCAAGATGTGTCCTTCTATGGGTGCTCCACTATAGGTGCACTTGAGCCCTGTGCACCTTTGATGAGAGATTTTTCATAGTGACATCCATTTAGCCCGCACATGCATGTTACTTCACCTTGTGCTCCGTGCAGTTACTCTATAGCACTGTACAGACTAACCATCCTCAGTTCTTTCTCTACCACAAACACCCATGACAGGGAACTCTGAAGAAGAGGGGAGGAGGGTGGGTAGTGGAGCGTCCATAGGGACACATATCTTGAAGAACTTCAGTTACTGCACAGAATGAAAAGAACAAGAGTACTTGTGAAGGTATACCTTCAAATCAGCGGCACTGCTATGGGTACCTGCATGGGCCCACGGTATGCCAACATTTTTATGTCTGACTTAGAAAAACGCTTCCTCAGCTCTCGTCCCCTAACGCCCCTACTCTACTTGCACTACATTGATGACATCTTCTCCATCTGGACCCAGGGAAAAGAAGCCCTTGAGGAATTCCACCAGGATTTCAACAATTTCCATCCCACCATCAACCTTAGCCTGGACCAGTCCACACAAGAGATCCACTTCCTGGACACTACAGTACTAATAAGCGATGGTCACATAACCACCACCCTATACCGGATACCTACTGACCGCTATATTTACCTACATGCCTCCAGCTTTCATCCAGACCACACCACTCGATCCATTGTCTACAGCCAAGCTCTACGATACAATCGCATTGTCTCTGTCTGAGGGGTTGGAGCAAAATACCTACAAGATCTCTATCAAGCATTCTTACAACTACAATACTCACCTGCTGAAGCGAAGAAACAGACTGATAGAGTCAGAAGAGTACCCAGAAATCACCTACTACAGGACAGCCCCAACAAAGAAAGTAACAGAACGCCACTAACCATCACCTTCAGCTCCCAACTAAAACCTCTCCAGCACATCATCAAGGATCTACAACCTACCCTGAAGGACAATCCATCACTCTCACAGATATTGGGAGACAGGCCAGTCCTTGCTTACAGACAGCCCCCAAACCTGAAGCAAATACTCACCAGAAACCACACACCACACAACAAAAACACTAACCCAGGAACCTATCCTTGCTACAAGCCCGTTGCCAACTCTGTCCACATATCTATTCAGGGGACACCATCATAGGACCTAATCACATCAGCCACACTATCAGAGGCTCGTTCACCTGCACATCTACCAATGTGATATATGCCATCATGTGCCAGCAATGCCCCTCTGCCATGTACATTGGCCAAACCAGACAGTCTCTACGTAAAAGAATAAATGGACACAAATCAGCTGTCAAGAATTATAACATTCAAAAACCAGTTGGAAAACACTCCAATCTCCCTGGTCACTTGATTACAGACCTAAAAGTTGCAATATTACAACAAAAAAACTTCAAAAACAGACGCCAATGAGAGACTGCTGAATTGGAATTAATTTGCAAATTGGACATCATTACATTAGGCTTGAATAAAGACTGGGAGTGGATGGGTCATTACACAAAGTAAAACTATTTCCCCATGTTTATTCCCCCCCCTACGGTTCCTCACACCTTCTTGTCAACTGCTGGAAATAGGCCATTTTGATTACCACTACAAAAACTTTTTTTTCCTCTCCTGCTGGTAATAGCTCACCTTAAGAACATAAGAACATACAGGCAATGATCAAGTGATCTCTCTCCTGCCATCCATCTCCATCCTCACACCATTCTTACCCATCCTGGCTAATAGCCATTTATGGACTTAGCCACCATGAATTTATCCAGTCCAAACATTGTTATAGTCCTAGCCTTCACAACCTCCTCAGGTAAGGAGTTCATTTGTTTTAAACCTGCTGCCTATTAATTTCATTAATAAGTAAATAACTTTTCCTTATCCACTTTCTCAACATCACTCATGATTTTATATACCTCTAACATGTCCCCCTTAGTCTTCTCTTTTCCAAACTGAAGAGTCCTAGCCTCTTTAATCTTTCCTCATAAACCCCTAATCATTTTAGTTGCTCTTTTCTGAACCTTTCTAGTGCTAGAATATCTTTTAGACCACATCTGTACAGAGTATATTCTCAGTCTTATTCTCTATCCCCTTTTAATGAGTCCTAACATCCTGTTTGCTTTTATAACTCCAAGATCTTTAGCTAAATTAGCCTCCATCATGTTGTATGTATAGTACATTTATCCACATTAAATTTCATTTGCCATTTTGTTGCCCAATCACTTAGTTTGTGAGATCTTTTGAAGTTCTTCACAATCTGCTTTGGTCTTAACTATCTTTAGTAGTTTAGTATCATCTGCAAACTTTGCCACATCACTGTTTACCCTTTCTCCAGATCATTTATGAATAAATTGAATAGGATTGGTCCACTAGTCACCCTCTCCATTCTGAGAATTTACCATTAATTCCTACCCTTTGTTCCCTGTCCTTTAACCAGTTCTCAATCCATGAAAGGACATCCCATGACAGCTTAATTGGATCCCCTTGTCCATATGTTTGTTCAAAGAACTCTAATAGATTAGTAAGACACGATTTCCCTTTACAGAAACCATGTTGACTATTGCTCAAGAGTTTATGTTTTTCTATGTGTCTGACAATTTTATTCTTTACTATTGTTTGGACAGGTTACAAACCTTAGTTACATTTGAGTTCTTTCAGAACTCTTGACTTGTTAATGTTGAGTTTATCAATTAATTCCAAAACCTCCTCTAGTGACACTTCAATCTGTGACAGTTCCTCAGATTTGTCACCTACAAAAGCCAGCTCAGGTTTGGGAATCTCCCTAACATCCTCAGCCGTGAAGACTGAAGCAAAGAATCCATTTAGTTTCTCCGCAATGACTTTATCATCTTTAAGCGCTCCTTTGTATTTTTAACTGATCACTCTCGTTATAGTGTGTATGGTAACACCCATTGTTTCATGTTCTGTGTGTGTGTGTGTGTGTGTGTGTGTGTGTCTCTCTCTCTCTCTATATATATATATATATATCTTCCTACTGTATTTACCACTGCATGAATCCGATGGAGTGGGTTTTAGCCCACGAAAGTTTATGCTCAAATAAATTTGTTAGTCTCTAAGGTGCCACAAGTACTCCTGTTCTTTTTGCGGATATAGACTAACATGGCTGCTACTCTGAAACCTGCACAGGCTGAAAAAAGTTGCCCAGGCCTTGGAGGAATCTCGTTGTTGGATTGGCAAATATGGAGTAGACCTCTATTGGAGGATGGAAGTCTGTGATGGCTGCCAGATGAACTCTAATGGAGCTAAGCAATAACCTGAGGTCTGTAGTCCAGTATGTCTGGCAGCAATGAGGTGGTTGATGCAATGTGTTTGAGATCACACTAGCAGACAAATCTTATTTATTTCTGTAAATAAGTGTAGCAGGTAGACTGTTTCCTGCAGTGTGGTAACAAACTTTTTACTTGCTGTGAAAAGGCCATTTGTATGCCTATGAACCATCGAGCAGCCATGTTTTGAGTTGAAGAATTCTGAGATTGGGGTGAAGGATCTTCCTGCTCTTCTGAGAAAGGAGTGGTGTGGACAGTGATCAGGAAGAACACAGCCAGCTGTATTAAGTAAGGAAACTATGTTTGTCTGGGCCATGTCGGAACAATCAGAATAACTCTGGCCTTGTCCTGTCTTATTTCGAGTAAGACTTTGGCTATCAGAAGAGTAAGGGGGAATGCATACAGAAGACCCGGTGAGTGACTACTGGAAGTGAAAGCTATCCCCAGGGATTGGTAACCCAGACCTGCTCTGGAGCAAAATTGGGCACATTTCCTATTTATCACCATAGCGAAGAAGTCTATCTGAGGAGTGCCTCATTGTCAGATTACATGGTGAAGTATGGTGGAATCTATCTCCCACTGATGGTCATGAGAGAAGTGACAGCTGAGTTTGTCCACAGTCACATTCTGAACTCCTGAAAGGTAAGCTGTAGTGGTAACAATCTGATTGTGTATGCTCCAACTCCAAAGATTTATCACCTCGACACAAAGGGAGGGGGAATCTTGCTCCCCCTTACCAGTTTCTAGAAGACATGTGTGACATGTTGTCCATCATGACCTTTATGTGTTTCTCTCTGAGTAGTGGCAGAAACTGGAGACACGTGGATCTGACAGCTCTGAGTTCCAGGAGGTTGATGTGCAGAGTGGTTTCTTGGGCTGTCCACCTGCCCTGAGGAGCATGGGTGTCTAGATGCGAACCTCATCCCAACAGGGAAGCATCTGTTGTTATGACAGTCACTGTAGGAGGGCAGGTAAAGGGGAGTCTAGTAGGTTATTGCTGTCCAGTAGTAGGCCAGTTCCCCGGTGGCCTATGTAGGGGACCTGAGCCCTTTCACTACTCCAGGTCTCAGCCCAGGGACCTTAAGAATAACAGCCATGTGTCACCGTCTCCCTTTAACTTAACTGCTTTCGGTTCCCTGGGCCACTTCCTTGCAGCCCCAGCCTTTACCAAAGCTTCACCATTACCTCAGGACTCATCTCAGTTCAGCAGCAGCCAGCCAGGAGCTCTTCCTCACTGTTCCAGACCCTGCCAGCACTGAGCTGTCCATGGCTGGCCAAAGGGAACTGCAGAACCATGAGCACCATCTGCACTCCTCTGGCTCAAGTAAGGAACTGACTGTATTTGGCTCTGCAGCTCCTTTTATATAGCCCTCCTAGGCCTTGATTGACTGCTCCCTGAAGCCTCTCTGATTGGCTGATTCCTCTGCAGTCACTCTCAGCTGCTTGGAAGACTCCTACTATTCCTTTCCTGGGACAGGTGTGGCAGGACACTGAGGCCTTCAGCAAGAGGCCTCTGGGCCTAGTCCTCCCCATCACAGAAGGCAAAAGAGGTGGCCTGAAATTCAAGTAAATTGATGCTCTGACTCTGGAAGAGACTAAGTCCACTGATTCAAGAGGCAGACCAGGTGGGTGCCTGATCCAAAGAGTATGGCCTCTGTTGTCAGAGAAAAGGTGGAATATGAAAGATACCCATTTTGATCTGGAACAAATGGAATGATCATGCAAAGAAAAGGGAGGGTTGGGGGAGAAAGGTTCATGTACTTCTCCAGATTCCAAAGTATTCTAAAGAATAGCAGCACTCCACTCACAGGACAAGGAATCAACAATCTGATGAATCATTAACATTGTGTTCTAGTCTTGATAATTGCCACACTGGCCCTCAAATGGCCCCTCCCTTATCGCCCACCGAGAACTCTTTGGTTTTCTGACACTTGTGCACTAGGTGAAGGGAGGGGCATGGAAATATGAGCACCAATGGCAGAAAGGACAGGATAAAGCTCAAAGACCTTTTTAAAACCTGTACTGAAGCTGTATTATAAGCCAAGATGAAAACAGCTTCAGTAACTATGATAGATGATCTCATGTTGTTGATTGAAGGAGGGTAGATATCTAATCTTCATTTTACTAGACCTCTCTACAGCATTCACCACTGTGGACCATGAGATACAGCTATCTTGCCTAAGAGATGTGGCAGGGGCCCAGGGAAATGTGCTAAAATGGTTTCAGTCCTTCCTGGAGGGACAGAGCCAAAGGCTAGTGGTGGGAGATTGCATCTCTGCTCCAGTCCCCTCACCACAAGGATCAATTTTCTCTTTTGTCCTATTCAACATTCACATGCAGCCTCTAGAAGAAATAGTAAAATGACATGGACTGAAGTACCATCAATATGTAGATGACACCATTCTAGTTTTCCTTCAGTACATAACCCTATATCATCACCAAGATGGCCCACCTCATGGATGAAGAATAGCTGGTTGAAGCTGAACAGGCGATTCAGGTAGGCATAAGGATAACACTTTGAAGAATTTATAGCCATGGTGCAGTCTCCTCTGGTTGAAGACACACACTCGCAATTGGGCAATTCAATCTGTACCTTAGGAGTGCTTATTCATCAGCATCATTGAATAATGCTTTCTAGTTCTGGTTGGCTTGGAGACTGTCCTATTCTGGTGGCTAATAACCTGACTTCTATTAATGTATTTATTATTGTGGTGCATAGGAATCCCAATCCCTCATTGGACCAGGACCCCATTGTGCTAGGTGCTGTATAAACCCAGAACAAAAAGATAGTCCCTGCCCCCAAAAATTTACATACATGCCTGTGTCACTTCTGGATTGGAAGACTACAGCAATGCAATATATTTGAGTATGAAGCCATCAACTCTTAAGAAATTCCACCTAAGACAAAATGCAGCAGTGAAATTCTCAGCAACAAACGCTACCACAAACACAGCAAATCTATTCTCTGCTCTCTGCACTGGATTCCCATGCATACCTGTTGACTGGGTAAGCTCTTTTTCCTTAACAAAATCTCTTTTTAAATGATACTTGCAAAACTTAAAAAAAAAAAAAGAATTTTCAGCATTTCTGGTTTATGCTACTTCTCAGTTAAGTAAAGAAAAACAGTCTCAGACTTAAAATCACAGTATATCATATATAGATTAGGCACCTACGCATATTGCAAACACTTACTGAAAATACAGAGGACGACAAAGAAAACGAGCCAGCTAGTAAAAACATGCTGAAAGAAATCAGTCCTTCCAGACAAAGTAAACTATAAGCTTCAGTGACTCCACTGGATGAGATGTTAGAATGGATGATCATTAAATTTTTTTTCTTGTAAGAGAACAAAACACCAAATCAGTCTGAAATGAAGATACAAACTCTATCTTCATCCCTCAGTGTCTATCACTGCCTGGAACACAGCCCCGATTAAAAACTGGAGATGTAAGCAGATTTACTAAAAAACCAAACATGATATTGCAACATACATGTTTCTGGCATACCAGCCAGGAAGAGAAAACTGGGACTTGTAGCATTTATGGAAAAGATATTATCCAAGTTGCTTAACATAGAGATTTAGTATAATGACACTGAAATATTATCATGAATACAAGAATGTGGGCTGGCTTGATTATCCTCACTCCCTATTTTCTCTCCACTAGTTCCCAATTAACTAATGAAATTCAGGATCAGCCTAATGAGGATTTTTAAGTCTTTGCAAAATATTACCTCATCCTCCCCATTCTATGTGGCTAAGCAATTGAACCTTTAGGTAGTTTGCCCTACTTTTTGGAAAAAACATTTGCATGAAGAGAGACTTTCACTGATACTCAACCTTTTAAATTTCACCCATTCACACTTCTTTTTCTCCATTGCATTTACTGATCAGTATTATCATCATTGCTAGCTTTTTGTTCTTATTTGTGTATTGTTTTTGCTTGTTTTCCTTCAGTAAATTCCGTATTTTTGCAAAGACTGTGGTACTTTTTTTTTTTTACAAAATATGTTTGTGATTGTAAGTTACAACTGTGTTTGCTCAAAAATTAGGTTACTACTTACCCAAATATGTGGTAGATGTCTTCCGATCTTCCTTTGCGTAATCTCAGTGTCCACGCACCTGGATTTGCTTTCAACTGAAAATATCCCTGTGAGCAAAGAGAAACAGTAGCAACGTCCCACTGATCCCTCCTAAGGCAACGAATGGTTTGCCAGAAAACCTTTGAGGCTGTCCAGCAGTCATTCTCTGTGGTCTCTCCAAACTCCTCCCAAGCCATGTGTCTATTTGGCCAGCATCCCATGTATCGGATCCAACTCACCACCAAGTGGTGATCAGCTGCCAGTTCTGCCCCTCTCTTCACTCGAGTGTACAGAACATACGGCCGTAGGTCCGACGAGATGACAAATTTTTTCCATTTCTTTCATTTGGGTAAAAAGTACATAAGATCCCTCATGCCCATCTACCGAAACCACTTTTAATGTGGTAATCCTACTATATTAATCTAGTCCCAAATATTTCAGCCAATCAAACAAAATAAAATTTTTTAATGTTTAAATGCTTCACTTTTTTTTCCTAAATATTAAAAGAGAGTTTGGTTCCACACACCCAAAAACCCTCTTTGGTAGCAGGGAAAACAATAAGTAGCACCTTCTGAGAATATTTTAATATTGACATACTGCTGGCTGCCACTAACCCTTAGATTTCTGCTAATAGTTAAGGAAACACAGAAGACTATCCAGGTTACTTAACCATTAACTGGAATTCTTTGAATATATCACTTTCACAGACCCACATTACTGGGATTGAATATCAAGTCAAATGAACACAAAACTGTAAAAAGCAGTTAGTTCACAATGGAGAACCTTGCAGAGACTGCATCTATAAAAGGAGAAATGACGGTTCCATTCTTTAAATTCTGTTCAGAACCAGCATTCCAAAGATAAAAAGAGAGGGTAGAAGAGTTTGGATCTCAGAAGACAATATACTCAGAGAACTACAATTACTAGTAAGTAAGCAACTTAGTTTTCTCTCCTACAGAAATTGGTCCTACAAATACCTACTCATGAGCCTTGTCTATACTAAAAAAAAAAAAAAAAAAACCCCACAAAATTGTGGCTAACAGTGCACAATAATGCCACCATGTGTCCTGCACTTGCTCTGAGAAAGTCCAAACGCTACACCATCATCACGTCAATGTGGACTGGTGCAGTGAGAGCTTAGACTACAAGCAGAGACATAATAGCATTAATGGTGCAACCAGTGTTCCCACTAGCATTATTCAGTCACATCTTGGTCTTTCTGTACTCTGCTGGCAAGGGGTTACATTTTTCAAAAGCTCTTCATCTGTACTTACTGGGTTAATACACATCCCTGTATTTCACTGCACATACTTTCTCACCAGGACTCACCTCTTTAAGGTAACTGTGCAACTGAGCTGCTTCTGGAGTATTTCTCAGGAGACCATCATAAGAGCATGTTGTCATGCTCATTGGCTCATAGAGAGCATTAAAGAACAAAGGGTAACATTTTGAAAAAGTGCCTAAGTCCCATTAAAAAAATACCTAAACACTTAGGAGCCTAAGTCTGGTATGATTAATAGAAGACAACATATGACTCCTAGGAAACTTAGGCTCTTAAGTGCTTAGATCACTTTTGAAAATGGGATTTAGGCACTTTTGAAAATTTTACCCCCAATGTATTTAAAAGGCGCAAACATGAAATTGCTAATTGTGCTTCCCTTAAATACAAATATAACAACAAACACTAATTCTGGTGAGACCATAGTATTCCAAGTCCAAAGATAGCAGAAAATGAGCTGAGAGAGCAACATCTGTGTGTCACCCTTTATAGACATCACCTCTGTGTTATTCAGTATATACATTAAAGCATACAACTCTGAGGTACGCTAACTACTTTTAGCAGTCCAGATTTTGCTTGTTAGAAAAGAATACTCAAAGAATGGGTATCTTGAAGAAATTTCATGAAGGAGAACGAACATTAAAAAAACAACAACACACAACTTTTTCATTAGTTAATACCTACCAGATTGGCCATCACAGTGGTGTCAAACATAACAGGATTATTCTTCATGCCTAGAGTGAACTGTAATCCCCGAGGAGGTTGTCCAGTGGTCACATCAAAGCAATGTCCTTCAAGTAGTAGATATTCCAGTTCATATTCTGCTGTAACAATTCCTTCTACCTGTGGAAATCAACATTTTTATCACTAGAACATCTGGTATTTTGATTTCTCATAACAAAGGAGCATATTACAATGATGGAAATTTTGGTTTTTCATAATATGCCCTCAGTATGAATAGGTTACGTGGATTTAATTCTTTCTTTTTAACATTTTGGGTGAATTTAATGACTGTGAAAGTTGATGCAGACCAAAGTCCTTTATTCATTCATCAAACAGATATAGTAAAGATTGGTAAGACAGTTGAACCTAAAGGAATGGGCATGTGTGTGTGTGAGAGAGAGAGAGTAAGAGAGAGAATGAGCATGTATTAAGTGTGTATGTATATAAATAAAACTTTATTTGGAAACATATTTTACAAATATGCAGCAATGCTTCTAACCATGTGAATGTACAGTTCACTGCACTAAGCAAAGTTGGAATCGTTGAATCATTGAAGTCAAGCTCCCTCAAGCCTAACGGAGGATTCAACTTTAGGATTGAGAAAATATTTTGTTGCCCATGTACACTCAATCTTTCGTCTCTGTATCCAATTGTCAACAACAGTGCTGACTGGCAAGGTGATTTTAGAGATGTGGACACCTATCTGCTAAGAAATGGGATGACATCACTAACTCATGTTGCATAAGCCAAACAGCCATCATCAGATAGTTCTAACTTTTGGCCATTTCCAAGCTGAATGAGATTGGCATCCATAACTCACAGGTGAAAAGCTTCATATCCATTTATTAATTCCCTGAACCATGTCCTCCATTTTCAATATTTTCATATGGAAATCCAGTGTAAAAAATCAGGATTAAAAACAATTATTTAAACTGAAGCCATAAGAATATCTAACAAAGAAAAAAGCTCTTTCAACTGAATATGAACCTGTGTATTTCTGTGCTGACAATTTAGTACTGAGAAACTGAAAAACAAAATGTTCAAGGTATCTATATATTAACGGTATATTGTTTTCTATCTATTTAAAATATGTGATACAGTTACATTTCTTTTCCTTTGGATAGTTTCTACTGGTGCCAGTACATTTGCCCTCGTTTATTCTGATCAGTGAGGCATGTAGTGACAATATGGAAAATAGGGAGTTTATTAATAACCATAATACCATGTATATTCACACACAGATCAAAATTCTTGATATAATTTAGGTCTAAGTCTTTAAAAATGTCAAATTTCTGATGCTGTTTCTGTGTTTCACAAAGGTTAAATAACTACCGCAGCTAACACAAACTCTTGCTAAGTTGTGAAGTAACATTTCCCCCCACCCTTCTACTCTGTGAGAAAGCTGCAAAGAGGAGCTAGCCACAGATTTTAGCCAGTAAGGGTAGAAGCAGCCAATGCGGAGACTTCTGGTCCTCTGGAGAGCTTTCTACAGTTTTGATTGGACTTTCTCGGCCTTTACATGATTGGTTGTTTGCTCCAACCCTCCCATTCCTCCTTCTTCACAGATTCTTCACCTCAGCATCACTCCTCTTTGGTCTTTCCTTCAGTGTCCCCTCTCCCCAGCTTATCTTTCTTAATGAAAAAAACAAACAAACAGAGAGAGAGATAATGGAACTAACATGAGGTTTGTCACCATTACATTGCTCTCTCTGTTTGTGTGTTGTACCCTTTTCCCAACCCTGTGTTTATCTTATCCGCTTAAACTGTAAACTCTTCAAGGCAGAGTCTGTCTTTTGGTTCTGTGTTCAGACTGCACATAGCATAATGAGGTCCTGGTTCATGACCAAGGATCGTAAGCACTAAGGTAATATAAATAAAAAATAATAACCATAACCTCTTTTACCTTCCCTTTATTTTGTGTGTTTTATGCCTATGTAATAGTAACAGACATATAGCAGATGAATCTATACTATTTGATGTAGTATTTTGAGGTATAATTTTACTAGATAATTTTTTTAAAGGTATCAGTTAAGATTTAAGAAAGGCATTCTGTAATAGGCCCCTTCAGTTTGAGGAAATTTCATTGCCTATACAGTAGAACCTCAGAGTTATGAACACCAGAGTTACAAACTGGCCAGTCAACCACACACCTCATTTGGAACCAGAAGTACACAATCAGGAGGCAGCAGCAACCCACCCCCAGCAAATACCCCAGTACAATATTGTGTTAAATGTAAACTACTACAAAATAAAGGGAAATCAGCATTTTTATTCTGCATAGTAAAGTTTCAAAGCTGTATTAAATCAATGTTAAGTTGTAAACTTTTGAAAGAACAGCCATAATGTTTTGTTCAGAGTTATGAACGCTTCAGAGTTACAAAGAACTTCAATTCCTGAGCTGTTTGTAACTCTGAGGTTCTACGGTACATCCTGAGCACAAAGTACTGCAAATAGCCATTTTAAATAGAAATGTGATCAATAAGATCAATATATAAATAATCTTTAGCAAAGTATATATACACAGGGTATTTATTTTGTATTAAAGAAGCTAATACATGCAAATGGTACGTGGAGAAGCCAACGTGAAGTGTAAATCTTTAAGGTGAACCAAATAAAATGTTTTAAGACCATAAAACCTGATTAACTGTATCACTGGCAGTTACACACAGAGTTCTGCATATGAACTGATCCTACCAACCTTATACCACTGAGGTGTAGGGAATAATCAAGTACAGGCACAGAGGTATGTACAGCAGTTTTGTATTATTTCGTTAAATGTTGTATCCTATTGGTGATGGGCCTAGCAAACAACTCGAATGACTACATTGCTGCTTGATGAACTATTAAACAAAGACAGAACCATTAAGGAGTGTGAAGAGACTTTATGCAATTTAAAAACTGATGTGTTGTTTACCCAATAGATGACTTGGTTTTTTTAAGCTAAATACTTCTCAGAAAGTATGTACCTGAGTTAAAACCCTCCTAATGACTAAAATGTATGATGTGTTTTAGTAACAAGTTTAATCACAGGCAATGCCTACACAGCAAATAAAGGTGTGATTGTAATGCAGGGTAGGCATACTTGCACCAACTTGAATCTAAGCAGTGCAGTTAACAATAACAGTGAAGACATGGTGGCACTGACTTCAGTGTGGGCCAGCAAGTTCAAGTAGGAATCCAGGGTCCCCAGTGGGCTTGTACTGGGGTGGCATTTGCTGCATAGACGTACTCTTAGTTGTCTAGAAATTACACTAAATCAGTAAGTAAATGAGAGCATTGAGGCTGGGGAAATTCATTACCCTAACTAAACTTAGTACTGTTTGTAGTAGGAAACTGCTTCTTTACAGTTAAAGTTACTCCAAGAAAACCTGCGAGTTTCAAGGAATTCAGCTTAATAACCAGACAGATTTTGTGGTCAAGAGAACTAACGGCTTCTTAGGCAAAAAGAGGAAGACACTTTGAATTGGCTTGTAAGCTAAAGATTTTATCACTATCTGAAACTTTGGTTAAATTAGCATAAAAGCTTATGGCACTGGTGAAATTCCAGAGAAATTAGAATAACTTCAGAATTATTACTTGCAAATTTTATTGTGAATTTAATGTGTAATAGTTCTGTGCATGTGGCAAACCTTGGCTATGAGTATCACCTAATTTGGACAGAACTGATATCCTCTGATAATTAAATAACTTGCCTAAATTTCAAAATTCTACCTCAGAACTGTTTAGTTTCAGTGACATAAATAGTCATATAATTTGATTGTTATTTAAGTGTGATCAGAAATAAATAAGGATCTATATTTAAGCATCTATAGTTCTAGGCTGGTACCAAAATCACCTGCCTAGACTAGTACAGAACGAAGATAAAAGTTTGCCTTTGTAACAAACTTGTGTTTAGACCATGAATTAATTGAACTGACTTCTTATCTCTTGAAAATCTTAACATCCCATGGTGAGTTCAATTTTTGACATTGTTTATCCTATCATCTAACCATTTTTATTTTATTGTTTGTAATGGAAAATTTCTTACCTAATACTTTCTTTTCTGCTAGCAGTATCTTCCATAATTCTGTTACCTATGGGTTATTCCCTTCCTGACTGCAGTTTCAGAAGACAGTTCGAAGCTGTAGCCTATCCTGTGCTAGCCACAAACCCTACTCTGGCTGGCTGTCGGATGATTCATTTCAAAGCCGTGTAAAAACGTATAGAAAATAATTAGTAACAATGCCAACCAAGGGGCACTGGATAGGCCAAAAGGTAGGACCTTGTATTGCAAATGGTCCTGTCCTACTGAATATCGGAGAAACCGCCAATGCGAGGGATGGATGATTATATGAAAATATGCATCTTGGAAGTCGCGGGCCGAGAACCAGTCCCCCCCTTTCTAGCACTGGATTATGGTGGTTAGTGTGTGAGCATCTTGAAGTATTGTGTTTTTACGAACTCGTTGAGACGTTGGAGATCGAGAATGGGTCTTCATCCTCCTGTTTTTTTCTGCATGAGAAAATAATGCTAGTAGAAGCCCTTCACTCTGTATTTTGTGGGTAGCAGTTCTACTGCTCCTAGATTTATGAGATGGGCTACCTCCTGTCACAGTAGATGTTTGTGAGAGGGGTCCCCTGAAGATGGATGGGGAGGGAGGGTGGGTGTGGGGGGGGATGAAAGTAAATGGGATGGAATATTCTATATTGATTATCTCCAATACCCATCTGTCTTTTGTGGTGGACTGCCCAACTGGGTAAAATGGGATACGATGGTCTGAAAATGTCAGAGATGGAAATGAGTTCCAGCATTGAAAGATGTGGTGTACTCGGGCCCTCGACCAATACATCAAAGTTGCTGTCTGGAGGATGGTCGGTGGGACGTGGCAGCTTGAAGTGGAGGCTGTCGTCTCCTTGAAGGCCTCTGTTTATGTCCCTGAGGTTCATACTGCCTGTTTGGTTGTGTATATGGTGTAGATCAGAACCTTTGTGGGTTGTAATATTTGCTGTCTTCTCTTGTTCCTAGGGGTATAAATACCCAGGGCTTTCAATGTTGTCCTTGACAGTGAGTAGAGACTCATCAGTTTTGGCCATGAAGAGTTTGGGTCCGTCAAACAGAAGATCTTGAACAGTCGATTGTACCTTTCTGGGAATGCCAGAAAGATGCAACCAAGAATCTCTCCTCATGACTACTGCAGAGTCCAAAGCAGCCTGCAATGCTGTTCTGGCAATCAGTTGTCCCTCAGAGGTGAGTGATCTGAACTGTTCTTTTTTCTCCTCGAGGAGAAATTCAATAAAATCTGCTAATTTTACATAATTCATAAGGTTGTATTTTGCAAGTAGTGCTTCATAGTTGTCCATTCGAAGATGGAGAGTCACCAAAGAATAAGCCTTATGTGGCCAAAGAGGTCAAGCCTCTTCCACTCTTTGTCATATGATACATTTTGGGGGAATGGCCCTCTGCCCCATTTGTGGACCACATCCATAACCAAGTATCAGAGGGGTAGCCATGTTAGTCTGGGTCTGTAAAAGCAGCAAAGAGTCCTGTGGCACCTTACAGACTAACAGACGTATTGGGTATTCAACGAAGTGGGTAGTCACCCATGAAAGATCATGCTCCAATATGTCTGTTAGTCTATAAGGTGCCACAGGACTCTTTGCTATCCATAACCAAAGAATTCAGTGTGGAGAGGGAAGAGAGGAAATCTATGCCCCTTGATGGTATATAGTATTTTCTGTCAGACCTCTAACAAGTTGGTGGAATCTTTGCAGGGGTCTGCCAAATCAACCTAACCGGTTTCATGATGGCATCATTCATGGGTAGGGTGATTTCAGATGAAGTCAATGTCTGTAGTATGTCGAGATGCTTGTGTAGTGCTTCTTGGACTTCTTCTAGGAAGATGTCCAAGGAACTTGCGACCCTCCTATAGAGGTCTTGACGTTGTTTAAAGTTGTCCCCAGTGTTGGGAGGAGGGGCATGATGGTGTCAACAGGAGAAGATGAAGAGAAGTGGATGGTAGGTTCAACTTCCTGGTCAGAGGGTTCTTTCTATTCTGCAGGGGACTGAGACAGTCCCAGTACCAACGGTGATGGTGATTCATGTGTGCTCTCCCTGGGTGGGCTGGGAGGTTTGCAGTGGTAACAGGGATGTCATCCATGGG
Organism: Mauremys reevesii; assembly: GCF_016161935.1. Classification (NCBI taxonomy): domain Eukaryota; kingdom Metazoa; phylum Chordata; order Testudines; family Geoemydidae; genus Mauremys; species Mauremys reevesii. Next base: position 100,214,447 of record NC_052623.1, read on the forward strand.
TGTTATCCATTGATACCTGTACCACTGAGGTTCTTTGGCCTCAGTATGATAACCTCTGTGTGACGGGGCATGCCCAGCCAGATCGTGAATGGGAGAAGAGTGGTGAGAGGAATAAATCTCCCCATTATTATCCTCATTGCTCGAAAGAAGGGATGCTCAGCGAGGTGGAGTGGAAAGGTGACTCAGAATTAATCAAGCTGAGGTGATGTCGGTGCCAAAGATAGACAATTCAGGCATTGAGGAGACTGCCAAAACCTTTTGTAGTAAGAATTGACTCAGTATCGCCAGTGCCACTGAGGTCGTAATAGATGGTGCTGCTGATTGTGAGGTCAATGTTGGTACAGGAGTGTGCGTAGGTTGCAGTATATCGCCAGTAGGTGGCAGCCTGGATTGCAGTTGCAGGGAGCTGCTGGGTGTCTGGTCAGTTCCAGTGGTGCCAAGGCACGGGGGTTTCATTTTCCCCTTACTGCCTGTGTCAGAGCTGGCTCGTTTAGAATCCTTAGCTCTCAGGGTATCCATGTTACCAGAGGGTGCTGCTACCTTAGTTGTAGAGATGGTGTGGTCAGTACTGACTGAGAATGCCGGTATGGGGAACACCTTTTCTTGGCCGTTTCCCAAATCAGTGAAGCTGCAGGATGCTTTTTAGCCATCTTTACGGTTGGATGGTCTGCTGTCTGAGCCTTAGAAGAAGAGCCTCTGTCAGAGGCTGCCATAGGTGACTTCTATCCCGCAGGGGTTCTTGCTTCTGGCTCAGACACCAGCCTGAGGGACTTCTCCATTAAGAGTAATTTCAGTTATAAGTCCCTGGCTTTCCTGGTCCTGGCTTTTAACTTATGACAGTGTGGACACTTTTGAGGAATGAGTGTCTCACCTAGGCAGCAGACACACTGAGAATCTCTGTCCGACACTGGTATTGACATCCTATGGGTGAGGCAGCATTTGAAGCCCAGGGAACCAGGCATGCTCCTGTGGAGAGAATTTCGTCCCCACACGGTTCAATAAAAACCTATTTCTAATCAAGAAAAAAACAGATTTTTTTTTTTAAGAATAGATGGGGACAAACAAACAAAAAGGGCTGAGTATTAATAAAACTAGAACTAACCAGAGTTATTCTTTGCTAAGTAAGCTCTGAGGTGCAGCTAAATGTTCCAACTCATAGTCAAAGGCCGTAGAGAAGGAACTGGGGCGGGGGGGCGCGAGATTGGTCACACTGCGCCAGATAACCATCTGAAGTGGCGCGAGCCGGGATCATGCATGTGTGATCCAACCGAGCACTGCTACCATACATCTCTGATTACAAGTGCAGGGGCACACGAACACCTAAAGTGGAGCACTCACAGGGACGTCACTCGAAGAAGAATCTACAGTTTATTTTGAAAAAAAAAATTGTGGTGAATACTACTGGACAATATAAACTGTAGTAGATGTTACTCTTCCAAATATGTTTACAGCTGCATACTCAACACCTCAAGTTTCAAGCCAAGTTAAAAGGAGGTGAGAAACAAATTAAATATTACGCATGTGCATTACTAAACTCTACAGATAAGAGAGATTAAAGCAGTGATTTCAATGGAACAGTGCAATTGGAAAGTTGGTAGCAGAGAGTGTGTGAATTAAACAGTCTCTATTAATGTGGGATATATGAAAACATCTTATAATACACTGGTGAAACTGATAAAATTCAATTTTAAACAATGTCAAGACTGCTATAGGAGGGTCGCAAGTTCCTTGGACATCTCTCTAGAAGTCAAAGAAGCAGGGCCAGCTCCAGGCACCAGCATTCCAAGCTGGTGCTTGGGGCGGCAGTCTGCAAGGGGCGGCAGTCCCTGTTGTTTTGCCCCCAAGCAGTGCGCTGAATTGCCACCGCGGGTGGTGGGGGTAGTCCGTGCGCCGTTAGGGCGGAAGGCGCGTTTCCGTGGTGGCAACAATTCGGTGGCAGCTTCTATGTTTAGCTGTCTGCGGCGGCTTCAGCTAAACATAGAAGCTGCTGCCGAATTCCCGCCGCCGTGGAAACGTGCCTGCCGCCCTAAGGGCACACAGACTGCTCCCACCGCCTGCGGTGGCAATTCGGCACGCTGCTTGGGGCAGCGAAAACTGTAGAGCCGGCCCTGCCAAGAAGCAAAAGTACACAGTAATGAGAACAAAGAACAAAACATGGAAGATCCTGATCAGACTGGAAAATTCAAAACCCAGTTTTTGCTAGATGAAGCTAAAATTAAATACTCAACAAAAGGAAAGGAAAGGCTAACATATGGAATGCCTACTTCACTGTTTCAATCCTAACTCAAGAAGATGTGCACTTTCATAAATATACCTCTACCCCAATATAACGCGACCCAATATAACACGAATTCGGATATAACGTGGTAAAGCAGCGCTGGGGGGCGCTATGCACTCCAGCGGATTAAAGCAAGTTTGATATAAAGCAGTTTCACCTATAACGCGATAAGATTTTTTGGCTCCCAAAGACAGCGCTATATTGGGGTAGAGGTGTATACTATTGTTTCAACATATAAAAGTAACTGCCTGTATTGCTATTATACACTAATAATTTTGCTATTTTTGTATAATTTATTGCTTAATTCTTAGGGTTTTGTTTATTTTATAAAAAAGAAGGCTGATGAGAAATATTGACAGGAGAAGATGGGATTTAAAAGGGGGAAAGATTAACAAAGTAACTCACTGAAATATTAAGCATTTATGAAAAATTATTATTGGTTTTTGCTTATATGATCCGGCTATAGTTTTCAGAGGTGTTCAGAAATTACTACTTACATCCTGTAAATGAATGTTATCGAGATCATAAGAACTGTTTACTGCTTCAACCAACCAGCTTTCAGGAGTGATCATGTTTAGAGTCAAAAGTAGTGTTTCTGGCATTTCTAGGAACTTTGCCACAGGTCCAGATGGAAAGAGATTATTGGCTCCAGAGGTGAGTGCTGGCTCCAGAACAAAACGATAAAAGCTGTTGAAAATAAGTACATCAAAAGATTACATATTATACAATATGCAGGCTCAGCTTTAAGTACAAGAAAGTTCTTGTAAAAAAACATGTTATAACACAGTGAACATTCTGAATCCGTTTAATATATGAATGATGCTATGTCAGCTCCATGTACCTGTGAGATGTTTTCATGTAATACTTACCGTTTAACACATCGTCTAAAGAGTAAGCATGGGAGGAATACTTCCCCTCTCACTCATTCTGACTTGGGAGAGAGAAGATCCCCCTCCTTCCACACTCTCAGTGGTTGGTAAAGTGATGACCCAAGACAGGGAATCTGAAGTGGGAGCAGCAGGAGTAGTCTGGCTGTGGAGTTTCTTGGCCCCCCAGAGCACCTGCCAGTAGGTGAAGCAGCAGCAGCAGCACCTGACAGAAGAAGAGGATCTCCAAGGAAGACATCCTTGTCACTAGCTCCAACAGAAGAAGGGGTACAGATGAGAGGAGAGACATCTCCCATCCTACCAACTACAGTCCAGAAAAAACAGATCCCAGGAGCAACAAAATAGGCTTTCTTTCCTCTGCTGTTACTCCAGAAAAGGAGGATAACAGAAGAACAGAACAAGAAAATGGAAAACTAGAGGTAGTGGACAAATGGGAGATTTCCATGGAGGAAGGGGGACATTTAATTACTGCGAAAAGTAGAAAACTAAGAAAAAAAGGCAGGCAGGGAGACTGGAAAAAGTAGTATCATAAAAGAAGGAAAAGAAATATGTGAAACTTCGTAGGTCAAAGATATTTAAATTTTTGTATACAAAGTCTGGTGCCAAAATAATGCAATCAAATACCCATTAATGTTGGATTCAGATGTCAGGATTGGGACAGGTGAAATGGAGCTTGGGAGGATGGATTTCAGATGGAAGACAAACACAGGATACCAGGATTCTTATGAGTAAGAGAGGGGATAATGCATTGTTTGAGATGTTGGGGCCCCACTGATTTTAATGGCTTTGGTGCATTTTTAAAATATATATATTTAATAGAACACAACTTGCCTCTACCAAATTACAATTAAATATTTAGTAATTTTTTGGAAGGGGGGAAAGGGGAGAAGAAGAGGGCAAGCATAAAAATATATACTTCCCAAACTATCTTAAAATTTTCTAGAATGCAGAAAATTGCTTTAGGTATTTCAAAATTTTGCAGGGTTAAGAATTCCTGGACCTTCCATTTTTTAATGTATGGTATTTACATCAAAACGGATTCTCCTTCCAAGTTAAACCTACGTGATAGGCATGGCTATTGTCATAAACATGTGCTTTTGCTTGGATGTTTAGGGCCTCCTGCAGACCAGGAATACTTTCCTGATATTTGTTCTCTTTATATCCATCCACTTCCCCTTGTTGCATTCCAGCATTACAAGATGATACAACACTGCATCACCACATGACTGAGACCCCATCACATTAACTACCACAATTTTGAGTCCCCCTTCCTGTTCTGATTTACTTTAACTACTGCTCTACCAGAGGTGTGTGAGACGTTAAGAAATCTGGTTGGTCAGGCAGTAGCATAAAATGATTAATGTGGATTCAAAAGGTCAGGCTCAAACACGGAGTGTACATAAAAGAATGAGAAATTTTTTATCTGATAATTTTCAGGTAGCAGCTTCTCTTCGCATTCCTCACTAATGGTTAATCCCCCCCCCTCACCTATGGAATCTGGAGGCCGTCCAATGTTGTTGCTGGACACTCCAGGACTAGGCCTTGCCCTTCATCTCAGGCCACCAGAGGAGCTCTTCCAAAGCTGTAGAAGCTCTCCAGTAAGTAACTGATTATTAGTATTAAGACAACAACTTGACATAATATATTAATTAGTCCCAAAACAATTGTGTGTCTAATTTTCCCTTTAGACAAAAAAAATCAATTTGTATTCTGGTCATTTACCACATTACCGGGGTGGGTTGAATGAGGAGAGAAGATATTAACAGAAAGAAAATTAACAGGTAAGAAATTTCTCACTCTGTTGTCCTGCTTATCTCCTCATTCATCTCTAGTGGGAAGTATTAAGCAGTGAATTACTGAAGTAGAGAAGGAAAGGATAAGGAAATTTTCAGTTATTATTATACTGGAATAATAGGCAGCTAGGGAAATTTCACTGACACAAAGCACGACATCATGCGGTAAGTAACTCAGTTGCACCTTCTTATCAAAGGATGCTTCTGAAGAGGAATGGGATTTTACTTTGAAAATCTTTCTCAGATGAGGGTTGTACACTTTTCCCCTCTGGCCCCCATAGGTACTTCTGGAAATAGTTTCCCAGATGCCTAGCATGCCAACTGGTAAAGGATCTTCACATCTCGCCTGGAGCAACTGCAGTCCATTTATGCCACAGCATTCCAAAGAAGTGCCAAGGGTTAGAACAAAATGATGGGAGAACTATTTCCCAGGAATTATGGAAAGATTAACTCATTTTAAACAGAAAAGTTTCTGGAGCTATAAGAATAACCTTTTCCCTATGACAACAGCAGTGTAGTTCTTGTATAGATAGGGGAACTAATTCCAAAACTAGCCTTTTAGAGGTAATAGCAACGGCCACAGGCTTGTGTAATCTGTTATTTTGACTAATCTTGCCATCTGACGATACTCAAATGGAGAGTCTGACATGCCTACCTAAAGTTACTAACAAGCTGAAATCACTGAGAGCTGTATTAAGTAGGGGGGCGGGGGCTGAAGACATGTTGGTGAGCGGCTAGCAGGACGGCTGGCGGAGAGGAGCGGCTAGCAGAGTGGCCGGCGGAGAGGAGCGGCTAGCAGGGCAGCCGGCAAGACAGCTAGCAAAGAGGAGCGACCAGCAGGAAGGCTAGCAGAGAGGCGCAACAATACACTACCTAGGCCATAGCTGACTGTATTACTAAGGAGTTAGGTGGAGGGTGTGAAAATAAAAATTCTGACTGTGTCAGGGTGCTGCTAGAGAGGCCTTAATCAGCTCCTGCCACTCCAGCCCCAAACAGGGGGTATTGGATTGGGGCTGAGCAGATAGCCTGTTGCTTGCCTGGTAACTGACCACACCTGCCAACTGTGTTAGCAGGAGCTATAAGGCTGGGAGGAAGCGAGAGCAAGAGGGGGGGGCGGAGACTAGGAGGGGAAGGTCAGGCTCAGACTCAGAGGGAAGTGGGAGTCTCCTAGTCTGTGGGTGGCCAGGCCCGTGGTAGGCCAAACTGTGGTAAAAATCCTGTATATAGTTGGAAACTGGCGGTGCGGACTTGATCACAAATAAAGAGCACGAGTGTTGCAACAGCCTGAAGTGTCCCTGAGTCTCTGAGAAGAGGGGGAGAAGGACTGAACCAAAGGGGCATGGCATGCACCCCGTTACAGAACCAAGACAGGAGGGATACCCGGGGATCCGGTGCCAGGCAAACAGATTGGCCTCTCATCACTCTAGTGTGTCTTGCAGTGTGTAGCTCCTCTGTCGCCGGAACTTGTGGATGGTGCAGCATCCTTCTTGGATTTAGAGGAAGACTTACTGCCACGCTTATGCATGTGCTTCCGTGGCTCATGGCTAGGCCCCAATGTGGGGTCCCTAGCACTAGTACTGGCGGATTCTGATGGAGGCTTCACAGTAGGGGGAGCACTCTTGGATTGCTCAGGTTGATGTATGGGGTGAGAGGTGTTCCCCGGCCAGGATCTGATTCCAGAGCCGTGGCTACCTCCATGAGGTGCTTCTTGAGGTGGAGAGCTCGGCTTCCTGTGTACAGGCAGGGAAGGAGAGGCAGATACTGCACCTGGAGGCAATGCAGGCTTCCCCCAAACAGTACAAACAGCATTGGTGTTTGCTGCTGATGGAAAATGAACAAGGGCAGGAAGCACAGACTTTGAATCCTGGCATCTTTAGCATAATCCACTACCTAGATGCAGGAGCTGGGATCGGGGAGTATGTTTGGCAGGAAAAACCACTGAAGTGGAGTCCCACTGCTAGGAATTACCAAAGTACAATGAAAAACAATAAAATCCTAACTATGAACGAAAATAAGAACTGTTTTTGTAAAAATTTTTGAAAATGTGTCACTAAGAACAAGAGGTCAGCAGAAGCTCCAACTCAGACCATGTGGCAGTGAGAAGGAACTGGAGCTGCAGAAGGTCTGTCTCGCCCTTTATCACCTCAGGCGAAACCATATGGCAATACAAGGACACATGCGTGGTCAGCTGAGCAATGATACTTTGAAAAGCTCTGGCTCCAGGCGCACGTGCATAACCCTCAGTGGAATATAGTAGGGACCATTACTTGAAGGAGGAGGAAATAATTAAAATCACAATGGACCAAACTATGTTGCTAGTCTTGAATAAAACACTGTTAAATAAAAGTATTAATATCCTTTTGAGATTTTTATTCTACCCCTCAAACACTTTGGACTAATAATCCACCTAATAATCCATGGTAACTGAAATTTTTCAAAGATCCATGTCATTAATATCTGAAAGGACTAAGTGTGACAATATGTTTAAAGAAGAATCCCAGGCATCACAATTAAATTCTTACAAAAGCAAATGCTTGATGGTTAATTCAAACCAAAAGTATTACACATTCATCACTTTTAGAATATACGTGTTAATGGGAAAGCCAAAAGAAGACAGGAGGCAGAATATTCACCAGAAGAATGAGACCATTCTGTATATGTGAGCAAGTTCAAATTGGCCTAGCAATTATGAAGCCCTACAATTATTTATTTCCTGCATAGAACCTATTTTATGCCTGAAAGAATGCACAAAAACAAGGGAATTCAAAATAGTGTAACAAATGATTTAATTATTTTGGTAGTGACCCAGCTTCTTGATTATTATATAAAATTAAAGCAGAAAACAAAGAAATGGACCTAATTATGAGTTACGCAAGGTAGGTGAGGTAATATCTTTTATTGGAGAAACTTCTGTTGGTGAGAGAGACAAGCTTTGGAATACTTTAAATGTTATTGTTTAGTTAAACAAAAGTACCAGAAACGCTATACCAATTATTTATACTAAGAGAACAACTGAGTCAAGAAGACTTAAATTGGCAATCTTGCACTTCAATTTAGGGAGGGTGAAGGAGAAGCTATTTCCAAAATTGATATTTTCCAGTGACAGCATTTTCCATATGAATGATTCCATACTCAAAATAGAAATTTCTGTAGGTCCACGTGTGGAGTATTACCAAGGATACAAAGTCTATGCAGAATGCTAGCAGAGCTAGAGCAGCAGAGACCAAGGAACTGTTAGATTCCTGTATCTTTAGGGAAGACTCCGGCTATAATAGGGTCGTCTTTACCCCCCAAAGTGAGTTATCATTTGGAGTGGATATAGACAGCTATTCTTCATTTTAATCTTTCATCAGGCAAGAATGAAGTGATGCTTATCAGAAGGGGGAAATGCATTTAAGAACTAGCTGAGACATTGCTTCTACCTTCCACTGTAGACCTAAAGCCACCATTTGTCAAAGTGGTGCCAACCCTCTGTGTCCTATCTGACTCCCCACTAAACATGGATCACCAGACAGTATCAGTATCTAAAAAAGTCTTTTTTCACCTCTGGCTCACTAGAAAACTCCCGTCCCTTTCTCAGAGATGAAGACCTGGCCACACTGATCCATGAATCTGTCACCTCCAGGTTGGATTACTGTAATTCACTGTATCTGAAACTGAATGTGAAGTCAATGCACAAATTCCAGCAAGTACAGAATGTGGCTGCCCCCTTCTGCATGGCTTAGAGTGCTGTGAACAATCAGACCCATGCTGCAGCCCCTTAACTAACTCCCAGTCAATTTCCACTGCAGTTTGAGGTTTTGGTCCTAATATTCAAAACAATTAATGGATCAAGCCCAGCTGCGATAAAGACTGAATTTTGAATTACAAACCACCATACCAACTGCGCTCCTCCAGGACAAGATAGATCACAAAGGCCAGGACAAAGGTGCAAGAGACCTGGGGATAAAGCATTCTTAATGAAGGGGATCCTGTAAAGGATAAAGATAGATTCAGACACCAGGGAATCTAACCCTCAGAACCATCTACATTTTCCTTAAGTTTCTGGGGACTAAAGAGAGACTGTGGGCTTGTCTAGTCAGTGAGTTTGTGCACATCAAGCTCTGCTGTAAATCACTTAGATTTACTCTGTTTTGAAATGGGAATAGATCAAAGTGCACTAGGGAACTCTGAGTATACGATATCAGAGTCCACACAGCCTGTTAGTGCACACCATACTAGTGCACTGTAGATTTATTCTCCAGTTTCTATTCACTAACTCACCATCTAAACTAGCCCTAAATGAGAAAATCCAATACTGGAAGTGTAAACTCTCATATGCGAAACTTAGGACTCTCCTGTGGCAGATGAAAGTATGTGACCACTTCAGCCACAGACATTAGAAAGTCTCCTGCAGACAAAGAGCTAGCCTACATTAGAAAGATTTTGCCGGTACAGCTATGCCAGTATAGCTATACCATCAGAGCCTGTTAGTGGAGCTGCAGCTTATATCGGCATAAGAAGATTTTTTGTCAGTATAGGTAAACTGTCTTCTCAAACAACATAAGCTATATTGGCAAAATGACTCTTGCAGGTATAGCTGCATCAACACAGGGGGGCTTGCCAGCATAGCTACATCGGTCAGGGGTGCAGATTTTTTCAGGCCCCTGACCGAGATAGTTATGCTGACAAATCTTTGTGGTGTACACTTGGCCACAGTCACTAGGGTTGTTGAAAGTCTTCACTCTCAGTCTACTTTTCTTTATCCATCTGTTCAGTCTTTTGAGATCTATCAATTCTTGTAATCCTCCCATTTTTTAAGAACAATGAAGATGGCACACACACCAAAGGATCATTGTTCTGAGGAAACTGGCTTTATTAGGAGAGGGAAAGAAGAACAGATGCAGGGGAGCATTCAGCTCCAGGGAATAACAGTAGCAGAAAACTTCCAGTACTATCTGTCAAAGATTGTGAGGGCTCAAGAATCTTGAAAGTGAGCAGTCCTGCCTTTTAGAAAGATGGCTGGTTGATGGCACATCCTAGAGCAGTCATGCTAAGATTTTGCAGGTGCTTCTGACCTTTGTGTTGTTCTACAGTTTCATGACTTTCCTTAGAACAAGAGTTACACTTCTTTCAAAATGTTTATTGAAGAAATAGTCTTGAGCTTTGCAAAAGGGACAAACACAAGTACTTTTTCTAAGACTTTTCTAAGTGTTATTCCAAATGAGCACCTTCATGCAAAATTAGGTGAAACAATTTGATGGGTTGCAGAAGAGAATAAAATGGAAATACTAAAGAACAAGGAGGAATTCCATAAATGCTTTAAAGAAAGAATGAGAATTAAATATTTAAGTCACCAATAAATGAAGTGGATATTATGCATTTTAGTTAAAAGACCCCATGTGTAGCTCTCTCAACTCTTTTTGATGTTTGAGAGATTAACTGTTGAAGAAAAAACAATGGACAAGAAACTTTCAATCAGTGTTTTTAAATGTAAATATTTTTGTGATTTTAAATTTGAAAAATGTATTCTCATTAATTACTTTCATCTCACACAATGTATCTTGTTATGTATAAACTGCTACAGTATTATTCAATTTAAATTCACAGAAACTAATTGATCCAGCAGCAGGAATCAGCCTCCCTGAAACATTACTGATTCTTGAGATTATATCACTGCACCTTCTTTTAGTCATATAATATCACATATTTCAAAGAACAGCTATAGTTTCCTACTCACCTCTTCAAAGGTACTTCTGACAACTTAGATCTAGAATTCATAAACAGCCTCAGTTTCATGTTGACAATATCTCCAAGTACCTAATAGAAACGAGAATTTTTCCATATTAAAAATGGGTTTGGATAGTTATCAAACTTCCTTGGCTTTGAAAACAAACTATTCTCTTGACAAATCTTTTTTCCCCACTGTGATGGGGTGTATTAACTCCACACTAGAACTGAAGGGGTTAAGGGGCAGTGCTCGGCCCAGGTGACTCCATTCCCCTGAACCTGCAGAGCATGCTCCAGCTAGAGCAAGGGGCTTTAAATGGAGACAGACAAATCAGATGGGGGAAAATGAGAGAACAGGGCAGATCTGCCCTGAGATCTCCTGACCAAAGCTGCTACAGAAGTCTCCACTGGGAAGGGAGGGACTACCTCAGCAACTCCTAAACTGTGGATCAGTAGATGGGGTCATGGATTAGGATGGAGGATGATATGGAGATAGGGATAACGGCAGGTCTTCAAGGTCAATTTATATATGGTAATGATGTAACCTTTCCAGAGGGTTTGGCTGAGAGGTTTGCCCGCATGCCGGGTTCAGCTGACCGACATATATTTGGGGTCGGGAATTTTCCTCTCCTCCAGGGAAGATTGGGCCCTGCCCTTTTTTTCCTTCCTCCGCATGGGGGGCAGTCACACTTGCTAAGGCGTGGGTGGATCGGCTTATGTGGCCTGCATCTTGCAGGAGGTCAGACTAGATGATCATAATGGTCCCTTCTGATCTTGAATTCTATGATTCTATGATTCTATGATTCTATGATCCAACAGGCAAGATTTGGTGTGTGAGACAATGATGTCTGCCCGCAAACATGTCTGGGCCTACTCCACAAATGTCGCACCTCCTGGCTTGACATTTGTGGAGCAGATCCAGGCTGCGTGGAGGTGGCTGTGCAAACGCCACTCTGTCATTAGCACCACCCAGCTAAGCAAGCATCCACGTGAGAGACTTGAATCCAGAAGATCCTTATTTGTGGGCAGCAAGCTTATCAACAGAGCATTCTCTCTGCTTGAGCTGATAAGAGTGTATGCCTTTTCTGAAATGGGAATCTGCAATGTCTTGTAAACTCCTTAAGGCAGGGCTCATATCTTCTTTTATGCGACCCAGAGTACCCTGTTGGCACTCAGTAAAGAATTGTTTTAAATCACTGTCTCCATGCTGCAAACTCCTGGCTGACAATGAAATTATTTAGCCTCCCACACAGATGACGACCGAGCATCTCAGCCAGATGAAGCAACAGTTTGAAACCTTTTCCCCCTGATTTGGACATGTCAAAGCCTGACTGTGTGTGAAATCCCTTTCATTGCAAGCCTGATGCCATGGATTTGCCAGCAGCTCAAAACAAACAGCTCATCGAAATTTCCTGCAATCGAGCCTTGAGAGGAACATATGTCCAACTTTCTCTCCCAGAGTTCTGGTTCACTGTCAAGAATGACTATACTGCACGCTCAACACATGCCTTGAAACTGATGGTGCCATTTGCAAGCACATATATGTGTGAAGCTGGATTCAGTGCACTTGTTTCCATCAGGTCACAATATCCATCTACCATTGATGTCAGATCAGAGATTAGATGTGCAATTTCTAACATGCTGCCGGATTTTGAGAAGCTGGGTTGCAATATGCAAGACTATGTCTCACATTAAAGAGCACTAAATAACATGCTGAATGGGCAAATTCCTTGAATTGCTTGGTCGCTGTGTTGCCTGTGCTGTCTGGGGTCACAGGAAACAATAAGTCTCAAAATGGGGTCATGCAGGCAAAATGTTTGGGAACCCTGGGCTGAAGATTGTTACCCCTGCTTTTTTTCCCCTTTTGCTATCTTTAAGCTAGACTTTGAGACTGTAGAGGGGGATGGATGGTAGGAAGTGGCCCAGGGAGGCAGTCTTGAGGTATGCCCTGGTGCCTGACATTGGTTGTCTCTCATAGGGCCCTGGGTCAGAGTCTGGTGGAGTGGAAGGGCTTGGACTCCCTTCCACCCCTCTCAGGAGTAAAGAGAAGACAGAGACACTGAAAGCCTTGTGGCAAGGGGGAGCCACCTACAGGGGCTAGGAAACAGACTGAGGCTCCTTCCATTTTAAGGACACAGGACCCTCTAGATTTCATTGGACAGATACTGCTGAAAGGGAAGTTGAGCTAAATTGGGCTGAGCTGCCACCCACCAAAAGGCAGACCATCCCAGTTCCACCTAGTCTCTTATTTCTTTCTATCTGTTTGTAGTAATTTCTAATGCACACATCTCCATAGTACTGGTACCTAGGTGCTATATAAAAAATGAGAATAATACTTCTTGCTCACATTTCTTTTGTTTTGTGGACAACTCATGGTTTAATGCTGAATTCTCTGGTGATTATATAAAGGAAAGCAGATAAATATAACAGCAATTAAAAGTGGAAGGTTAACACTGTTCAGAGTCATAAGGCTGTTTTCTAGTATACTTAGGCTGCATTTGGTTCAAGGAATCTAGCTCGGCTTACTAAGTGTCACACTTTCCTCAGACTAGTTTTTGAATTATCTGGAACGCCTAACTGTGCCTTTGTAACCTAACAAAAGCCTGTTCATCTTCTTATAGTCTTAATACACAACAATTTTAAGTTTCTCCAATACAGTATCATGAGACTAGTTTGAAGTGACTACCAAATGACACAAGGTATTAAAAAAATAGAATGCTTTCACCAGAGCACACAAATCATGAATGATTTTGCTTAAACTGCTCATAAATGATTGGGACACTAATCATTTACTGGGAGATGACTCCTTAATTTTTTTGTTGCACTACATAACACACAGGATTTGCGCCATGGATAGTTACCATTATTATTATTTGTAGAACATTGAGAAAATGTTTGGTGCTTTACAAAACAATACATAAATATAAACCCAGCACAGAAGAGCTTATGGTCTTGATGCCAGACATATACAAGACAAGATACCCAGAGATGGCCCAACTTAGAATCTTTTCCCTTTGGGTTTTATATGTGTATGTGCTTGTTTAAACAAATACACTCTTCTGGAGGAGGTGTAATGGTTTAATGTTTGTAGGGAATAATGAAATAGGTTGAGCTGAATAGTTTTTCAATAGAAAATGCAGTTTCTGAATATTTTTATTTGGTTTGCTGAACTGACTCAAAATGTTTTCTTTTGACTCATTTCAACATTAAACTGCAACTCGTCTCTTGGGAGATGAAGTTCAGGTTCCCATTCTCTCCTGGGCTGGGCTCCCTAGGTGGGTGGCATCTTTCTCTCCTTTGACTAAGTGGTGTTGTGCATCATGAGAGTTACACAGCTGCAGGTACATCACGGGAGACGTATTTGAGCCAGGGAGTCCAGTTCATAAAGGAGAACAGGAACATCAGACCTGAACTACAACTTTCAGGAGGCAATGTACCACAACAGGAAAATACAGTTTGTGCATCAACCCAAAACAAAAATATTTTGATTCAGAAACATCTTAATGTTTCATTTTGATTGGAAATGCTAAAACTTAACATTTCATCACTTCAGAACTGAATTTTTCAGAACAATTTGTTCTCTGACAAATTGATATTTGGGACAAAAACAAATGTTGAAATATCAGAATTTCTCACGAGATCAAAATTTTGCTTGGCTTCATCCTCAGGAGAGTTATGAGTGAGAAGCAAGTGGGAGTCCAGTGTACCGAGATTGGAAGGACATTCCATGCACAGGGAACATCATGGAAAAAGGCATGAAAATGGTAGTTGAAAAAAGAAACAACTGTGTGAGGCTTGCATCATTTTCAAGGGGAAGGAGGTAAAACAGACTGCAACAGGAATCAAGACAGGATAGGGCAAAATTGTGGAGGGCCTTGAAGTCAAAGCAAGAAATTTAAATGTCATATGGGTAGTCTTAAAGGACTGGCATAATATGACTCATGAGAAAGGAAGGTAATTTTAGCAGCTTTGAATCCACGGTATTCTCTCTCAAGATCAGGGGTTCTCAACCATTTTCTTTCTAAGGCCTGCCCATCCATAGCCCACCTGTGCCAGAACAGTTGTTTTTCTCCATATCCATTAGATTAAAAGCTATATTAAATTTAAAGTCATACAGTTACACACACACACAAAATAAAAATGAAATGGATAATATAAATACACAAATAAAAAACTGAATATTAAGTTCAAATACTAATATGCCTGTATTTCCCCACTGCGCAGGGCTGAAGCCCAAGCCCAAGCCCTGCTGCATGGGGCTCCCTATGGTGTGGGGCCCCAGGCAATTGCCCTGCTTGCTCTCCCCTAATGACTGACCTGCTGAAGCCAGTAGGTTTCAGCATATCATGCAGGAAAATTAACACATTCTCTGGTTAAGGGAAAAAAAAAGTTCATGTGTCCAGACAGAGCAAGGAGAAACAGCATTTATTTTCTGTATGCACTCTGATTTATTTTAGCAGATCCCCTGAAACCTCCTCAAGGCCCCCCCAGGGGGCCATGAACCCCCAGTTGAGAACCACAGCTCTAGATAATCAACAGTTACACACAATAGAGGATTGTTCTTGGATATTCTTAGTAGCACTAGCCACCCGAAGGAACATCCATTCAAGCACTGAAATTAGGTTAGATTTTATGGATATATCTTCTTATGAAGACATTCATTTTTTATATTGTTAAATGTATATTTGACCGTTTAAGTTAAACTAGTCTCTCAGATAAATGTTAGGCTGTAATTTTTTTTTTTTTTGATATTTCAGGTACATACATGTATTTCATGTCACAATAAGAAAAAGAAAAACATGCTTAGTACAAGATAAAGTACACAAAACTACAAATTAAAAGAAATTGTCATTGTCTTACAATCAATAAATGTGCCATCTTCTGTGCTTCTCTTGTTAAAGGATCAACAATAGCAATAACATCATAGAATGGTTCATTCTGTTGAGGATCTATTTTTACTATGCTGTTAAAAAGATGTAAAACGTAAGTGAAACGAAAAATTCTAAATTAAACTTGAGAAAATAACAATCAACAAGTTTTTTTAGTTCTGAATTTATCATATTTTTAGCACTTTACATCATCTTTAAGAATTTTTCAATATAAGATATTGCTCCAAACATGCATCAGAGTCTCCTTGTGAAGTGTCCAGAAAAACATAGTATGAACACAAATACTCACCTTTCTGTTCATTATAAACCTTTCATGCAAGCAATATCAGCCAGAATCTTCCTCAGGTTTCCATCACCACATTGTAGTGGTGTGGCCGCCTACTGAGCGTTCCTTTGGAGCTGACTTTGGGACTCCTCCCACTGTAGCTAGTTGAAAAACTGTACCTCCTGTTGCTTTTGCAAAAGTTGCAGGAGGAAGGTCTGGGTCTTTTGCTACTGATCAGCTCATAAACAGACAATTTTCTCCATCTTTCCTATATCCATTTTGCTCCTTGGGGGAGGTAAAGGGGGGGGTCTTTGATCCTGCTGACTACACAAGTTTGTGGCTGCCTACTGAGCACCTCCGCATAGCCAGGGGTTGCTTTACAGGCATCCTGCCCTATTACCCACTCAAATACTCCAGATAGTCTATGTTGTAAGTCACAGTAGCCCTTTCTTGGGCTAGTTTAATGTCAAATAAAATTTACACAAACCTCAGAAACCTTAGTCATAAAATAATCCAAACAGTCTTTAATATAATGTCCAAAATCATAAGCTCAATCTTAAATCACCAGTCCCCAGCCCCACTTTATCCCTTTCTCTATCCTGAATCATCAGATTTTGAAAGTATCATCAAGAGTCAACAGTGACAGAAATTTGATTTAAAACATTAATAAAAATGGAAACTGGGAAATGTTAAATATAATAGAATGGAGGAACTGGTTTGTCCCTCCTAGACAAGGATTTGTTTTGACAACCCAGATTAAAAAGGATATAATGTATTAATCATAGGTCCTTGATTAGAGGAAGCTGTAGACATAGGAATGAATAGTAGGCCCTCATTAAATGCATATGATAATAAATCATGCATTGCAAATATGATTAGTGGATTTCCACTATTTTTCACTAAACAATGTATCAGTTAGGTGCTGCCAGGAGTGTAGCCAGGGTGAGTGATGTTTCACATCCTACAGTCCCATGAGAGAGTACTATGTTACCTCAGTAATCCACAAAATTCAATAATCTCTACTGGGTCTTTCCACATCAGTGCAGATTAGTGAGGTTCTCTTGTAGTTGTAGTTTTCCTGCTATTTTGTTTAACTACTTTCAGGTTTTTAAATTAGTAAGTAAATATAATGTACTGATTCATCTTCTTCTCTCCCAGTACCCCCAATTCCACTCAATATAATTCTATTTGTCACCTTTTTCAGTGTTGATTAGAAATGGATAAAATGTGTCAATCTTTTGCCATTACTGACCAATATACTAGTAATGAAATTAAGATGGACTGTGTTGCTCATTGGTTTCCTGAATTGTTTGTACAATCACAAAATCAGTTTCTTCTTTTAACACTACAAAATGTTTACTGAAGTTCTGGAAGATTGCATACAGTTACCTGAAGCATTAATAACATTTAATATTAAGATGCCATAGCTATATATGCATTATGATGAGAGACTGAACTTACCTGTGTTGCTCTTTGAGAAATTCAACGTTTTGTCTAATGACTGTTTTAGGCAATGAAGAGAGAAGGGCATCCACTTTCATAATCAAATCACTGCCCCTAGTACAATAAAACAAACTTAGTTAATATGTGACTTTTATAATAAAAAGGGAATAAAAGATTAATTTTCAATGTATCTCTGTGTGCATAAAAGACTATGTAAAATATGATTTCTTGCTGTTGTTCACTGAAAAATTCCCTCTGACAACTCCCATGAGCAGCCACAGCTAATCAGTCCATCTTTTGGCTGCATCTTATTTATTCCTAGAGTTTCCGCGCCATTTTAACTGAATTTTTAACTGTTTTATCTCCATCTTTAATTTTCTTCTGTCATTTAAAAAACAGACAAACTACAGTTAGCTACCACTGATACTGATATGAGTGCAGTGCTTAGTCAGGATCATGAAACAGGGCTTTGACCAACAGCATATGCCTGTAAAATCAAATGGGATGGAGCAGGAATTTACCCTATCTGAGAAAGAAGTGTTAGCATTAATTTGGGCCCAACAACATTGGGAATATTTGATAGGACTATCCCCAGTGTTTCTTAAAACACCCCACTCTCTGGTAAAGTATGTGCTGACAGGAAAGACTAATGATGGTCATGTTTATAGCTCCCGGATAGCTAGGTGGACATTAGCATTATTAAATAAAAATGTGAACATGGAAAAGTTATCAGTTCTAGCTCCAGTTTCATATGGTCTTATGGTAGAAGAGGAACAGCACGAGTGCCCCCTGCTTGGAATCCCGCCAGAGGACTTTCTATTGTTCCGAGGTGAAGCACTGTTAGGGGATAGCAGAAAAAGTGGATGTAATCTGGTTTGTGGATGGGTCTAACTACTATAATGAAGGAAAACCATACACACGATATGCTGCAGTAAGGGTGTCAGATGGGATTGTTTCTAAGGAACAGTGTATACCTCACTCAGCACAAGCAGCTGAAACTGTGGCAATGGCAATAGCACTGGAAAATACACCAATAGATAAGAGGGTTGCTATCTTCACAGATTCTGAGTGGGTATTAAGAATTGTAGTAGACTGAATGCCCCAGTGGAAGAAAAGAGGAATGAGATCAGCAGATAACAAGCCTGTTGCACATGCTGGGAAACTGTCTTATCTTTGGCACTTAGCAAAGCAGAGAACAGAGCCAGTAGAAATGGGAAAGATAAAGGCTTATAAGAAAGACACAAAGGAGGCTCAGTGAAATAACAAGGAAAATGAGGAAGCTAAAACAGGAACCAAGGAGGGGACATTGTGGCAGCCACAACTCCCAATTAGCGCCAATAGCAGGCGGGCACAAAACAGAAGAAATAGATCTAATATCCCTACAGAAAAGAGATCCAGAAATAAAAAGGCTTGTAGCTAAAGTGGAACATCAAGGGTGGAAAATTTGGCAGCATGATACAGGATTGGTTCTAGACACCAAAATGAGAGAAAAGATGCCAATGTCAGTTGCCTCAACTGAAATAAGTTCTGAGATGATAACCCTAAGCCATAATAATGGACACCTGGACATGGAGAAAACTCTCAGCAAAACGCAAGCAGCAGGGTGATATCCAAATATGAGACCTGATATAGAGCAGTATGTAAATAATTGCTTGCCTTGTGCTTCCAGTAATGCAGATACTAGATTGGTAAAAGGACCTTTCGGTCACCAAAGAATGCAAATTGATATTAGCACATTAGATAAAACTGCAAAAGGGAATCTATGTTGCCTAGTAATAGTGGATGCATTTACAAAAAGCGTTGAAGCGATACCCACAAGAAACAATACTGACCTAACTACAGCCCACATCGTAGTTGAGCAAATAACAACATGATGGGATGTTCCCCAAGAGATTGATTCTGATCAACGACCACATTTTGGGGGGGAAACCACAAAGGGACTCTGCCAAGCATTTGGTATTAAGCAAAGATTACATAGAGCAGGACACTCTCAAAGCTCAGGACAGGTAGAAAGAATGAATAGAACAATAAAAACAGTCCTGAGGAAGGCGGTATGTCAGCAAGGTAAGGATTGGGACCAGAAACTCCCATTAATCTTAATGGCAATTAGCAGAACTATAGCAGTACATGACGTAACTTCATTTAAAGCTATGACTGGGAGAGAGATACAATTTCCTAGACAATGGTGGGTAACCAGAGTGCACCCAGATGAGCTGCAGCCTAGAATGCAGACAGATCAGTGGATGCAGCTGCTGCTAAAATCTGTAGCAGATACTAACAGGCAAGTGGCAGTAACACTTAAAGCAAATGCAAGGCAAATGGACGTGAGTGGCCGGTGGAGCCCCTCTTTGGGGAGGCTAGCCCCTGGCTCCGCCCCTTCTGCCCATGCTCCCCCCAGGGCCGGAGCCCCGAGCCCCTCCAGCTGGAGCCCAGAAACCCCCTCTCCCCTTGCAGCCAGAGCCCTGAGCCCCTCCCCTGCCTGGAGGAGCCCCGAGTCTCCCCTCCTCCATGTCCAGAGGAGCCCCTGGCCAGCTGGAGCCCCCCAGCCGCACAGGAAAGCTCTTGTCTCCCCAGACACCAAGCCGCCCCACAGGAAAGCTCTTGTCTCTTCTCTTCTGGAAGAAGAGCCTGAGCTTTTGATATGCGCCATGCAGGTTCTGGGGTGTCTGAGGAAGCGATATGTGTTACTCAGCATCCTGGGATCATCAGTAATCTCCCTGGGGTCCAAACTCCATAGCCTAAAGGATTCAAATGCAACACTGAAGTCCCTGGAGCTGCATCCTCCTGCTACACAGAGAAAGCATTTTAAGCCCCAACCTCCCCCGTGTTTCTACCCTCCCCAGTCTAGGCAGGACTTCTCCAGGAAGCGGGGCAGGAATAAAAGATGCAGACCTCCCCAGCTTCTGCCCAATCACATTCTGCCCCCTCCCCCGCTCGTCTCCCTCCCCCCCAGCGTCTCCAGCATGCAGCCAAACAGCTGATCCTGGTGGGTGGGAAGTGCTGGGGAGGAGCTGATCAGCAGGGCCCACGACTGGTGGGAGGTGGTGGGGAGGAGGGCGATGAGTGGCCCCTGCTGGTGGGTGCTGAGCACCTACTATTTTTTCTCATGGATGCTCCTGGGCTGAAGCACCCATGGAGTTGGCGCCTATGGATGGAGGGATGTTAGGACCAGATATAGGACTTGTCCCCTACCATTGCATGATTACATCTTGGGTGTGCCAGCAGTATGATCTGGGACTATGGTGACAGGTTCATGAGGTCAGAAAACTAAAATTGCCTGGGCTATGTTGGGGCTATCAACATTTGGGTCTCTTGGTATGAAAGAGGACTCTTGGTATGAAAGGAATTGGAAGACAGGTATACCTAATACCCATGGAATTAGAAACCTGGTGCCCATGGAATTAGAAAAACATCTGATAGGGAGCTGTGACTGGCTCCCCCTCTGGAGCAGAATCTATGTCACTTGTTCTGGTCAGATGCAACGAGGTGTAAACCCAGGCACATCCCCCCCTGCAAAAGATACCTCACAAAATGAAGCATCTGACTGACCCTTCATTGTTGTCCAAGAATTGATGACTAAGACAGTCTGCTAAAGTGTTCTGTAGCCTGGGACTGTGCAGGGCCACTGTTGTGATGCAGTGACTGATGCACCATTACCAAAGGGGGACTGCTTTCTGGCACAGCATGACAGGCAAGTTCCTCCATGTTTGCTGATAACAGTACTTTGCTGTGGTGTCCTGGAACACCTGTACTGTGGCACTTTGAAGTACTGGGAGGAAAGCTATACGTGTGAAACAAATGGCTCTCAGCTCCAGGATGTTTATTTGAAGATTCATCTCCTGGAAAGACGAGAAAGTGGTCCAAATAGGCTTCCCATTCTGCTATGGACACATCTGTCACAAGTGTCATGTTGTGAAGAGATGAGGAAAAGGGTACTTCACTGCAGACGAGTAGAAGGTCCTTCTACCAATCTGAAGAGAGGACTTTCTGAGGAATCATGACTGTATCTATGTGGTATCTGCCAGGTAGCTGAACTGATCTCAACCACTCTTGCATGAAGCACAGGTGAAATCTGGCAAATTGCATCACGTAGATGCAGGAAGCCATGTGACCCATGAGTTTTAGGCAGGTTGTGGCTGATATTCTCAGGTGGAGCTGCAGCTGGTTGATTAAATTTAGAAGGCAAGAAATCTGTCTTGTGACACATAAACTTTTGCCACTTAGGAGTTCAGCACTGCCCCTATGTACTCTGTGTTTTGAGCAGGCGTGAGAGTGAACTTGGCTTTGTTGACTCTGAGACCTTGTTCAGTGAAGATTATTCGGATCATATTGTTCACCAGTTGCGGTAACTGACCTCAGATAAGCCAATCATCAAGTTATGGATAGACATTAATTCCTTGCTTACTCAGGAATACTGCCACCATCACTAGATACTCTGTACTGGTAGTGAGATTTTCCCACATGAAACCAGAATTATTTCTTGTGGACCAGGTGAATTGCAATACGAAAGTAGGCATCTTGCAAGTTGAGAGCTGCAAACAAGTCCTGAGGATTTAGAGTGGGAATTATGGATAATAGAGTCACCATCCTGAACTTGAATCAACAGATGAAGTTGAGTCATTGAAGTTCTAGGAAGGGGTGCCAACCTCTTTTCTTCTTTGGGACCAAGAAACAGAACCCCCTGCCCTGCAATTCCATAGGCATATTGCCCACTGATCTGAGCTGCAGGAGGAAATCCACTTCCTTCCTGAGGAACATCTTGTGAGAAGCGTTCTTCTGGTTTTTTTCTGAAAAGAAGCAGCAGACAGAGCACTTCTGTGGTATTTGCACTTCCCACAGACAGAAGAGACACTAAGAGTATATATCATGGATAGGGATTGCTCCCTCCCAAGAGGGTCAGGTCTTGAATCCAAGCGATTTGGACTCTGCCATGTCATGACGGGGGAGGGGGAGAGAGAGAGGGGCATGTGGGCTCAAAACCCCTAAAATCTTTTTTTTCAATACGCCAAAAGGCTTAAAAGACTAAAACTAACAACTATAACTATCTAGCTGGAAAGATAAATTGTCTCTTACAGAGACACAGACACTGCAGATGTTCTATCTTATAGCCAGGGCTGGCTCTAACTCCCCGCCAAGCAAAAAAAGAGCGCCGCCCTGCCATAACACCCGCCCCCCCGCGAGCACCGTGCCGCCGAACCCCCCCAGCGCCGCCAAACCCCCCGCCCCTCCAAGCGCCGCACCGCCGAACCAAAAAAAAACAACAAAAAACCCGAGCACCACCCTGCCCCAAGCATGTGCTTGGTCGGCTGGTGCCTGGAATCGGCTCTGATTATAGCCACAGCCACTTAGAAGGAGCTGAATCTACAAGGTGCCAAAGGGCAAGCTGGGCACAGGCTACTCAAAAGATTCCAATCTTGCACACATAGGACACACACATACACACACACCAGAATTTGAACACATGTGGACAACCACTCGAAGAACTCATAGATAGACCTGAACTCATCAAGGAGAAGAGGGAGTCTAGTATATCAAGTATCTGAGTGTCAACTTGAAATAAACCATGTTGTTGAGCCCAGATAGTAAATCTCTTTCGCTTGACATAGTATGTATGCCCGATGGAGTCCATTCCATTATGTACGAGTATGTTCTGGACCTCTGAGGAGCAGGTTCTCTCTAATAGTGTCAGCCAGCCTGCATCCACATTGTGAGGTGTAGGGAAGATGGATCCAGATGGAGATTTTGCCCGTTGCTTTCTAGTATTAACTCTAGCTGAAGAGGTAATTTGGTTGGAGGTGTAGCAGACCTAATTAGGCAAAGGCACCTAATTAGCCCCTGCTCAGCCAGCCCCAATCAGGGGAAATAGATTGGGGCTGGGGAGAAGTCTGGTGCCTGGCCTTTAGAACTGGCTGCACCCGCGGGCCTGAGGCTTCAAGGGCTATAAAGGCTGGCTGGCAGCCAGAAAAAGGAGAACGGCCAGGGGAAGGTCAGTCTCCAGGCTGAGGGCAGACTCCATGTAGGAGAGGAGATTGTCAGGCCTGCAAGCTCTGTAAATAGTATCACTGGTGGTGGGAACTTGTGTAAATAAAGCCACGGGTGCTGCAGCACGAGAAGCCTCTCTGAGCTTTATTGGGGTAGCAGAGGGCCTCAGGAAGAGGGGCGAGCAGAAGACCCGTTACAAGTGGGGACTTGTCCAGGATCCTCGTGCCAAAGACACAGTTTGGCGACCTGGCAATGGAGAGCACCCTGCAGTGGCTCACTGAGCGACAGACTGAAATGCAGAAAGCACTGCAGTCCTTCCAGCAGTCCCACCAGGTGGAGAGGCAGGCTCTACTCGCTTGGCAGGCAGAGCAGCAGAAGGCCCTACAGGACTTCATCAAGGAGCAGTTGACTGTGCAGCAGCAGCTCCTGCAAAAGCTGGTGAGTCCTGCTGTGGGAGATGGCACCCGGGCCCCAGGCCTCAGCCTTTGTAAGATGGCCCCAGCCGATGACCCCGATGCCTTTTTGGGTACCTTTGAGCGGGTGGCCCTGGGCGCGGGATGGGACCAGATAACCTGGGCCCTGCGGCTGGCCCCCTATCTCGCTGGGGAGGCACAGGCCGCATATATGGCCCTGACGGACGCCCAAACCAGGGACTATGATGCAGTGAAGGTAGCGATTTTGGACCGCCTCGGGCTTTCGGCCGAGAAATATCGCCAGAATTTTCGGGCAGCCCGGTGGGCGGGGGGCGTGCAACCCTAGGCCTTTGCTCAAAAATTAACAGACTGGGTAACCTGGTGGTTGAGGCCCGATGCCCACACCGTGGGACAGATAATGGATCAAGTGATCCTTGAACAGTTTATACAATGCCTCCGTGACAGTGTGCGGGTTTGGGTGCGGCGACATCAGCTGGCCACCCTAGAAGCTGCCGTGCAAAGAACGGAGGAGTATGCAGAGGCTGACTTCCCACCGAGGGAGCATCGAGCCCCGCGGGACACAGAGGGTGGCAGGAAACCCCGTGAGCATGCCGGGGTGAAGCCAGTAGACAGGCAACGGGAGGAGCCCAAGGGGACCCCTAGACGCCCAGGGCAGCTTGTATGCTGGTGGTGTGGACAGCTGGGACATAAAAGTCGGGATTGCCCAGTGACGGAATGTGGGGCGGCTGAATTTTGCGGATGGACTAGGATTGGGGGGGCGGAAAAAGAGGCATGGGTTGGCCACTATCCCGGTGCGGGTTGGGAAAAGGCCCCAGAGGGGTCTAGTGGACACTGCCTCCGCTCTCTCCCTTATACAGTGGCGCTTAGGGAAGTCACATTGGCTTATCCCCGGGGAACGGATGTTAGTGGAATGCATCCATGGGGATAGAGAATATTGTCCCATGGCCCAGGCACCCCTTGAAGTACAAGGGGTGTTTACCTTGCGAGCAGGTGGGGGGTAATCGAAGGGTTGGCTTACCCCGTGGTCCTGGGGCTGGACTGGCGCCCTCCCCAGGAGGGGAGAGAGACCATGGGGAAGCGACCATCAAAGAAAGGGGGAAAGAGAACCCTGGAAAGAGAGGGCAAGACCCTGGTGGAGGTGGACCTGAAGCAAGGGAAGGCCCCACAACCTCCAGGGGGAAAAACCGAGCAGCCTAGACAACCAAGCAAAAATAGGGAACCTGAGGGAGTAACTGAGAAGCCAAGGGAGCTTCCTGGGCAGGACCACCTGGGGGAGGGAACCCCGGGGAAGGTGGAAGAAACCCAACAGGGGGAGGCCCAACAGCAAAGGGACAGAGACAGGGGGCTGACTCAGGGCAGCGGGCTCTGAACCATCATCCCCACTAGAAAAGGAAGGGGAGCCTCTGGAGCAGCCGGCCCAGCCGTGTGAATGGTCTGAGGACCTCTGGGTGAGCGTGGACCTGTGGGGTGCCCCACCCCCTACCCAATGCACCTTTTGTGGGTGGAGTGTGCCAAAGCCCCATGGGGTTGTTCCTGGGGATCCCTCGGCTGGGCAGGAGGCCCAAACTCAGAGTAAAATCCCTGGCCAAGGAAAGCGAGGCCAAGGAAGACCAGGCCTGGCACCAGCTTAAGGGGGGAGGTGTGTAGCAGGGTGCTGGTGCAAAGGCACCTAATTAGCCCCTGCTCAGCCAGCCCCAATCAGAGGAAATAGATTGGGGCTGGGGAGAAGTCTGGTGCCTGGCCTTTAGAACTGGCTGCACCTGTGGGCCTGAGGCTTCAAGGGCTATAAAGGCTGGCTGGCAGCCAGAAGAAGGAGAACGGCATCTGAAGAAGTGAGCTGTAGCTCACGAAAGCTTATGCTGAAATAAATTTGTTAGTCTCTAAGGTGCCACAAGTACTCCTGTTCTTTTTGGCCAGGGGAAGGTCAGTCTCCAGGCTGAGGGCAGACTCCATGTAGGAGAGGAGATTGTCAGGCCTGCAAGCTCTGTAAATAGTATCACTGGTGGTGGGAACTTGTGTAAATAAAGCCACGGGTGCTGCAGCACGAGAAGCCTCTCTGAGCTTTATTGGGGTAGCAGAGGGCCTCAGGAAGAGGGGCGAGCAGAGGACCCTGTTACAGAGGCCAAATAAAGAGATTCAATAGACCTGACAACCAGAATTGCCTTGGCCAGCCTAGTGCCAACATGACCATCTTGGCTGAGTTCTGTCTTAGTTTCCAGTTGGAAAAGTACCTGGAATTATTGGAATTGGAGGGCATGCATATATTAGTCTTGAAGCCCAGGGGACAAGAAACGCCTCTGACAGAGAACCCAGGCACTGACCCTTTCTGGATCAGAATCTAAAACATTTCTTATTCTTTTTTGGTGTCTATGGAAGGTCAGCCCCATCTGGTGAATATGTCCTGTATGATAGTGTCTTTCACTGTGCTCACTTGCAAACTGCCTGCTGAGGTGATCTGCTAGAACATTCTGCAGGCCTAGTAAGCAATGGGCCATTGCAGTAATTTTCTACCAAGTGCAGTACTTCCATAGATGCACAGCTTATTGAGAAAGTGGGGTGGATCTTGCTTCTCCTTGCCTATTGATATACACCATAACTGTGGTGTTGTCCTACATAATCTGAATGGTTAAACCTTTCAGAGCTGGTAGGAATTTTGTGCAAGCCTGATGAATGGCCCTCAGCTTTAGAACATTGGCTGAGTTTCCTGAGCTAACCAGAGACCTTGAGTGCCCCTGAAGCCTGAGACAAGCTCTTACTCATGACCAAGGTTAGGCTCATAGCTGTTTGATCAGACCAGGAGTCGGCAACCTTTCAGAAGTGGTGGGCCAAGTCTTCATATATTCACTCTAATTTAAGGTTTTGTGTGCCCGTAATACATTTTAACATTTTTAGAAGGTCTCTATAATATATCGGTAAACTATTGTTGTATGTAAAGTAAATAAGGTTTTTAAAATATTTAAGCAGCTTCATTTAAAATTAAATTAAAATGCAGATCTTATCAGTTTAGTGTGATCCTTGCCCTTACTTTTCCTTGCTGTTTTCTCCAATGTCTGGCACGTATTTGGATACTTTAAGCTGCACACAGGCTTCTAAATGGTCAGTTGTTAACTGGCTCCAAGACGGACAGAGGACAGATTTCACGTGTGGTATGTGGATCAAAATGCGGAAAGCACTGCAAACGCAATTTTCTTCAAACAGTTAAATTTCACTGGCAGGGACATCCAGCAGGTCAGAATAGAGGCCCTGTGATCTCTCTCAGTAGCTTTAAGTGCACTCCGCAGATCTCCAAACTTGGATGCCCACAATTAATAGCTTTTTAACTGAATTAGCTGCATTTCGAAATCTTCAACATCCATCCACTGAAATACCAGACAAATCCAAGTCACTTTCATTGAACTTTTCAGGTTTAATTAGAAAAGAGAGCATTGGGCCAAATTGCTGGAAATCTTGAAATCTGTCAGAAAATTCTTATTCCAGTTCTTGCATCTACATTCCAATCTCATTGACACTGACAGTGCAACATATCGATAGCTTGTTTATGTGTTGGAAGTAGAGGAAAGTTGAAGTTCGAATATCCCGAGAAAAAACTGCTAGTTTTACAACAAATGCCTTCCAGGTTTCATAAAGATCCAGAACCGTTTGCCCTGCACCCAGGAGATGGAGGTTGAGTTCGTTTAGGTGAGCGGTGATGCCAGTTAGAAACAGAGCTTACACAGCCATTTGTCATCATCCAATTTGGGGTAGTTTTGTCCTTTTTCCGACGAAAAGGCCTTGATTGCATCAAAACAGTTTACAAAGCGCACCAAAACCTTGCCATGACTTAACCACTGAATGTTGCTGTGAAGTGGAATGTCATTATAAGCACTGTCCATCTCTTCTAGCAGTGCTTGAAACTGTCTGTGAGTCAAAGCAGATCAAGCAACAAAGACATTCACAATTTGCACCACTGTATTCATGACATTATTAAGCTCCGAGTTAGAAATTTTAGTACACAGGTTTTCTTGATGGATGATACAGTGAAATTTGACTGTCAGGCAGCCAATTTGATCTTCAAATAACTTTACAAATCCCTTCTATTTTACGACCATGGCAGGAGCACCATCTGTTGTCACACAAAATATTTTTCTGATGTCAACTCCTTGTTCTTCAAAATGGTTTACAAAAGTTTCCATTATATCTTCCCCCTTTGTTGTGCCATGTGGGGGTTTTAGGCAACAACATTCCTCTTGGAATTTCATCAGAAGCACAATATCTTGCAACAACTGCCAAATGTGGAACGTCGTTTATATCCACACTCTCATCAACTGCAACACTAAACACTGCTGTGTCTTTTAATGCAGTCATCTGCTTTTCATTAATGTTTTCTGCCATTTCGCTTACGCGTCTCTCAACTGTTCTGGCAGAGACAGGCAGTTCTTTTATTCTGGATACGCATCTTTATTTGGTAAATCATTGAACAAAACCTCCAAACTGCTGAGAAAAACGTCTTTTATATATTCCCCATCTGTAAATGGCTTTCTGCAATGCACTGTGCAATCTTGTAATTTCCTTCTGTGGCTTGATTTTTACTTACACTTAAGCATTTAAAAACACTGCTTTGCTTCTCATATCCTTCTACTGCTTTTTTGATTGATTCAGTCTTGTCTGTTTTGTCAAGGAAGGTTTTCTTGTGCTTCATTTGAAAACGTCGTCGAACACTTGATGTGCGACAAACAACACTTTCACAACAGAAAGCACAAACAGCATGCTCCTTCTTTTGAACAAATCCAAATGTGTCTGTCCAAGAAGGCTGAAATGAATGGACTCTAACTTTGCTTTCTTAGGAACTGACATTTTGTCAAATGTACCTCTCAACTTACAGTGGGAAAAAAAAAATCACGGCAGACAGCATGCACAACGTCAAACGCAGTGCGCTGTTCCACGTGATGTGATAGTGATGTAAGCAGCAAATCAGGACTTAAAAATATCCCAGTACAGTGACTCTGGAACAATTTTTAAGGTGGGGAAGCTGAGATGCACCCCGTCTTGCCTCTGTGTGCACCCCTCATTGCCCCAGGCTGGGGTCAGTGGGCCACAGCTGGGAGGAGGCTGCAGAGCCCTAGGCCGGCACCCGGGACCCCAGGATGGCAGCAGAGCCCCTGGGACCAGTGGCCGGGACTGGCAATGGGCTGGGTGGGGCTGGCGTCTGGGACCCCTGCTGGCAGGGGGCTGGCGTCCAGGACCCCAGGATGGCAGCAGAGCCTCCAGGACTGGTGGCCGGGACCCGGGCACTGTGAGTGCCACTCAAAATCATCTTGCGTGCTGCCTTTGACACGCGTGCCATAGGTTGCTGACCCCTGGATCAGACATACTATGGTGTCAAATCTTTCTTGATTCAGATAAGCCTGTGCTGTGGTAAAGTCCAGTACTGCCCCTATAAGTTGTATTGTTTGGATAGAAATGTAACACAAACTTTTCCTTGTTGACTCTCAGTCCTAAGGAGGTGAAAGGCACAGTACCTGGTGAATGGAGTAGTTCAAATGCTAAGATCTCCCCTGAATGAGCTAGTAGCCTATGTAAAGGAAAACTTGGATTCCTTGTTTTCTCTGGTATACATCCACTACTGCCAGGCATTTGGTAAACACCAAATGGATCAAATGGCAGAACCCTGTACTGGTAGTGGGAATTGCCTACCCACAACCTCGGGTATTTCCTGTGGGCAAGATGGATAGCTGTATCAAAGCATGCATCCTGAATGTTAAGAGTTGTCTACCAATCCTGTGAATATAGATGGAATTACTGCAGCTAGTGTTACAATCCTGAACTTGAACTTCCAGATGAAGGCGTTCAGATGTCTCATGTCCCGAATTGGGTGCCAGGCCCCCTTCAAAAGTATCAGAAAGTAATGGGAACAAAATTCATTCCTCCCCCCATAATCAAAGCATTGTTTCCACTGCTCTGAGACTTAGAAGTCAACTCCACTTCTTGATGGGGCACGCTCTCATGAAAGGGGTCTCTCATGACAGCAATCTCTGTATCTTTTTGGCTACTTCAGGCTCTGTGATGTGAGAAGTATACCTGATTCTGATAGCGTTGAGGCCTAAACTCTGGTGTAAACACTTCCAAAGATTTCACTGTTGCCCTAGAACCTTTCAAGGAGCGCAGGGCCTATCTGTTTTGGCCCTTAACAATTTACATCCCTCAAAGGCAGACTTTCTACTGTCAACTGCACCTTCTTAAGTATTCCAGATAACTGTAACCAAGAAGATCTCCTCATGGTTATCGATGAAGCCCATGGCATGGACTTGGATGTGCCTGTTGTTTTGTCTGTTCTTGGGCTACCATCACTGCCAGACACAGGATGAGCGTAAAATTTATACCTCCTGTTTGCATGCATACAGTGACACCAGAGATGCAGGTGACTGTCAGAGTAATTTAGCTGGCTCTAGCAGATTTTCATTTATTGGTGTCATTTATTGGTGAGCCAGGAACAGAGCAGAGTGACTGGTACTGGAGTGGGTGCCCAGAGGGACCCTTCTTGGGCCTTGAGCTACCTTTTGACATGGCAGAGCAAGAGCATTTCTGCTTTTGGAGCTAGCACCCAGAGAGGGTGACCTAGATCTATGTCTCTGAGAGGAGCTATTCTCCTTCCTTCCCTTGACTTCAGAAGTTGTACTGGTTCAAGAGGAGGATTTTTTAGAAACATTACTCACAGAGCTTCAAGCTCAGGAGCTGACAGGAGCACCTATTAAAGACGATTGCTTAGGGATTTCAGCCCCACTCGCTCCAGGATATAAAGAGGGATGCATGGACCCCTACAGCAAAAACAGCTTTATGCCAGTCTATCTTGTCTTTTGTGTTCTGTTTAAGAATGACTTGCAAATAGCACACCTCTCAGGAATGTGTTCCTCATTAAGGCATAATAAACATCTGGCATGCCCTTCATTACAGGGCATTACTGCCTGGCAAGAAGGACAGTTTCAAGTCCTGCAGACTTTTGTTCCACCATAAGAGCTCAGCCTGGAACCAGGAAAGTCTCACAGGGGGAAAAAAAAAAAAGCTTGTTTTGCTTTTCTTTATTTTTTAAAAAGGAAACATTATGAAAAACCTAGAACTAAAGACTAACTAACCAAGTAACTATCTGAAGTTATTTTCAACTATTTACACAGGAACAGTGAGTGGGAAACTCGGGCTATGGCTACACTAGAAAGTTTACAGTGGCAGAGCTGCAGCAATGCAGCTGCACTGCTGTAAACTAAGGTAACCACTCTAAGCAGACAGGAGAGAGGTCTCCTGTCAGCTTAACTACTCCAGCCCCATGTGCAGCAGCAGCTATGTCAGCGGTGAAATAATTAGTCACAGGTGATAAACTTAAATGAGTCTCACATGCACTCAGACAATAGATTCCCAAAACCCAAAGGTGTTTTACTCTTTAGAGCTGATCCCCATCTCTTTGACAACGCCTTTAATCTTCTCTGCTGATGTACTGAATGTTATCGTTTCCAACAAATGAAAATCTTCAGTATAGAACTCATTTTCATCCAAAGGACCCAGGACCTTAAAAGGAAAAACAAATGACACTATTTTACTAGAAGCTTAGGTTTTCAAAAATATTTCCTCTGTAAGTAAAAAATACACTCCACTTTTAATAAAGTAAAATTTTCAGTATTAAAAATCTCTCTCCTGCATACCACTAGATTTTACTATTTATACAGTATTCATGCTGTGAAAATTCCAGCATTTACAATTTTCTATTAATTAAACTGAACTACAGTATATTTTAAATATACATTCCTTTCAGGTGATATCCCTAATAGCAGGTAGAAAAAATTCATCAGTCAAACAAGGGATGCATCTATTGTAAAACAGTTACAAAAGGAACATCCACAAATAGGTGTATAAGGCTATCATAGCATTATACATGCCTATTTACAGAAATGTATTATTCTGCAACATAAATTCCTTTTAAACAAAAGCTCAAAGAAAAAAGTGCAAAATTTGAACACAAACCACCACGATCCTGCCTTGTGCTTAGTTGTTAAATCCCATACTACCTTCATTGTCTCCTACATCAGAACTATTTTAGTGTATTGGTGTGCAGAAAGTTGTTTAAAAAAATTTGGGAAATTAATAAATTCTCATACACATGCCAAAACATATAAGAATATGAATACATTACACACACACACACACACACACACACACACACACTATTTTCTATAAAGAAAATAAGTTTCAGTTATCCAGTCTCAGTGGAAGCAGAAGTAAATGGACAGGTGATGTTTTCAAAAGATTAAGTAGCAATGAAGGGCCTAACCAAAGCAACTGAGGTCAGTGGGAGTCTCACAGTTGATTTCAATGGGTTTTGGATTGAACTGTAAAATCATTATGGCAAACTTCTTCAATTTCGTTTTAGGAAACTGTTGAAAAGTCAAAAGAAGTTGAAATGGGAGTTTTACCACTGACTTCTATGGGGACAGGATTTCATTCTAGATCTTAGAAGGTCTTATTATTCTTAAATAAAACATCAATTACAATAACTGATTGAAAAAGAGAGAAATGTAAAGTGCCCCTTTGGTCAGGAAAGTGATTCTGAAAAATTGCATGGTCTTATTCAATATATCTTATTGCTGTGTGCACTTAGGGTCATCTTTTGACATTACCGACTAAAGAAAGTTTTCATTGTTTTTTATTCCTTCTAGAACTATAGAGCTAATGCAGCTAACAGAGTGGATTTGTGATAGGTGCCTGGACCTCCAAGGAGTGATGAGGTAAGCCTTGACTGTTACCTAGAAGTTAACCACTTGCAGATTGTGATCTGGACTCAATTACAATTAGTGATCACAGTTGTGGAGGGGTCAAGGAGTATGTCATACAGAGGGAAAAGAGCTAAGCGAAGGAGGGGACCCTTGAGGGAAGAGTTTCCTCTTTCTGGAAAAGGACTGGTGAAGGCATGCTCCTGTGGCAGGCCCTGAGATAGGGCCTGTAAGAAGCAGGTCAGTCTTTGGGGGAAGCTGCTGGAGTCCCTGGAGAGGGGATGCAGTGGGGAAACCTGCTAGGAAGAAGGGCCTGTAGGGAGAAACACCCGGGGAGGCACTGCTCATACAAAGGAGCAAAGAAGGAACTCTGTACTCCCCAGGAGCAGAGGTGAAGAGCAAGGAACTTCAGCATAACCCAAGGGGCAGAAGGATCTTGTGTTTGGACGTTGCTTGGGATTCTTTAGTTGGACTGTTGTTACCTCAGAAGGGAATAGAAATAGAAAGAGGTGACCCGGGCTGGAGGGCTAGGCCATAAGACTTAGCCAGACATAGGCTATCACAGGAGGTGCTATAGACTAATACCCTTGCAACACCATGCTATGACAACAGGGGACACCACAGCAGTAAGTCAAGCTGCTTGCAAGATGCATTCTATTTTGACTTGTATCAACATAATTGTTTTTTAGGTTCCAATTTCAGGACCAAAGTTTGCTCTCAGTTATACCTGTGCAACTTTTTTTTACACAAGTTATGCCAATAAGGCAAAATATACATACTTATGAAATAACTTGTTAATTACTGTTCAAAACCATTTGCACAGTATGCAAACTTCTCCTTACTGTCTTAGAAAAAAAAGTAAAGAGCTCAGAAATAGTCATGTTATTATCCCGAAAATTTAAATTTCTTTTAAAAATCTTTTGGTTTTCTAGCGAAAATCCCAAGAAAATGACACAATACTTTTCCAGTTAAGAACCAGTTTCTAAATGTGTTACATTTAGAAGTGTTAAATAGTTGAATTAATTTCAAATAATCATCATTCATTAACTTTGAAGAACAATTCCACTGTGAAAAGTTATAGTAAAATTATATTGGTAAATCTAAAGTAGACGTTTTCAATGTCCCCATCATATCTTGGTGATGTTGCACTGGTATAAATGAAGACTGACTTTGGCTTGAAAATTCTTTAGGGCAAATTTTGTCAATGGAAGTTGTATGTAATACATGAGCCAGAGACCCTGCCATGATTTTCAGATTCCACGTTGAGTTTGCAGGGCTGGCAGATAGAAAAATAAAAGGTGGTTTTTTTAATTAACTGAGAAAATTTGGTATTGAAATCATTGAGAGATGCACATAGAACCTAACATTTTTAGTCATCTTTCTAAGAAAAACTGATCATTTGTTCATTGCATCAAGGGCAACTGTAGTGCAAGAAAACAGAATCAAATGCCTTTGACATTAACAAAGGGTGAAACAGGGGTGTGTCTTAGCAGCTGGCCTGGACCTTGCAGCTTCAGGTTTAGGATATTCATTTCTTGTGTTACATCAACAAGGAAAGCAAGATCTGTCATCCATTTGTAGAATGAGTGCATGCAAGTGAAGGTGGTTGAATGCTGAAAGACTGGTAACAAGAGTTATGCAGCTTGATATCTACTTGAAAAGTCTCTGGTTAGAGATTGCCAACCCTTTTGATCTGTCTGCTAGCAAGACTTGTCGGTCTTTCTGAAGGCTTTGCTCTGTCTATCAGAGCTCTCCTGACATCCAGGGCATGCAGCTGAGTCCTGGTGATTTAGACGCACATTGGAGTGGAAGACAGGCTAGTGAATGAGTCGATAGAGATTGAACTCAGAACAAACCATAGGTCAGAATTTGGGGTGCGACTGCAGTGTGACCAGCGTGTCCTCATCCTTGATGGGTTGGTATGCCATCAAGACCCTTATTTCTCCAATGCATCATGCCAATGTGATGGCTATCAGGAATGACGTTTTCATTGACAAATGAAGTAGTGAGCGGGTAGCCAAAAGTTCAAAAGGTGGTCCTGTGAGGCATTTAAAGCAAGATTGAGGTACCATACTGGAATATCATGTTAGATTGGCAGATAGAGGTGTCCCAGACCTCTAAGGAATCTTGCTGTGACTGGCTGTGCAAAGACGGAATAGCCTTCTGTTGGGGGGTGGAAAGCCATGATGGCTGCCAGGCGGACCCTGATAGAGCTCATCAATAGACTTGAGATTTTGAGCATTATGGTGTATTCCAGTATATCTCGGAGTGATGCGGTCATTGATGTAATTCCAGGATATATGGGAGTGATACAGTCATTAATGGAATCTGACTGCGCTCACACTAGCTGGCAAATTGTGTCCATTTTTGAGAATAAGAACAGCAAATAGATTCTTTCCTGCTGTGTAGTAACACTCTTTTCACATCTTCTGAGCAGGCTCTCTCTAATCCCATGAGCCATCGACCAACCATGCTTTAAGACGAAGCATTGTGAGATTAGGATGAAAAATCTTCCTATCCTCTTGGGAGAGGAGATGCGGAGCAGTGTGGGGCATAATCAGAGAGCAAACAGACAGCTGTAACAGGTAAGGAAACCACATTTGCTATCAGTTTTAATGCTGAACAGGACACAGCCTTCAAATGGGAGGTACTCAAGTACTGTCTGGATCTCTTTTGGCATCCCTGAAGACTGTCACCATAAAGCCCTGTGCCTAGTAGTGGATGCAGACATTGTTCACACTGGTGTGTCTGATGTCTCTAACACCACTTGCCAAGCAGTATGAGCTACCAGCCGACTCTCAGTTATAACTAACATTAATTCTTCCCTGTTGTCTTGAGTGAGGTTCCCCCCCGAATTGTGATACCCTGTCCCAATTAAAGTAATCATATTTTGCTAGGAGGGCCCAGTAATTAGCAATAAACATGTGTAAACTTGATCAAGAGTAGGAGGTAGCCATGTTAGTCTGTATTCACAAAAACAACAAGATGCATCTGAAGAAGTGGGTTTTTTACCCATGAAAGCTTATGCCCAAATAAATCTGTTAGTCTTTAAGGTGCCACCGGACTCCTTGTTGGTTTTGATCAAGATAGTTCATTCTGCAGAAAAAAATCTATAGAGTTTTTTGGATACTTGTCCTTTGAAGTCATTTTTGGCGGCCCTTACTGTCTGGACTGCTCATGTACAGCACCTACTATCACGGATCCCAGAACTGGATATGTGTACAAATGTTCAAAACCAATAGAAAAAACTTTCTTTTTTGAGGTAAGTGCCATACATCCTGGGGACTGCCAAAGATGTCTCGCTGGCTCAAATACATCTCATTTATTGGCATGGTCAATCTTCTGGGAAATTAACATAGAAGATATCATGCAGCTTTCCTAGACTATCTCCACAGGGATTTCAAGCATATCTGCCATTCTGTGCAGAAGTTCTTGAAATGTCTTGAAATCGTCAGACTGAGTGGAAGTAGTGGGCCCTACTGCCTCATCTGGGAATGATGAGGCAATAGCTGCTGGGATTAGTGATCCTCCTTAGTTTCTTGTTCTTGATGAATAACATGAAAGAATGTTACCTTTCCCTCCTGAAAAATCCTATGGGATTTGGTAGGGGAAAGGGAAGTGAGGGAAATGGGCCTATTTGAGCAAGGCCCAAACCATCAATTTTTTGTTCAGCAAACTTAATTTTTCTTTTGCTTAAATAAGCTTTATAATATTTCAGTCAGTTGTTTTGCTTAGAGATGATCCCCTTCACTCACCCAATCAGGCTACAAACAGTTAGCTAGACAATTCTTTGCCCAGTAAAAAGCCCAGAACAGTTTAAGAAATGCTGAGAGAATGAAATTTATATGAGTGGAAGTATGAATGAAGTAAGAAATGGTAACAGTCTTATAAGGTCATTTGGATGACTTCCAGAATGTGTAAAGGTCTAGAGGAATTTGACCAGCTGTACCCCCTCAGAGGAGGAGGGCGAGATTTCCATCTGTGGAGTCATCTCCTATTAATCCCACAGCGTTTTTTTCTATTTTTGGAATACATCTGTTTTTGCAGTTTGATATATATTGTTACAGAACTGCCAGTGAGAAAGAGGACTTCCCCAGCTAACAAAAGGACAAACTCACCTACCCTCACATTAGCAATGTTATCGGGGTACAAGATCACCTGATCTACTTGAAGATCTCTGGTCAGGTGTCATGGGATATAGCAAGCTAGAAGCACAGCCTTAAATAAAGAACAAGGTATGATACTCCTGGGCCACTACAATGCCAAGAAGGGCTGATAGCTCTCCTTCCCCTAAGAAGGAGACCCAGGCTATTACAAGCCATTCCAGCCTTCTCAGCCAAGTGCCCTCAGGAAGCCACCTGGCCAGCATAAGGTACAAACCAGAGGCAACATCACTTGGTTTCCTGAACTGCTGTCCCGATTCTGACGCTCTGAAGACCAACAAGCTTAAGAATTAACCACCTTCTCTTAAGAAGCTTTTTTTTCTTTTTCCTATTTTGTGGTTTGGCAGGGATGCCAGGTGCCCACATTGGTTTTTTTTCTCTAACACTTTTTAATGTTGAATGATAACACTGCTCTACAGCCAAAATGCTTCTGAAATAAATATAGTCTAACTTTACTAATTCTGGGTCACTGAGAACGAAAATGATGCTTAAAATTGTTGATTGGCTCTAGTTTTCAAGTTATGCTATTGGGTCAGTATATACGACCCTTGACTTGGGAATAGCGGAGGATAAGTGAGTTATAAAGGGAAGGGATCTCAATTTAAACCAGAAATGACTAAAATACATCTTTGACTGGATCTATGAATAAATCTATGACTGGGTTTGGACAGTACTTGCTTTTTAGGCAAAACAATGAATGATGCAATCTGAAGCTGTTATTGCGTCATACATTATATGAATTGCAACATGTTATTCCTACAAGTCATGGATGATGCAATCATAATGAAGCTTACATCACTCTGCTGAACAAATTGCCCTATAACAGCTCTAGAAATCATACAGTGTCGTGCTCTCTTATTTGTCAGTGTTTGATTTTGCAAAGGGACACATTTCTGTTTAGCCAAAGTGAGCAGAGATGCCTCGTACTTGTGTGAACAGTGCAGATAACTTCTGCTATGTTTGTGGTGAAGTGACTTTTGCATCACAAAAGCGCAGTATAACCACTATGGTTAAGAAAGCCTATCACCTTTATTTTGGCTGCAAAATTGGAGATCAGGACAAGAGGTGGGCCCACACATATGCTGCAACACTTGTGCAACAAATCTTCGCCAGTGGCTGAACAGGAAAAGGAAATCTATGCCTTTTGCAGTGCCAATGATTTGGAGAGAGCCAACAGATCATACCAGCAATTGTTACTTCTGCATGGTGCCTCCAGTTGGGAAAGGTGTGTCAAAGAAGAAAAAGGGGACTGTGCATTATCCAAACATTCCATCAGCTATACGCCCAGTACCCCACGGAGAAGGACTGCCGGTTCCTGATGCACCAGAATCATTCTCACTTGAGTCAGACGAGGAAGAGGATGAAGCTTCTGGTCCTGAACCATCAATGTCACAGGACCCACATTTTCTCCCATCCTCCTCCTCTGAACCACACCTCATAACACAAGGTGAACTGAATGAGTAAGGCAGAGTTGTTGGGCTCCAGACTACAGCAGTGGAATCTCCTGGCAGGTGATGTTAGGGTTTCCATGTTCCGTGACTGTCAAAAGGATCTTGTCCCACTCTTCTTCATGGAAGGTGATCTTGTAGCCTGCACCAACATCGATGGTGTGATGGCAGCCCTCAACATTGTTCACGATCCAGATGAGTGGAGACTGTTCATTGATTCATCGAAGAGGAGTCTTAAAGCTGTTTTACTGCATAATGGCAATGTTTTGCCATCAATTCCAGTTGGTCATGCAGTCCATATGAAGGAAACCTATGACAACATGAAACAACTTTTGAGGTGCATAAACTCTGACCAATATCAATGGCAGCTTTGTGGCGATTTGAAAGTTGTTGCTCTCTTGCTTGGTCTGCAGACTGGATACACAAAGTACTGCTGTTTTCTCTGCGAATGGGATAGTCGTGCAAGAGATTCCCACTACAACAAGAAAGATTGGCCACTCCGACAGTCATTGGAGCCTGGGAGGAAAAGTGTTCAGCATCCACCACTTGTTGAATCAAGGAAGATTTTGTTACCACCCTTACACATCAAGCTGGGTCTGATGAAGAACTTTGTCAAGGCCATTGACAAAACAAGCAGCTTTCAAGTACCTCCGTGGAAAATTTCCAAGGTTAAGCGAAGCTAAGATAAAGGAAGGTGTCTTTGTTGGTCCTCAGATTCGTGAACTTCTTCGAGATGATGCATTAGACCATGCACTGCGTGGCAAGGAAAAGACGGCATGGAAAGCCTTCCAGTTAGTGGCAATAAATTTTCTCGGAAACAACAAGGCAGACAACTACAGGTTGTTGGTGGAAAACCTCCTCAATGCATATAAAAGCCTTGGTTGCAACATGTCACTAAAGATACATTTTTTGCACTCTCATCTAGATTTTTTTCCACCGAACTGCAGAGCAATGAGCGACGAGCACGGCGAGCGATTTCACCAGGACATTGCAACAATGGAGAAACACTATCAGGGCAAATGGAGCCCATCAATGCTTGCAGACTATTGCTGGTGACAAGAGATGCTCCATTTAATGAATACAAGAGACAAGCCAAGAAGCGCCGAGTAGACACTGAATAGGACTAAACTACGTACATAATAGTTTTTTGCCTTTTGTTTCATAATAAATTTTAGTTATATAACCCTTTTGCTGATTTTTAAAGTGTTAAATAAACAGGACAGGTGAAATATTATCATGTAAAGCAACCATAAACACATGAAAAGACCTAGGTTTACAATTTATGATTAAAACTCTACTATCTACACAATATACATAGACATAAAATGTAAAAACTTAAATATCTTAGAAACAGTAGCCAATCAGTTGTTTTAATTGTCATATTTGAATTCAGCACATCAAAATACATAATAAATAGCACATTTTATCTCTGAAGCAGACAACTTCTCAAAAATTGTAGACCAGTGTAATGTATGTTGTGTATCCAAATTTTAAGTAAATCCTATTATAAAAGAGATTGCATTACTCTGGGCTATAAAAGAATGCCCAAGTAGAACTACTCTATCCTAACAAGGGAATTTGTGGGTTGTTAATCACTCTGTAGCACAGGAGAGATAAATTAGTTGAGAAAGTAAAAGTCACCTAGTAAATATCAACCTTGCTGCTTTAGATTTCCAGGCATAGTACGTATAAGAATTGATCATATGCTATGTCAACTTCATGATTTACTCTTGAGTGTGTTCATCCAATGATTGGGTCAATTGCTGGTTTCATTCCATGTTACTGTCAAATTGCTAATTTATTAACTCAATTCCAACTGTAATTTTGACTTGATAATTGTGCTGTTTAATTCTTAGTTAGTTTTAGTTAGAAATTTAATTGATTTTAAGTTTGCTCTCTTTATTAATGCGTAATAAAACTCATATAAAGCATACAACTCTCTCTCCAGAGGGCAAAGGTCATTTACTAAACTATTTCAGAGCTACTAGACTCTGTCCCTAAATTAATACTTATATCCCAAACAGAGATCTAGGCTTAGAAGAGGAGTGGAGGTCAGTTCCCTTGCTGGGCGCATGCCCCAAGGAACCCAGTACAACCAAGACTGTACAATATAGGATTAAGGGACTAGGGGTCACAACCATGATGAGTGTTCTTAGCTTTCTTAGGCCTATGTCTATAGCACCACGTCCCAGACTCCCTGCCTCACCAGTAGAGGTCATATGAATGGAACCAACAGGAATCACAGACTGAGCTAGAGACTGTCCCCTTGTTGGCCCTGAAGAGGTGTTTGGTACTGTACCAGTGTTGGCACATGGTACTATAAAGGGCACTCTCATAGTCATAGACCAATGGTCTCCAAAGTGGGGTGCGCGCACCCCAGGGGGTGCACAAGACAATCCATTCTGGGGCACGGCAGGTGCAGCACTGCCGGAGCAGAGGGAAAAAAGGGGGTGACCAGAGGAGGGAGGTAACGAGCAAGTGGGAAAGCTACCCCCCCAACCCCCGCAGGCAGGGCCACCCAGAACGCAGGGGCTTTAGGGGCTGCAAGGCCCTGGGCTAAGGGGGCCCCAGCTCTAAAGCCCCTTTTGGAATGCGGCCCTGAGTCCTCTGGCCTATGGAGGAGCAAGGAGAGCCACACAGCCAGTGGCTGGAAAGACGCGGCGCTTTCCCCTTCAAAGCCGGCTAGAGAGAAGAGGCATTTTGAAGGGGAAAGCAGCACTTCTCTCTGGCCGCTGGCTGTGCGGCTGCCCCTGCTCCTCCTGAGTCCTCTGTGCTCGCAGGGCCGCATTCCGAAAGGGGCTTTAGAGCTGCAGGCCAGGGCCCTGGGGCCCCTTAGCCCAGGGCCCTGCAGTCCTAAAGCCCCTGCCTGGGGGGGCAGCTCCCAGAATCGCAGCCATGGGGGTGGTGCCGCACTGTGCAGAGCCACCTGCACACCTCCTGCACCAAAAAGAAGCTGCCTCAGGTAAGCACTCTGCACCTCCTTCCTGCCCCAGCACTGAGCCTTCTCCCGCACCCCTACCTTGAGCGCCCTCCCGCACCCTAACTCCCTCCCAAACCCCACGTCCGACCTTGAGCACCCTCCCACACCCTAACCCTAATCCAGACCTTTGAATCACTGTATCACAAAGTGTTAAACCAAGATGTTCAGAAATAATGAAGCATATTCAATCACATTGCTCTCACTAAAAATATTAATAATAATTTTTTGTGAGAGCAAAAAGATTTTTTTGTACTGTTAATAAATAAAAAAAATTCATCTTTATTTCATCCTTTTTTAATTTCTATTTTTTGTGTATGTTTTATAATGTACATAATATATTAGTATAGTAGTACATGTATATAATTTAAACAAATAAATATTGGGGGTGCGTGCTCAAAAAATTTTTACTGATAGGGGTGCGCAATCCAAAAAGTTTGGAGACCATTGTCATAGACAGTAGTGGTGACACAAGCTGTGCAGTAACCATCAAATTGTTCAGTACCAAGAAAAACTTCGGTGTTGAGACGGTTGGTGCAGGGAGCAACCATACGATAATGGTCAGCACCGGAAGTGTGGGTGCCAGGGTCACTGGCATCAAGTGCACCAATGGATCATACAAGGCAAAGGATGGTGCTCTACTTCAGATGGTACCATTGCTTGGTGACTGGGTTCTGTCAGTTTGTCAGAAGGACCCAATTTGGAGCATGAACCACCTTTTGACTGAGTAGCCTGAGAAGATCTGCGCCTCTCTTTATGAGGCACCAAGGTCAAAGGGAAGAACTAGGTCTGTGCTTGCTGTGGGAACCATATTTCTTCCTATTCCTTTCAGATGACTGGGTAGAGAATGACTTAGATGCTCTGCTGGTCTCAGCAGATGGAGATTTCTTTGAAGAGTGAGCATAGGAGCCCAGATCTGAGCAACAACTCAAAGGAGCACTCAATTATAAAGGCTATTCAGGTCTGGTAGGCCCTTTTTTTCCCATTGGTTGTGAGGAGGTTCTCATCAAACGCTTCATAGAAATAATCTAAGGCTAGTTTTTCTTGCCTTCTGTGTCCTCTTAGAAACGGAATAGCAAATGAAGCACCTATTGGAGATATGCTCCTCTCTAAAGCAAAACAGTCACATCTTTCAGCTGCATCACAAGTGGGACAAGTTTTGAAGCCTAAGGACTTCAATTCAGTCATCTTGGCTAAATCCTGGTACTGGGGAAGTCTCTATTTCTAAAAGGTAACTTCTTTTTTAATTTATTTTTCAAACCAACAGGCATTAAATTAATACCAAAATTCGCACTAACAACTATACTATCTACACGAACATACTAATTATTTATATATATACAAAATGGATTTAAGTGTCACAGTGTGCAAGAGAAGTGGCATGGCTGGGCCACTGGTTCTGCGCTACCAACAAATCTATCAAAATTGAGAACAGGAGACTGATAGTTGAGACTGATCCTCTGAAGAAGAGCTCTGTCTTCCTGTTTCATGTTTGAAATGCCTTTTGGTAGCTACATAGGACTGCTGAGAATGAGACTGGTATCTCCTCTGAGCAAAAGAAAGGTACTAGTGTATTGTGTTTGGTGGCAGAAGCCCAAAAAAGAGAATCTCTTCTTTAAGGCAGGTAGTGATAGTACCACAGACCTTGCAACTGACCTTGCTATGGTCTCATCAGTTTTGTTACCTAACAAACCTTCCCCTTCAAAGGAAAGATCTTCTCTTTTACTTGCACTTCAGAAGAGAATCCAAACCCAATCTTGAATGTCTCCAGAGAACGGAAGAACGGCCACACTGGGTCAGACCAATGGTCCATTGTTGGTCTTCCAACAGTGGCCAGTGCCAGGTGCTTCAGAGGGAATAAACAGAACAGGCAATCATTGAGTGATCCATCCCATCATCCACTCCTAGCTGCTGGCAATCAGAGGTTAGGGACACACAAAGCATGGGGTTGCATCCCTGACCATCTTGGCTCAGAGACATTGATGGACCTATTCTCCATGAACTTATTTAATTCACTTCTGACCCCCGTTATAGTTTTGGCCTTCACAGCATTCCATGTCAATTAGTTCCAAAGGTTGCCTGTGTGGTGTATGAAGAAATACATCCTTTTCTTTGTTTTAAACCTGCTGACTATTAATTTCATTAATTTCATTGAGTGACCCTGGTTATTGTGTTATGTGAAGGAGTAAATAATCTTCCTTATTCACTTTCTCAGCACCAATCATGATTTTATAGACCTCTATCATTTCCCCTCTTAGTCATCTCTTTTCCAAGATGAAAAGTCCCAGTCTTTTTAATCCTTCCTCTTACAGAAGCTCTAGACCCTTAATCATTTTTGTTGCCCTTCTCTGTACCTTTCCAATTCTAATATATATTTTATGAGCTGGGCTGACCAGAACTGCATCCAATATTCTAGGTGTAGGCATACCGTGGATTTATGTAGTTCATTATGATATTTTCTATCTTATTATCCATGCCTTTCCTATCGGGGGTAGCCGTGTTAGTCTGTATCCACAAAAACAACAAGGAGTCCGGTGGCACCTTAAAGACTAACAGATTTATTTGGGCATAAGCTTTCGTGGGTAAAAAACCCACGTCTTCAGATGCATCATTATCCCTTTCCTAAT
Source organism: Mauremys reevesii (assembly GCF_016161935.1). Classification (NCBI taxonomy): domain Eukaryota; kingdom Metazoa; phylum Chordata; order Testudines; family Geoemydidae; genus Mauremys; species Mauremys reevesii. Next base: position 100,258,077 of record NC_052623.1, read on the forward strand.
AGTTCCTAACATTCTGTTTGCTTTTTTGACTGCCACTGCACATTGAACAGATGTTTTCAGAGAACTATCCATAATGATTCCAAGATCTCTTTCTTGAGTGGTAACAGCTAATTTAGACCAAATTATTTTGTATGCATAGTTGGGATTATGTTTTCCAATGTGCATTACTTTGCATTTATCAACATTGAATTTCATCTGCCATTGGTTGCCCAGTCACCCAGTCTTGTGAGACCCTTTGTAACTCTTCAGTTTGCTTTGGACTTAACTATCTTGAGTAATTTTGTATCATCTGCAAATTTTGCCATCTCACTGTTTACCCATTTTTCCAGATAATTTATGAATATGTGGAACAACACTGGTCCCAGTACAGACCCCTGGGGGACCACTACTTACCACTTTCCATTCTAAAAACTGATAACTTATTCCTACCCTTTGTTTTCTGTCTTTTAACCAGTTACTGATCCATGAGAGGACCTTCCATCTCTCTCTCTGGATAGAGGGAAGCCACAGACCTAGCTGTTGCTTCAGAGGCAACTACCATCTAGCACTACTAATAAAATCTTTTTACAATAACAATCTGAAAGAAATGAAGCATAAAACCAAAAGTCCCACAGGCACAGCAAAGACTCCAATTTACACACATACTCATACTAAGAAAAATAAAAAAGAATGGCAGTGGTTAGGCCTGCATGGCCCTTCGATAACCTCCAGAATATATAAAAACCTCAGACAGAACTGTTGAGCACATTATACAAATACACATTTTTATAAAAGAATTTTGGAAGGGATATAAACCCTCACACTGCAACATAAGACAACCTCTAATTATTGGAGTTAGGAGGAAACCTTCCTTGGAGGCAGGTGATCCCATAACTACTATTGCGGAGTTCTCACATCTTCTTTTCACACATCTGGACACTGTCAGAAACAGGATACTGAACCAGATGGACCCCGGTCAATTCCAGCATGGCATTTCCTATGTTCCTGCATAGTTAATGACTGCAAATGAAATCCGTAATAAAGAACTATAGAAAAAATAACCACATTGTGGAGAGTAATAAAGTAATATAATGCATTGACCTTACAATTACATAAAAGTTCAAGGAGAGGAAAGAAAGCATACATGGAGAATAAGAAAATGAACTGTTTCTTTACTTACCCTCCCATTGCTGATAACAGCCATTTGCCCAGGAAGCAGTTTAAGAACTTCTTGACAGAACATTTGGTGAGTTTGAATTATATCCACTCCTAAAGTGTTGTATTTCTTCTCAAAAGTACTGTCATCCATTCCCTAAAGCAGAAGTAAGGTGTAAGATGGTGGCCAAATTCAGCAAAAACAAAATACAGTGATAGTCAGCCAGGGTTTTCTTCAAACTGTTTATAATGAAAATCTAAACAAGATAAAAGCAAGAGCGAACTCCTCCAGCCTTAGCTTCAGACCAGTCATATAACCCTGGGAGTGAAGCCCTACATATCTACATTCCTCCGTGTCTGTCCCAAGCAGCTAATTTATACTTTTTTCTCCTTGAGCAACAGCACAACAGACGAGCCAGGCTGAGCCTGAGTTTAAGCACTTTTTGACCAGTAAGTGCTCAGAACACTGTCACATAAAGAATCATGAATCTTACTACAATAAAGTCCACTATTCTGTTAATTTACCCTATCTTGCACTCTTAATCAGAAAAAAATGGATTATGAAGGAGAAAAAATAAAATTTCTCATTAATAAAAATGACAGTTACTCACTTGTAACTGGAATTCTTCAAACTGGACTCTACGTATTCACACTTGTAAGATGAGCTGATCAGGTGCAGTTTAGATGGTGAAATTTTAATTAGTAGTGCCTGATGGAGAACTCATGCATCATTCCCACCCTTCCTCTGATGGTGAGACCTAAAAGGAGGCATGGCACTCCCGCCACCTCAGTTCCTTCCACATCTCCCTCAGGTCCTGTCGGGAAATCAGGACTCAGAGGAAGAGGGGCAAAGCGGGGCAGTATACATATGCAGAGTCTGGTTACAGTTGAGTAATATTAATTTCTTCTTTGAGTAGCTTCTGCGTATTCCCACTCCTGGGATAGTTTAGCTATCAGTAATCACATTACATGGATTCCCAATTAAAAACTGACTGAAGAACTTGCCTGCCAAATCTAGCACCTGATCATTAATACTTGTAGTTCACTGACTCTTGTTGCTCAAGTAATAGCCATTATGAAAACTGTCTTAATAAACAACTAAAAAAAGAACATTCACTCATTGGCTCTTGAGTAAACAGTGATTTATCAATACCCAAATAAAATGCAGATCAGTGTAACCACATACAAGATAACAAAAGATAAACAAATTTAAGATATAGTCAGTAACCTAATATGGACTGAACTGGTGCCATATGTGGAACAATATTATTATTATCTCCTCATAATAAAACCCTTTTTCATTTGCTAATATAACATGCATATGTAGACCCTTTCCTATTGTTAGGTAAAAACCTTTGCACATCTACAGAACAAGTCCACTCTGTATCCATTACAATTCTATCACCCACATCTTGAGGTGGAGTGAACTCAAGCCCAGATGATAAACTTGTCCTTTCTGAGGGATGTAAGTCTGGAGAAGGGGGAAGGGGACACAAGACTCCTCTAAGGAGTTGAAGTAGGTTAGGAAATAATGGTTACTTAAGTAACTGTGGTTCTTCAAAATGTAGTTTTTGTGAATTGCATTCTAGGTGGGCATAAGCATCACAGGGGTTTTTTTAATAGCAGTTTCCATTGGGACCCATGCATGTGCTCTGTGTTTTCTCATGCTCCTGTACAAAGGCATCAAGGGCAGGACAACAAAGACCTTTCTTCAGTTCCCTCAAAATTTGAAGCCCATATGGCTGAGCACCACAAAAGAAGGAATGGAGGTTGGGTCATGGTATCCACACTGACAACAACATCTCAAAGGACCACAGGTCTAATCTAAAAAGGGTACTGAAAACCAGACCCCAGCCAAATCATGGAGCTGTTCCTGGACATGGTAGAAAGGAACTGTGGTGGCCAGAGTTCCACTGTTTAAGATGCACGCAATCAACGCACCCCATATAGAGAAGCCACTTGAAGAACTTCTAAATATATTCTTGAGCAGCTTTCCTAATTAATAATATTGAAGTACATAGCTCTTTTTGAAACCAGCATTGTAGTCTGCTGCTGTTACTTGGTGGCTGACATCTAAGTGACCTCTCACTCGGAATTGCTGACTGTGTTTCAAGTTAGCAATAATATAAGAAAACATATTTTAAACACATTAACTTATTTTCCCTGCTCTAAAGTCAACAGACATGGAAAATGATTGCTGGAAGTTAAGTAATTGAAGCTCTTGTTAATTTCAGTTGCTCCAGTTCATGAAGATCATCACCATCATTGCTAAGGATACGATTTAGTCACGGAAGTCATAGATTCTGTGATTTTACCAGACCTCCATGACTTCTTTGGCTTCAGTTGTGTCAGTGGCTGCAGCCAAGGCCGAGGCTGTGCACCCCGTTACCCTGTCCCAGTTGCGGCTGGGGCTGTGCACCCCTGCTCCGCAGCTCGGCTGGATCTGGGCTGTGTGCCCCATCCTGCGGCTGCGGGTGGAGGCAGGACTGTGAGCTCGAGTCCCATGACTTCGGCTGGGCTGGAGCCAGGGCTATACCTCCCAACCCCATAACAGTGAGGCTTGGGCTGTCAGTCTCCTCACCCCTCGCGGTGGGGCTTGTGCTGTCAGTCGCCCCCACCATGGGGGTCCAGCTGTCATTTCTCCCCCTCTCCTTCCTCTCCCCGACTCCCGTTATTTTTAGTAAAAGTCACAGACAGGTCACAGGCTCCTGTGAATTTTTGTTTATTGTCCACAATGTGTCCATGACTTTTACTAAAAATAACAATGAAAAAAATCTTAACCTTAATCATTGCTCAATAAATTCAGTACTGAATGTTTACAATAGGAGCACAGTAACTTTTGGAAGCTGATAATTCTTTCCAGTTAGGAGTTACAAATCTAGTGTTTAAAAAGTGCAAATCAAGAAATGGCGTTAAAAAAATCAGTGATGACTAGAGCTATTTGGCTCTCAATGACCTGATAGCCACATTGTTCAGTAAATTGTTTTATTATTTTTCATAATAGAAAAATCTTTCAAAATAAAAACAAGATACCCCAGTAACTGTACTTAACAACAATTATTCTATGGTTAAAATCACTTCCTTTGTGCTTCATGACACCAGGCAACAGGAAGTTATTCTCAGATAGAAATGTGCCACCTGTCATATAACTCAAGTAAAGTATCTATGAAAAGAAAAAAAGAAATGGGCAATAGTTTATATAAAGACATCAAGTGACTATTATTTAATAAAATGTTGTCTACTGACCGGAACAAGCAATTTCTTAATTTTAGTTCCTGTAGCAAGGGCTTTTGCTGTTTCCTCCTTAGCTATCTTACTTAGGAAACTTTTTAAGCTGCTGTTTTTCTGTGTTAAAAAGGCAGTCAAAATTGCCCTTGCAACAGCTGTGTTATCTTCCATTATTTTTGACATTGGATTGTTCACAATCCCAAGCCGCATATGACTGCTTGTTTTCTGCAAACAAAAGAAAAATATATAATTACAATCTTATAATTTAATCTCCTCACACCTGATGTTTACATATTTATCATCTTAGTCATCTGTGCAGTGAAATATCCTTAGAACAATTGTTCTCAACCTTTCCAGACTACAGAACCACTTTCAGGAGTCTGATTTTTCTTGCGAACCCCAAGTTTCACCTCACTTAAAAACTACTTGCTTACAAAATCATACAAAAATACAAAAGTGTGACAGCACTTGCTTATTTCTCATTTTTACCATATAATTATTGGAATATAAATATTGTACTTACATTTCAGTGTGATACTTACTGTATAATAGTATATACAGCAGTATAAACAATTCATTGTCTAGATGAAATTTTAGTTTGTACTAACTTTGCTAGTTCTTTTTATGTAGCCTGTTGAAAAACTATGCAAATATCTAGATGAGTGGACATATCCCCTGGAAGACCTTTGCGTTTCCCTAGGGCAGGGGTTCCCAAATTTGGTTCACGGCTTGTTCAGGGTAAGCCACAGGCGGGCCGCGAGACGTTTTGTTTACCTAAGTGTCTGCAGGTACGGCCGCTTGCAGCTCCCAGTGGCCACAGTTCACTGTTCACGGCTAATGGGGGCTTACCCTGAACAAGCCGCGAACCAAGTTTGGGAACCCCTGCCCTAGGGGTATACCTCCCCAGGTTGAGAATGACTGCCTCAGAGTGTTTATTTTTGGCTATTAGTTTTAATGAAAAATATATGTGTGACTGCTAACCGTAGACTTTCAGTTAGCAATAGAAAAGGCAGCTAGTAGGCAGATATTTACCCTGTAACAAATATTTTAAATACAAGATATTCTTTGTGGAATGACTACTTTTGGCTACTCTGACTGTTCAGTAGGAGTACATTTTTAATTAGTGTTAATTATGTGCCATATTTCACTTGCATAACTTTCAAAAATGGCTCAATGGATTTTCTCAAATTTCTCTAAAAGAGTCAACTTCAGCAGAGAATAAACTGGAGAAATTCACTTAATTATCCCCCAAATCTTGATCATAAATCAGAAAGAAAATCTTGAATACTTCTTAAAGGCAGTGATGACACACAAGCCTATGGAGGAAAAGACTGATAAGAAATTATTCCTTAGAGAGGAGTGAGTAAGTACAGGCTGATCAAGTGACTTTCTAGTCGTCTAAAATCAAGGAGAAGCAAATGAAATGTATTGCAGGGAATGATACAATTACTGGCATTCAAACTGTGACCTCTGAGTCTCTAAATTGCAGCTCTTGACTATGTACCCTGAACTGTACCCTGATTTCAAAAAGGAAATGCCTAAGTGGCCATACTCCAGCTAGAATAGGAGGAGAGCAACACATTCTGGTCGCTCTCACTCCCTACCTCTGATGCCCTTATGCCAGGGACTGTGAGGAGTGAGATGTAGGAGCTGCTTATGCCAGCTCCACACCCTCTAAGGACTTCACTTGGTGATGGTTTCCACTACCCTTGTGCTTCCTGAATGGACTCAAAGGATTGAAACAGGGCAGAGAGTCTGCCCCACAGTACCGATGCAGTTCCTTGACCCTTCGAAACAATATGTTTGGCCATCAGGCTGAAAATTTTGGACACCATTAGATTGAATGGCTCACACAGAAAAGGGGATTTATCCAGATCAACCCCTCTCGTAGTCAACTAAAACATCTCCCATGCGGAATGTTTTGTTAGTTTGTTTGGTATTTTTAATAATATTTCATATATTTGAGTTGTGGGATGCAGGCTATACAGAACATGGAGCATCACTTGTTTTAAGCTGCTCTCATTTTTTTTTTCACCTGTTCTAGGATTTCTGCCTCTATGAGATTTTTTTTTTGTGGTGCCAGGAAACTGATAGGCAGTTCTGACACGTGTCCCTCATTCTCCACAGTAAATAACAATATAAGAAAAGCTCCATTTTCCCTCCTGGAGCTTACATGTGCACTAGATACTGGACTCATCAATGATTAGTAAATTTACTTTTATTAATTTCATTTTTTTTAAAATATCTTTTGCCATCCTCTTTCACTGGATCCTTATTTCCCTACTCACAACGTTCGTTTTATCTCACCCACACCTAACACAAGTCAAATTTTAATATTAAGAAAATGTAATTGTTTGTGAAAGGTGCTAGAATAAGAACCCTGAAGATTAAAGTCTACAAAACAGACACAGCCTGGACACAGATAGTTAGCTTCTTAATGCCGCCACATCAATCTGTTTCAACCCTGACTGATAGTAACTACCTTTAGCAGAACTCAAGTAACTCATTCTCCATGCTCATTCAATCCTTGCCTTCTTCTCTGTGATTACCAATAATGGAATCAATTAGTGAAAATTGCTGTTAGTCTTTAATCCATAAAGAAGTTACCAACTAATTTCACATAGGCTAGTTACCCTCTGGATGGCAATGACTATTGCTGATTACAAACATTGACCATATTTGAAACTAGCAACCTACATTTGAAACAGTCAGTATCCCAGTTCTTCAATCCATCTAATTACTTCTCTGGGTAGCTACTCAACCAGGGATATGGGGAGATGACAAGTAATAGTAGTAGTCCTGACAGCTATGCTGTATGCTACAATTTCTCCACTGATAATTAGGTGTGGCTATGTCTATACTATGAGCTAGGGGTGTGATTCCCAGCTCACATACACATACTCTCACTAGCAGAGTAAAAATAGTGGTGTAGCCACAGTAGCATGGCGAGCAGCACAGATTAGCTGTGCCGAGCACAAATCTGCCCAAATTCCATGGGTACATATATGGCAGGGGTTGGCAACCTTTGAGAAGTGGAGTGCCGAGTCTTCATTTATTCACTCTAATTTATGGTTTCACGTGCCAGTAATACATTTTAATCTTTTTAGAAGGTCTCTTTCTGTAAGTCTATAATATATAACCAAACCTATTGTTATATGTAAAGTAAATAAGGTTTCAAAATGTTTCAGAAGCTTCATTTAAAATTAACTTAAAATGCAGAGCCCCCGGACCTGTGGCCAGGACCCAGGCTGTGTGAGTGCCACTGAAAATCAGCTTGCGTGCCACCTTTGGCATGCATGCCATAGGTTGCCGACCCCTGGTATATGGCATGGTTTAGCCATGCTGCCGCTTTCACAGCTACACTATTATTCATACTTATGCTAGCTCTTATCGATGTAGCATGAGTATATGTATGCAAGCTGTGAATCACCCCTTTGGCTCATAGTGCAGACATAGCCTTTGACTGCAAATTTTAGAGATAAAGTATTAAAATTTGTGTTACAGTTTACTACACAAGTAAAACATTTTGTCCCCTCTTCTAAACAATCCAAAAAGAGTTTTGGAAAACAGACAGAGATCATCATTTAAGAAACTTCCAAGGGAGATGGATTGAGTAATTCTGTCTTCTATATGACCCAGAAAGTCCCTTTTGCTATTGATGTTCATATGGCATTTACTTGCAGTCTTTTAAATCCTGTTGGAAATACCACAGAACTAACAAAAATAAGCAATCTCAAATGCAGAAGACCCTTCACGTTTCCATGAAACTAATTATTAGTCTATTAAAATGTTATATTATTTTACTAAGTCTGCCAATAAGTATTATATATCTTTGTTTCTTAAATTAAGATTAAGAACGAAACTGAACCACTTAAAGGAGGGGAAAGTGATCAGGAACAGTCAGCATGGATTCACCAAGGGCAAGTCATGCCTGACTAACCTAATTGCCTTCTATGATGAGATAACCGGCTCTGTGGATGAGGAGAAAGCAGTGGATGTGCTATTTCTTGACTTTAGCAAAGCTTTTGATACAGTCTCCCACAGTATTCTTGCCAGCAAGTTAAAGAAGTATGAGCTGGATGAATGGACGGTAAGGTGGATAGAAAACTGGCTAGATGGTCGGGCTCAATGGGTAGTGATCAATGGTTCCATGTCTAGTTGGCAGCCGGTATCAAGTGGAGTGCCCCAAGGGTCGGTGCTGGGGCCGGTTTTGTTCAATATCTTCATTAACAATCTGGAGGATGGTGTGGACTGCACCCTTAGCAAGTTTGCAGATGACACTAAACTGGGAGGAGTGGTTGATACGCTGGAGGGTAGGGATAGGATACAGAGGGACCTAGACAAATTAGAGGATTGGGCCAAAAGAAATATGATGAGGTTCAACAAGGACAAGTGCAGAGTCCTGTACTTAGGACGGAAGAATCCCATGCACTGCTACAGCCTAGGGACCAAATGGCTGGGCAGCAGTTCTGCAGAAAAGGATCTAGGGGTTATGGTGGACGAAAAGCTGAATATGAGTCAACAGTGTGCCCTTGTTGCCAAGAAGGCTAATGGCATTTTGGGTTGTATAAGTAGGGGCATTTCCAGCAGATCGAGGGACGTGATCATTCCCCTCTATTCAGCACTGGTGAGGCCTCATTTGGAGTACTGTGTCCAGTTTTGGGCCCCACACTACAAGAAGGATGTGGATAAATTGGAGAGAGTCCAGCGGAGGGCAACAAAATGATTAGGGGGTTGGAGCACATGACTTATGAGGAGAGGCTGAGGGAACTGAGATTGTTTAGCCTGCAGAAGAGAAGAATGAGGGGGGATTTGATAGCTGCTTTCAACTAGCTGAAAGGGGGTTCCAAAGAGGATGGATCTAGACTGTTCTCAGTGGTAGAAGATGACAGAACAAGGAGTAATGGTCTCAAGTTGCAGAGGGGGAGGTTTAGGTTGGACATTAGGAAAAACTTTTTCACTAGTAAGGTGGTAAAGAACTGGAATGGGTTACCTAGGGAGGTGGTGGAATCTCCTTCCTTAGGCCTGGTCTACACTGGGGGCGGGGGTCGAACTAAGGTACGCAACTTCAGCTATGCGAATAGCGTAGCTGAAGTCGAACTACCTTAGTTCGAACTACTTACCCATCCTCACGGCGCGGGATCGACGTCCGCGGCTCCCCCGTCGACTCCGCCACCGCCGTTCGCGGTGGTGGAGTTCCGGAGTCCGATATATCGCGTCTAGATGAGACGCGATATATCAAAGTCCGAGAAGTCGATTGCTACCCGCCGATCCGGGCGGGTAGTATGGACGTACCCTTAGAGGTTTTTACGGTCAGGCTTGACAAAGCCCTGGCTGGGATGATTTAGTTGGGTTTGGTCCTGCTCTGAGCAGGGGGTTGGACTAGATGACCTCCTGAGGTCCCTTCCAACCCTGAGATTCTATGATTCTATCTGCTATAATTTAATAAACAGAGTTGTGGACAGTATTCATATCTCCATAATCGCAGATACTTAAAATCATTATTTTCCAATAGGAATTGTTAGAAACTCACCAGGTGTTTCAAAGCTTTAGAAAGCAGATGTCTCCCAGCTGGCTTGTCAAAATCAGCAATAATCCAGATGGTAACTGCATATATTACATCTTCATCTGAAAATAACAAATAACCCAGTAAAAGAATTTTATTCTAAAAAGTTTAAGTAGATAACAATATTTCCAAATAACAAAATCAAGGAAAGGCTCTCATCAATATAACATAATCAGATGATAAACATCAATATTTATTTAATAACATTATTCTGTCCTGTGATGTGCTGCTACACATTACTTCTGATCTAGATCACGGTTTCTCAAACAGGGGTCGCCGCTTGTGTAGGGAAAGCCCAAGGCGGGCTGGGCCAGTGTGTTTACCTGCCCCGTCCGCAGGTCCAGCCAATCGCGGCTCCCATCGGCCCCCGCACCACTTCCAGCCGCTCCCATTGGCCCGGAGTAGCAATCCGCAGCCAGTGGGAGCCGCGATCGGCCAGACCTGCGGACGGGGCAGGTAAACACACCGGCCTGGCCTGCCAGTGGCTTTTCCTACACAAGCAGCGACCCTTGTTTGAGAAACCCTGATCTAGATCATCACTGGTCATGGTCTCTGCTCCTGCATGTTAGTGAGGTGGGAACTTACTTAAAATTCTAAATAGTATATTGCCAACCTCTAGTGTTTCAATCATCTGTTTCTTTCAAACTGAAGGTAAAAATATTCCAATATGCATGAAAAAATATTCCTTTATGGTCAAAGTAATATTTAAATTGCGGTATCAAAAGAAATCCAAAGACAACAAAAAAACAAAAAACATCCAACAGCTACAGAAGCCAACCCTTTTACTCAGAGAGCAAGCGCGCAGACGAGTGCTAATCCATCAAAACATATTCTTCAGGAAACTTCAATTAAGTAATTTCCCCTTCCTCAAAGACAGAGTTATAATAAATGTAGAGACTAAGCAGGGTAAACAGAAAAAAATGTAACAAAGAGTGATCTTTAAAACAGGCAAATGGAATTGAAAAAGTCAACATGGCATGAACAGCAGCAATATACATGTTAAGGGCTGGAGTACCTCCAGTAAATTTTAATATTAATAGATATGATAGAGAGGCTACTGCTTCTCCACAGATAATGTTCCAGATAAGTTTCTGTTTTAAACTGAAATTTGCACCCTCTCTAAAATCCTCAAGTCAAGTCATATCAGCCTGATAACTGGAGTTTGCGGAGAAAATCTGAAATCATTTGAATAAGGAGTTCCCAAAACAAAGCACCCTAAATATTAAGCTGTTTTTGTAGGTGCAAAAGCTTTCTAATACTTTTTGACTACATCTATAGAAAAAAAACGAGGCATTAGACATGTGAATAACATATGGTCAGATTCTTCTTTGGGAGTAATATTAAAGACGGATTTGCAAAATTAAGTAACAAAGCACACTGTTACTTTTTTGGTTTCAAGCAATCAGATTGCTTCTCATGATTACTTTTTGCTTTAAAATAATCTAATACAATAAGGCTATTGTTTTAACAACTTTGATAGCGACATCAATCCCATCATCAAACAAGCTTACTATCCCAAGAGATTTTGGATGTTGCATAAAATACAAAAATCAGTGCTCACACAGATCCTTCTTAGACCAGTCTTTGTATATATATTCACCTCAATCACCACTAACATTTCTTTATTATTCTGAATTTCCACATAATTACTCACTTGTATGCATTACTGTCATAATTGTAAGCAAACAGTATTACATAGTTAAAAGGTTGTACAAAATAAATGTACCCTTTTTTGTTAAATACTTCATGTTCTGTGAAATTACAGCACTCTTATCTTGTGAGTCCAAAAAGGAAAAAGTAGAGAAATCTTCCACGCCAACAGGAACTGCAAAGTTAAATATAAATGTGTTACAATTAGGAGTTGGAAAAAACATGATAACTAAACAGGCAAGAAAAGTATTTACCTGACATGGATATGAAATTTATGTATCTTCTCTTAGTGCCAAGAATAATGGGATTTATACGGGAAACTACATTATGCTGATCCATGAGGAAATCTACCGCATCCATATAATCGTTTAGCAAACCCTGTAATAGCAAAAATAAATCCCACTTTTCCATTTAATGTAATAATTTTAAGATAAACACAAGATGAGCATTTATCTATAAAATAAAATTCAGGATTGTCTCTCTGGGTGTCACTCTGAAGCCTAGAATGTCTGCAGTGTTAGTGCGAAGAGACAGAAACAGCTACAAGCATGGCTGAGAGTTCTTTTTGTCCAGAAGATCACCAGATTCAATCATGAGTGGGATTTGAGGGCTGCTACTGTCCAATTTTTAAGTTCTCAAGCCACTGTGACTTTATGAATTACATCCACGTGACAGCAAGGCATGCATCTATTAGCTCAATTTACCAAGGGTCATGGCAAATACTCCATCACTGACAAATTTTAAATTAAGAGTGGATGTTTTCTAAAAAAATATGCTCTAGGGAAATTCTACATCCTATATTATATAGAAGGTCAGATCAGATGATCACAATGGTCCCTCCTGGCCTTGGAATCTATGAACCTACACCATGCCAGCAAGAGGAGATCCCTGGCAGCTGCAAACACCTCCGGCGTGGTTGATACTGAGATAGTATCGGTACAGTGCAGCTGATATGGACGAAATGGACTCTTCTGGCTCTGGACGAAATGGTACCTATGTAGATGCCAGAGTCAACCGTGCTGGCTTCTGCAGTATTGAGGCAGAGGAGTGCCACTGGATTTGTGGGCTTCCTTGTCATGACCCCGAAACTTAGGATGTTCTAAGTCCTCATGGACTGAGTGAGAAGATTTGCTTGACTTAGGCAGGATTGTATCTGACTTCTTGAAATGAATTTAGAGGAGAATTTGCTCTTGCATTTATGAAGGCTCCCTGCCTTCCCGACAAGACCCCAACAGGGGATCTCTGGGAGCAGATTCCCTTTCTTAAGTCAGACCTTGTAGCAGGAGTTGCACTCCTTACTGAGTGAGGCTGATGTACTATGGGAGTCCCCCCTGGCCTGGGGGTCCATAGAGCCCTGTGGCTTTCTCCATTAGGTGTTTCTTAAGATGAAGTTCCTGCCTGTCACAGGTGCAACTGGGAAAAGAGTGGCAGATATTGCTCCCTGCTGCAATGTAAGTTCCCTAAGGCACTACAGACAGCGTTGACAGTCATCGCTGACCAAGAAAGAGTGTGGGTCAGGAGGTACAGATTTTGAAGCCGGGAGTCCTGGGCACAGTCCAGTGCTTATCACAGGGATACAGTCGAGAGAGGGGGAATGGGACAGGGAATCTAACTATAAAAATTAACTAAAACTATAGAGTAAAATTCTGAACTACTTACAAAATATGCTATCTATCTATCTATAGATCGAAGAATAAATGAAGACAAAGGTCAGGACACTGGAGGTTTAGAAACAGGCCATGCGGTGGTAATAAGGAACTGGAAAGGCAGTTAGGTTGTTCCACCACAGTTGGAGGCATGAGGAGCGCGAGGGCACATGCACAGACCAATGAACACTGCTTTTAAGAATTCTCCAACTCCAGGTGCAGAGTGCATGTGTACCCACAGTGGAATACACATAGGGACCAGCATTTGAAGCAGCAGCAGCACCTGAAGCCTTGCATGCCTGTCCTTGTGAGCTTGGGAGTGAAAGATCAGCCAATAGAACTAGGGTGACCAGATGTCCTGAGTTTATAGGGACAGTCCCAATTTTTGAGTCTTTTTCTTATATAGGCTCCTATTACCCCCTGATTTTTCACACTTGCTGTCTGGTCACCCTAAATGGAACACTCACAGAGAGAGAGAGCGAGAGAGAGAGCGAGAGCGAGACCTTTGCCCCGATATTTAAAACACTTTACATGTTAGTCCAACGTAGGGAAAACAGCAGGGCATGAAACACATCTCTTTGAGAACATCTTTTTCTTTTGCAGTTCTGCCATAACACATGGAACCAACCTTATAAATGTATACACTATCCATACCAAAAACTATTATCTGCTACAAATTATACTAAGAACAAACAACTATAGTTATAAAGTTAATAAGGCAATAAAAATGGAGAAAATCCTGGGTCGAAAGGACTGAAGTGGTTCACTTCCAGAAGGAATTGAGGTGGTAGGCAAAGCAGAGCCCCTGCTCTCAGGGACATTCAAAGGCATCTAAGGAAGGACTAGTAGTGGGCACGTGTGAAATCCGGCAAGCACTGCTTGGAGAAGGTTTTACCAGTAGGCACCACCAGGCAGCACAGTCCTCATAAGTGAGAATATGTAAAGCCACTCGAAGAAGAATCCCAAACACACACAGCCGCTCATGGCAGCACACATCCCTTATTTGACACCCACAGAACCTTCCCAGCACAACACAACTCCAACACCACAACACTACCAGCACACACAACAACCCCCAACACACATAGCCCCTCAGGGAAGCACATACCCCTCATTTGCCACTTGCACAAATCAACATAATTCTCCCAGTCTAATCCCCTAGAAACAAATCAACACAACTGCCCACACAACAATATATCCAGCACACTCAGTAACCCCACTTGGAAGCCTAGAATATCTGTGGAGTCAGCATGAAGTGATGGAAACAGCTATAAGCATGACTGAGAACTCTTTATGTTTAGAGTATCACCAGGTTGAATAATCACTGGGATATTCACATGTGTTACCATCCAAATTTTAAATTGTCAGCCATTTTTGACTTTTATACATACATGGTTTACAAATTACACTCGTATGACAGCACAGGATGAATGGATGAATTTGTATGAATTTATGTTTCTGTTTAGTTTAGAGCTTTTATATATTGAATGCTAAGATAAGGACTGCTTAAACAGAAAATAAATATATAAATAATACACACACGAGTTTTTAACATCTGAGGTCCAAATTTTCTTATGAATAGCTACAATTTCTCTTCACTTCTTGGCTGAAAACTTCTAAAAGATTAACATGTACTTACTCAAACCTTAGAGCTTCAATAATCAACATGCATTAAGTTTCAAATTCATGAATGCAAATTAAAGTAATGATGTCATTTCAGCTTTCATAACAATAATTTCAAACTGCCCCATTATAAAAAAATATAGGTAGTAATCATGACTGTAATAATCTATTGACAAATATTTCACCTTACATTCTTTCATAAATGCTAAGCATACCATGAAAACTGCCCTCTGGAAGAACCCCATGGCATCAGTGATCCTCTGAAAAATAACTGTTTCTAACTCTGCAGCAGCCATCTCTTCACCATTAAAGGGCACACCATTGAACAGAGCTTGAGGCAATGGACCAAGGCCTGTCTTTTTATAGAAGGTTGCTCCTGCCTATTCAAATCAGAAATATCACAGAGTTAAACAGAATGTGGCTGACTGTAGTAAAAAAGAAAACTAATATTAAGAGACAATGAACACTAATGTCCAAGCACTCTGTGTTGTGGCCTACTTTTATATGAGTCATAATGAGTAAACTGAATTCACAATTCTGTTAGGATTTTTCAGAAAGCAGCTTGGAAAAATTAATCAGTTAAATAGTACATGAAGCACACATTTATCAAAAAGGAGGGACAAAAAGTCCTGTAAATTCATATCAAGATTTTTTTAAACCTTTGTTTTTATACCACTCTGTGGCAGTCTTGCTAAAAGTTATTATTTATCATGCATTATTAAAAGAATATTAATCAAATAAAGCACAGATAATTTTACAGATCAGACACGGTTGAAGATACATGGTTGAAAATAATGCTTGTATGGACTTCTGCAGAAAATTACCTACATTATTATAATAGAAGAAAATATTCCCTTCCAGTACACTATGCATAAAATTCAGTGCTCTATTTCCTATTTCTTTTAACTCTGCCACTCTGAACTTCACCAACAGGGAAGTATG
This sequence comes from Mauremys reevesii, assembly GCF_016161935.1. Classification (NCBI taxonomy): domain Eukaryota; kingdom Metazoa; phylum Chordata; order Testudines; family Geoemydidae; genus Mauremys; species Mauremys reevesii. Next base: position 100,273,866 of record NC_052623.1, read on the forward strand.
GTGACTTTCCTCTACACACAGTGGTTGACCTTTATTTAATGGTATATTGGTATATCTTAAACACAGACCTTTGATTACAAATTACAGAATACTTTTTTTTAAAGAAACATCTATTGATAATAGAAGAAGCAGCTACTGATAACAGAAAGTATAAGTTTCAAGATAGACATATTTGCTCCAATTGTCAGAGCAAGTCTTTGCTTGGAAAAATGTTTCACATCTGAAAATTACAGGAATCCAAATTAACAGAAAAAAACAACACAGTTTCACTTTATGTCAACAATGTGGCCCTCTATAAAAGAATTCTACTCCAATTTACCAATAATCCTACAACAAGAAGGCCAATTCAGTAAGATTTCAGTATAGAAAAATCAATGTATGAAAAAATAAAATGGGCTTAAATTTGATAGGACACATCCTACACCTCATACCTCAGTAAGAATGCCCACCTCCACTGTATGTGACCTGGTGCTTAAATTAACTACAGAATGGTTGCAACTTTATACTTCAAATGATAAATCCTGGCTACATCAAACTAAAATTGTGAGAATAAATTATAAAAATGTTATTTTTTTTATTTGGAAGATTTGCCCTTAGTCTCTCACTGAACATTCATATCAGCAAGAGGGTATGCATCTCTAAAATCTTCTAGATAATCTTGAAACTCAAGACTTACATTCTAGTCTGGGGACTGCACAGACAATTCCCTATAGAAGGCCTCTTGTTTTCATTTACCAGTCAACTGTATGTGCATTTCAGCTTAATCCTTATAATTTATGATGTCATGATTGGAAGCAAAATGTTCACAGTACATAGTCACTTTCTAAAGAACATAAACCTCATTTCACCTCAGAATCAGGTGAGGGCTTGAAAAAGTTCCCTGGCAATCTCCCTGATTGTTCAGCATTACATGCACATACAAATGAATGATGTATGTTTGTGCCTTCGCTACCTCTCCAGTCTCTGACACTAGGAATCTTGTGATTCTGAGTCAGAATGGCCAAACCCACCAGGCAGATTCTTTCCCAGGAAGATATGATTTGCCCAGAAGACAGAATTTCTTCCTTAGCCAGGCTGCTTGGGTAACCTTCCACCTACCACAAATGATACATATCTAATAAGCTTATCACTAGGTACCTTCCATAGTAGCAGATATATATAGTAGACAGGAGTCAGCATTAAATATTATTCTTGAGGACAATAATCCAATGGACCCTTCCAACAATGCAATTATCTGGAAAAAATTGCAACCCCATTGCATTTAAGTGTTTTAACTCTTAGAAATCATTAAACGCAAAACTGAGCTCTGTGCAGATTACTATTTCTTGCAACTATTTTCTTAACATACCTTCCTTTTCTCATCATATTCAGAGTCAACACCCAGTATACTCTGAATGTCAGCATGAGGGAACTCACTTCTAAGAACATTCCTCACATGGTTCACAGTGAAAACTTCTCCATCTTTCATTTCATGGTACATCTGTGAAAATTATAAAATAGATAAAAAACAAAGCTATTTTACCCTATATATTAATATTACTTTATCATTTATCATAACAATATACATTATTTTTAAGTAGAATATAGGATTTGCCATCAGATCACTGATCTAATTAGTCTACTATCCTATCTTTGGCAGTGGTTAATATCTTATATTGCAGAGGAAAGTACATCCAATACTCCAGGTCAACTAGCAATAGTTTTAGTGACTGAGAATTCCTTTCTACTCCCTGTTCAGTCTTAGCATGAACTTTAGAAACAAAAGACATCAACTAGAAGAGATGCTCCCCCACCCCTGGCTATTGAGCTCTGTCCCCCACCATCACAAGCAATCTTGTCATATAGTCCCACTTATACATTTATCCAGCTCTCTCTTAAAACTAATTAAGTTGTTTGCCCCCACAGCTCCTATTGGGAGGCTGTTCCAGAACCTCACTCCTCCAATGGTTAAACACCTTCTAATTTCCAGCCTCCATGTGTTCATAGCTACTTTATACTCATTTGTTCTTGTGCTAATATTGTCCTTTAGTTTAAATAGCTTTTCACCCTCCCTCATGTTTATTCCCCTAATGTATTTAGAGAAAGCAAGCATAACCCTTCTCTGCCCTCCTTTTGCTAGGCTAAACAAGCCAAGCTCTTCAAGACTCCTCTCTTACGATAGGCCCTCCATCCCCCTGATCATCATAGCAGCTCTTCGCTATACCTGTTCCAGTTTGAATTAATCTTTCTTGAACATGGGTGACTAGAATATACAGTATTCCAGATGAGGTCTTACCAGAGCTTTGTACAATGGTATTAATACTTCTCTTTCTCTACTGGAAATGCCTCACCTGATACATCCTAGGATCACATTTGCTTTTTTCAGAGCCACATCATACTGGTGGCTTATAGTCACTCTGTGATCAACCCAGACACTCAGGTCTCTCGCCTCTTCTACCATTTCCAACTGATAAACCCCCAGCTCGCGAAGATAGTCTTATTATTAGACCCTAAGTGCATGACATTGTATTTGTACTACCGAATTTCATTCCATTTTTGTCACTCCAGTCTTGAAGGTCATCCAGATTTTACAGATTAATATTCCAGTCCTCCTCTGCATTGACAATGCGTCCCAACTTTGTATCAAGAGAAAATTTCACTAGCACACTCCCACTTTTTGTTCCAAGGTCATTAATAAAAAATATTGAATAAGACTGGTCCCAAGACTGATCCCTGAGGAACTCCACTAGTAACCTCCCTCCAATTGGATAGTTCATCTTTCAGCTTAACCAGCTGCCTTCTCCCTTTTAACTACTTCCTTACCCATGTCACAGTCCAATGACCCCCTCCCCTTAGGGAGTCACCTGGGACTTAAAGAAATTAATTAAAACCATAATTCAGGCCGGGGATCAATTAGCATGGGATTCTGTATGCTCACAGCTCCAACAATATTTAACCTAACCAGTCTGTAGCATACAGGAGAATGTGCTCCATGGAGTCTGGTCCGGACAGATTCATCCCCACTCTGGAATCCCCTGAGGACAATGTCCTTTTCACCATTTCTAATAGTTTACTAATTGAAAGTGCACAGGCATAGCCTGCTCTTTCACGGCCTTCGGTCCCATAAAAAAAAATGGGCCCCAGCTACAAAAATCCAACCAGGCCTTTGGGAAGGCTGACTCTGGGACTGGGTAGTCCACCTCAGCGTATGGGAGGTGGGTCCCCCAAATGACACAGCTAAGCAGTATGTGCTGACTGCATCCCCGGACTATCAGCACATATAAATTGCAAAAGGCAACACCTGGCAACTCTGGCCTATAAAACCCCCTCAAATGGTGTGTAAAGAGAGGGAAGTGCCAGGCCACTTTTATAAGGTGGGTCGACACATCTATTAAAAAGGGGAGGCATCGAAATATACCCCCACCACAGCACATCTGTTTACCAATACCTCAGTGCGTGTTTGGAAAACCACCGACCCCAAGGTGCTTCTTAATTTACTGTTAAGGTCACAAACACCAAATTTTTCGGTGCATTGACCTGCCGTTCTGCAACAAACTCTTAATGTTTCTAACTATGTTGTGTTTAATTTTTCATAAATTATACCCAATGTGTTTCTTCCGTTAGCACACACCCAAAACCAGCTTTCAGTATTCCAGACAAATGCCTCCTCCTTCACAGTATTATGACACACATTTAACCAGGAGAAAGCTGAGTTTGCCACCACCATATAGCCAGCGAACAGGAGTGGCTAACAGGGGAGTTTGGCGAGGGAGTTTACAGGGGGAGTGCAAGCAAGGGCTAGATACACCTAACATTCTTTGCACTTAAAGGTCAAAATACTGCTTGATAAAAACAAAGCACTAACAAGGGAACAAGCTTCGGGAGTAAAAAGAAAATGCAGGTAGAAGTCCAGTAACAGAGTGGGAGCTATCCAGTTTCTTGCACCCAATGCAGCATGTATGATTACCTGCCCTATGGGCTGGTGGCGTATGCATACATTCGTTGCAAGGTGCTTCTGACCCTCAGAGACCATGTACGGACTTTGGAGACCAGAGTGGCTGAGCTGAAGGAGCTGAGGGAGCCAGAGAGGTACACAGATGAGACTTGTCGGGACACAATAGAACAGTCCTACCCTGGGTCTGACAACCTCTGTGCTGTTGAGGATGAAAGCCTCAGGGAAGGAGAACATCCAACTGGAGCAGAGGGAAACAATCCCGTAGTTGGGATCTTCCTCCCAGATGATGTTGTGGTATCCTCTCTCACTGAGGATACTTCTCCGGGGGAGAGAACTCCAGTTATTATGAAGAGACTGGTATTAGTAATGGGCGATTCAATCATTAGAAACATAGATAGCTGGGTTTGCGTTGATCGGGAGAACCGCATGGTGACTTGCCTGACTGGTGCGAAGTTTGCGGCTCTCTCGAGACATCTAAATAGACTTATGTGTAGTACTGGGGAGGAGCCGGTGGTTGTGGTACATGTAGGTACCAATGACATGGGGAAGGATAGGAGAGAGGTCCCGGAGGACAAATTTAGGCTGCTTGGTAAGAGTCCAGAACCTCCATGGTAGCATTCTCTGAAATGCTTCCAGTTCCACACGCAGGGCACAGTTAGAACTGGAACCAGATTGCTGGCGCTTAAAATTAAAAAGGTTATAGAACAGTTTTTAAACTAAGGGCTGGGGGAGAGCCGACAGGTGTGGAGGAGCATGTGGTTCAGACATCCCTTAGGGGAGGATCTATAAATGGACATTCCCTATGTCCTAATAAGCAGGAGAGGATGGAAAATGATAAAATACAGAGAGGATCTGATGAGAAACAGGCAAATGAAAAAAAGTCCCATTCAATTACGTCATGCAACACAGGACAGCCAAAAAATGACACGTTTTTTAAATCCTTATATACCAATGCTAGAAGTCTAAATAATAAGTTGGGTGTACTAGAGTGCCTAGTATTAAATGAGGATATTGATATAATAGGCATCACAGAAACCTGGTGGAATGAGGATAATCAATGGAACACAGTAATACCAGGATACAAAATACATCGGAAGGACAGAACAGGTCGTGCTGGTGGGTGAGTGGCAATATATGTGAAAGAAGACGTAGAATCAAATGTATTAAAAATCTTAAATAAACTAAATTGTACTATAGAGTCTCTATGGATAGTAATTCCATGCTTGAAAAATAAGAATATAGCAGTAGGGCTATATTACAGACCACCTGACCAGGATGGCGTTAGTGACTCTGAAATGCTCAGGGAGATTAGAGAGGCTACTAAAATAAAAAACTCAATAATAATAATGGGGGATTTCAGCTATCCCCATATTGACTGGGTACATATCACCTCAGGAAGGGATGCTGAGATAAAGTTTCTTGACACCTTAAATGACTGCTTCTTGGAGCAGCTGGACCTGAAACCCACAAGAGGAGAGGCAATTCTTGATTTAGTCCTAAGTGGAAGTGGAGCCCAGGATCAGGTCCAAGAGGTGACTATAGTTGGACCGCTTGGTAACAGTGACCATAATATAATTAAATTTAACATCCCCATGGCAGGAAAAACTCCACAGTGGCCCAACACTGTAGCATTTAATTTCAGAAAGGGGAACTACACAAAAATGAGGAGGTTAGTGAAACAGAAATTAAAAGGTACAGTAACAAAAGTAAAATCCCTGAAAGCTGTGTGGAAACTTTTTAAAGATACCATAATAGAGGCTCAACTTAAATGTATACACCAATTTAAAAAACATAGTAAGAGAACCAAAAAAGAGCCACCATGGTTAAACAACGAAGTAAAAGAAGCAGTGAGAGGCAAAAAGGCATCCTTTAAAAAGTGGAAGATAAATCCTAATGATGAAAATAGAAAAAAACATAAACTCTGGCAAGTGAAGTGTAAAAATATAATTAGAAAGACCAAAAAAGAATCTGAAGAACAGCTAGCCAAAGACTCCAAAAGTAATAGCAATTTTTAAATAAAATACATCAGCAGCAGAAAGCCTGCTAAACAACCAGTGGGGCCACTGGACAATCGAGATGCTAAAGGAACACTCAAAGACAGTAAGACCATTGTGGGGAAACTAAATGAACTCTTTGCATCGGTCTTCACTGTTGAGGATGTGAGGGAGATTCCCAAACCTGAGCCATTCTTTTTCGGTGACAGATCTGAGGAACTGTCCCAAATTGAGGTGTCATTGGAGGAGGTTTTGGAACAAATTCATAAACTAAACAATAAGAAGTCTCCAGGATCTCATAGTATTCACTCAAGAGTTCTGAAGGAACTCAAATGTGAAATTGCAGGACTACTAACTGTCATCTGTAACCTACCATTTAAATAATTTAAATCAGCTTCTGTACCAAATGACTGGAGGATAGCTAATCTGACGCCAATTTTTAAAAAGGGCTCCAAAGATGACCCTGGCAACTACAGGCCTCACTTCAGTACTGGGCAAATTGGTTGAAACTATTGTACAGAACAAAATTGTCAGACACATAGATGAACATAATTTGCTGGGAAATAGTCAACATGGTTTTTGCAAAGGGAAATCATGCCTCACCAATCTACTAGAATTCTTTGAGGGGGTCAACAAGCATGAGGACAAAGGAGATCCAGTGGATATAGTGTATTTAGATTTTCAAAAAGCCTTTTACAACGTCCCTCACCAAAGGCTCTTCAGAAAAATAAGCAGTCATGGGATAAGAGGGAAGGTTCTCTCATGGATTGGTAACTGGATAAAAGATAGGAAACAAAGGGTAGGAATAAATGGTCAGTTTTCAGAATGGAGAGAGGTAAATAGTGGTGTCCCCTAGGGATCTTTACTGGGCCCAGTCCTATTTAATATTTTCATAAATGATCTGGGAAAAGGGGTAAACAGTGAAGTGGCAAAATTTGCAGATGATACAAAACTACTCAAGATAGTTAAGTCCCAGGCAGACTGTGACAAGCTACAAAAGGATCTCACAAAACTGGGTGACTGGGCAACAAAATGGCAGATGAAATTTAATGTTGATAAACTAATGCACATTGGAAAACATAATCTTAACTATACATATACAATGATGGGGTCTAAATTAACTGTTACCACTCAAGAAAGAGATCTTGGAGTCATTGTGGATAGTTCTCTGAAATCATTTACTCAATGTGCAGTTGCAGTCAAAACGCAAACAGAATGTTGGGAATCATCAAGAAAGGGATATATAAGAAGACAGAAAATATAATATTGCCTCTATATAAATACATGGTACATCCACACCCTGAATACTGCGTGCAGATGTGGTTGCCCCATCTCAAAAAAGATATATTGGAATTGGAAAAGGTTCAGAAAAGGGCAACAAAAATGATTAGGGGTATAAAACGGCTTCCATATGAGGAGAGATTAATAAGACTGGGACTTTTCAGCTTGGAAAAGAAGTGACTAAGGGGGGATATGATAGAGGTCTATAAAATCATGAGTGGTATAGAGAAAGTAAATAAAGAAGTGTTATTTACTCCTCATAATACAAGAACAAGGGGCCACCAAATGAAATTAATAGGTAGCAGGTTTAAAACAAATACAAGAAAGTATTTTTTCACGCAACGCACTGTCAGCCTCTGGAACTCCTTGCCAGAGGCTGTTGTATAGGCCAATACTATAATGGGGTTCAAAAGGGAGCTAGATAGATACATGGAAGATAGGTCCATCAATGGCTATTAGCCAGGATGGGCAGGAATGATGTCCCTAGCCTGTTTGCCAGAAGCTGGGGTTGGGTGATGGCATGGATCACTTGATGATAACCTGTCTGTTCATTCCCTTTGGGGCACCTGCCATTGGCCACCGTCAGAGGACAGGATACTGGGCTTGATGGACCTTTGGTCTGACCCAGTATGGCCGTTCTTATGTTCTTATGTATTCCAGCCATGAGTGCTATTCAACAATCTTTCTGTAATCCCCATAATATCTGGTTTGACTTCCTGCACCAGTAATTCCAGTTCCTTCATTTTACCGCTGAACTGTCTTACATTCATGTACAAGCATCTCAGTTCTTTCCCTCAGACCACATCTAGTTTTTTAGCTGGATTAGGTATAGTCCTTTTACTAACTGTAACACCTACCTGACTACTACTCCTATCAATATTTGTAATTTCTTTCTCCTTGCTATCTCTTATCTTACAGTGTTTCTTTATCCCCTATTATATCTCCATTTAGCTGATTTTCCTCCCCCTGTGTTCTGAAGACAGATGTGGATATTTCACAAGTCTCTCCCAACCTTCTCCCCTCATCTACTTCTTATCAATTGTGCAAGACTGGATGCTAGAAAGTTAATACCCCAGATCAGAGGTCGGCAATCTCTGGCACATGGCTCGCCAGGGTAAGCACCCTGGTGGGCCGGGTCGGTTTACCTGCTGCGTCCGTAGGGAGAGGGGAAGCCGTGGCCAGCACATCCCTCGGCCTGCGCCGCTTCCCGCACTTTAGGGGCCCGAGGGCTGGAGAGAAGCAGTGCTTTCCCCTTCAAAGCCGGCCAGGGCTTCTCTCTGGCCGCTGGCTGCGTGGCTGCTCCTGCTCCTCCTGAGTCCTCCGGCCCGTGCTGGCAGGGCCGCATTCTGAAAGGGGTTTTAGAGCTGCAGGCCAGGGCCCCCTTAGCCCAGGGCCTGCACCCCACCCTGAGTGCCCTCCTGCACCCTAACTCCCTCCCAGACCCCGCATTCCCACCCTGAGCACCCTCCCACACCCTAACTCCCTCTCAGACCCTGCACCCCCAGCCCTGAGACCCAGGGGTATGCCAGAGGCACCTCCCCACGACAGTAAAGTACAGTACTGTACAGTATATAATGTCTTTTGTCTGCCCCCCAAAAATTTCCTTGGAACCTAACCCCCTGCATTTAAATTAAATCTTATGGGAAAACTGGATTCGTTTAACATCATTTCACTTAAAGTTGCATTTTTCAGGAACATAACTACAGTGTTAAGTGAGGAGTTACTATATATGGTTACAGAATTTTTAAAAATCTGTTTGCACCCTATTCTCTAGTTCAATTTCTTTCTGTCAAGAGTCCTCACAGAGATCCTGTACTTCAAGTCAACCCATTTATCCCTTGTAAGTCCCTAAATGTTCCCTACATTTCCCTTCTGAAGCCACCCACTCTAGCCGAGGATGTCAGACTTCTCTCTCAACCTCTGAGCCTGGAAGATTTCCATGCTCTTCCAGAGACACGAATAGAGTCAACCAGACTAGGAAACACTTGTATAATGAAAATGTCTTACCCAGTCTACCGCATTTTCTATATCACCGAATGACCACAGAATTCCTCTAAATCATAAGGCATGACCTAAACAATTTTGGAATACCATTACTCCAGTATGTGCCAGAACACAGACAAGAAGGCACACATGAAAAGGCCATATAAAGAGCCCCAAACTATGACTGCACATGAAAATACTGCCTGCTGAAAGGTATGTTTACCTTCTTTTAATCCCTGAAGAAAATTTGTAGATAGACAATTTTACCAGAATGGACTTGTTTGAGGAGCAGGAAAATGTTTTCAGGGAGATATCCTGCAGCAACCTAACATCCACTTTTAGAACAATTTTGTTTCCAACTAAAGGCAGTCACAAGGAGCAGAAATTCTGAATTTACAGGAAAGCAAATAGTTTTAGAAAGTATTATACATTATTTTTATCTATTTACTGGCACTAACCTTTATCATGGAGATAAAAGCTTGAGAAGTATCAGATTCTTCTGCAATGTAATTAAAAGCTCTCAAAAGAGCTACTCCAGCATCCTCATTCCCATCGATTTCTTCATTAGTATTTAAGATGAAAACAAATCCAATTCTGTAGGGGGAAAAAAACCCTCTGTAAATATTCATTATCTGGCTTTTTAAACCTTATTGAAAACAGACTGAAGATATTGCAATTTCTTGTGATTGTTCAGATAAAACAATGTGAGGATTTTCTACCAATATCCTACAAATTAATATCTGCAATATTCAATATCATAAAACATACTTGCATACATTAGGACTGTTTGTACTCTTTCCTCCAAAGTTTACAGAGAGTGGGCTAAAAATGACATGCCCCCCAAGATGGGTCTTGTGAGATATTATTGGAAAGGTTATGATTTACTGAATGTGATTATCCAATTTGTACTCATGTATCATTTCTGTATCTGAAGTTAGGAATATTGACTATGTAACCATTACAATTGTGTGTGTACTTGGGAAACACCCCCCCAGACAACAGGCCATCAATAACAAAATTATTGTTTCATATATATTGTGCTCTCCAGATTATTTGTAATGTACAAAATTACTGTTTAATATATTCTGTGCTCTCCATGTAATTTATGGAACTAAGTATAAAAGTACACTGCAATGTTGACTAATTATGGTACCAGTTCAATTGGACAGATAAAAACATATGGTTGGGCTCCTGATTTAAGTCAACCACAAAAGTTTACAGACGTACATTGAATTTTTTTTTAAAGATTTTCGTCTCAAAATGGCAATGAACTCGTGAGGCCAAATTTAGAAGTGACATAAGCTGAAGTTTAAGTTACACATAAATAAGTCTGTAAGCGGATGTAACCTATGCTCTACTACAGTGGAATGGCAAGGAAGGCAAACAGAAGGGGAGTGTAATTTCTCTTTCACTGTCTTGTTGGTTGCTTTTCTTGTTACAACCATGCCCTTCCCAACAGTCTCAGTATGTAAGTTATACACTGATACATAACACTAGTATTTACATCATCTCTGAATCTGGTCCTTGATCTTAAACATAAAGATTTAGAGAAAGAAGGTGAGTGAGGTAACCTTTTATTGAACTAGTTTCTGTTGATGAAAGAGAAAGCTTGTCACTGTCACCAATAGATGCTGGCCCAATAAAAATATACCTCTGTCACATTACACTCCATATTCTTCATAGCAATATTGTTATGGTATGAATATGGCATAACTAAGATGTTTTATGCAAGATGGGTCTTGTGAGATATCATTGGAAAGGTTATGATTTACTGAATGTGATTATCCAGTTTGTACTCATGTATCATTTCTGTATCTAAAGTTAGGAATATTGACTATGTAACCATTACAATTGTGTGTGTACTTGGGAAACACCCCCCAGACAACAGGCCATCAGCCTTGATGGGCCATTAGGAAGAAACAATAAGGCTTTGACGATACTAATCTCTCTCCTTCCTGAGAAGCTGGGATGTTGCTTTGACACTACAAGATCAGGCGGTTATGTCACCTAGTACTACACACCATCTTGGACAGTGGTTCTCAAACTTTTTCACATAGCAAGCCTCTGTGTGCGACCCCCACCCCCATTAATGAAAAACACTTTTTTACATATTTAACACCATTATAAATGCTGGAGGTGAAGTGAGGTTTGGGGTGGAGGCTGACAGTTCGCGACCCCCCATGTAATAACCTCGTGACCCCCTGAGGGGTCCCAACCCCCAGTTTGAGAACCCCAGATCTTGGATGTCTAGTGATTTTCCACTAAAAGGAGAGGGAGGTCAAGACTGGAATACAAAAGGTTCCTGCCTTATGTAAATTTTGTTTAAGGCTGGGGAGTAAACTGATCTAGGTTTACTCTTCACTGCATCCCCACCCAGGATGACAGCTGGAAAGCTCTGAGAAACAAAGACACGCCGGGGCGGGGGAGGGGGGGGAGAGTGGGCGGGGAGAGTTGAACCCAGGCTGGAAAAGGGATCTGGTCTGTGAATATGGTGTCTGAAGATTTAAGCTGCAAGCAGGGTAGCTAACCTTCAAGAATTTCTGCATCCTGCCCAAAAGCAACATTTAGGTGAGAAATTACTTCTTGAAACCAGTCTCTTTAAGATCTTAAACTCAGAATGCATGTTTTGTTTTATTTGCTTGTAATCTGCTTTATTCTGTTTGCTATCCCTTATCATCACCTAAAGTCTGCCTTTTGTAGTTAATAAACTTGTTTTTGTTTATTATAAAATCCATTTTGTGCAATATATAACTGGGGGGGGCACAAGAAGTTGTGCGTATCTTCCTTCACATTGAGCGAGGGGGACAAATTTATGAGTTTACATTCTGTATATTTCTCTACAGCGCAAGACAATATTGTTTTGGGTGTATTTTCCAGAGGGGAGCTGCACTTGAGTGCTGTATAATTTCCTAGCTGAGTCTTCCCATAGAGAGCTGCTGGCTACTCTGTGTGATTCTCCAGCTGGTGCATCCCTACCTGTGTGTGTATACTGCCAGGGGCCAGAGAGCCTGATTCAGCAAAACAGGGAGCGGGAGCCTAGGCTAGTGCAGAAGGCATCTCAGTGAAATCCCAGTACATCAGGTGGAACCCTGGAAGGGGGGTCCAACCCGTCACAACCTCATTTACCTTGTCTCACTAATATTTTAGGACTAACATGGCTGTAACAACAATGCAATCAAAATGCATACATATTTTGATGTATACTTTTGATTACTGTTCTGCCAACAAAAAAATCTTTCAACATTCCTACCAAATAGGAACATTTCTATATTAACATCCCATTGTATCTTGCAATATCCATTATATATATGAAATAAAGTTTGCCAACAGTTTTAGTTGGGACGCAGTCCACAACATGTAATATTACTTCTACTGTTCTTAATTGTAGAATCAAATCATTCTTCTTTTAAAGCTTCTCCTTCATCTCTACATATATAAAGTTTTCCATCAGAGTGGAACATATTGGAGTCCTTTAATATTCATAATATAGTAATAATAGTAACAATTGCAAATCATAAATATTTCATAATTACATAGAGTAGCATCAAAGTATTTCAAAAAGCAGTTTTGAAACAAGTCAAATGTAAACTTTGAGGACTACCTGTACCACAGAGTCAGATATACACGGTCAACAGGAGAAGCAAAATACAGTTTAAAATGCATTCTACCAATAGACGGAGGCAACATTCTTGAGAACATTTTAAAATTATTTCCCCAGGAACCCTCAGGAAAAACAAACAGTGATAATGTCCATCCACGTAACACATGTTCAGATGGTATGCAACACCACTTGAAGCCATCACTTTTCTAAAATTCCATAAAAGAAAAATCAAAGAAAATGGAGGGAAAAAAACAGGAATATTAAAATCTTAAAGGAAATTTAGCACTAAAATAATCAACAAAAATGATCCTAGGAAACAATGGGTGCTTGAAGTACTTGATTTAAAAGCTCCATTTAAAATGTAGGCTCTATTTATTTATTTATTTATTTATTGTACACCAATAAAACTATGTAAAGCAAAACCTCTATCCAAAGAACTGAATTCATCAACACATCCTATATCATTGTACATCAGCGGTGTGCATGCTTTTTTAATGTTTTGCTTTAAATAGAAGTCCGACATGGACATCCAATGGGATTATTTATGATGCTGATATCCAGGAAAATGTTATCTGGTCATTCTCCACATGTTCTTATAGAGTAACTGCAACCTACCAGCCTTTGGAAAACTATTTTCTCATGAAAACTAAGTGCTACAGTATGTTAAACACAATTAGGCCAACTAGTAAGCCTAGGGATAGTGTTTTACATAGCCATGCTGGACAATTGAGTTTCACTTCACATCTTTCTCTTTCAGACTGGGAAATGACGAGAGAGAAGTAGTACTCATCAAAAAGCAGATATCGTCAATTAACATTGCAATTTTACATTACCTAAGTGGTATATTGTGGTGATAGAATAATTCTGCTAGTTTCACAAAATCAGCTGCATGTTCCTGGACAGGATCAATAAACAATACCTAATAGGAGAAAAATACATTATATAGTCAATATATAATCCTTTTAGTTCCTTTCAGATTTAAAATACAATGTAGTACAGGGATTCCAGAAGGAGTTGTGCAGCCCTACATACAGTTCTCTATTGTCATCTCAGAAATTCATCACAAGAAAATATTAGGAGTACATATAAAAACAACTTCAGAGTTTATGTATTGTACTAAAAGCTGAAAATTTTGAGATAACCACCAACTAAATTTCACCACAGCTATACAATCACCACTCTCTTTTTGAAAGTTAGAGAGCTATATCTTTTTCATAAACTCATACCTTGTTCTAAATTTGCTGTCACTTCCTAAATATACCTTGAAAAATGAGAACACCAAAGGCTAAATAGATATATAAAGCCTAAACAATCTATGCCATCTAACTTTGTTTGCAAAAATAAGAAATATATTTTACTTTGAAAGAAAAACCTCCACCTTCCTCCCTGCTGCATTTTTGTTTTCAGTTTTTGTTGTTGCTGTTGTTGGATTTGTTTGTTTTAGCTTGGAATGCAAAATAATCTCTTACTTGCAATCTTAGAAGCTGAAACTGCAACTAATCCACATGAGGGGGGTCTTGTGTCTATGTGGATCAGATTGCAGAACTGAGACCTTAGATATTCAGCCCTGCAATGCTACCCAGTTTAGTGTTCATTGTAATTTGCATCCTATTTAACATACACTACATATAACAATATTTTATACAAATGTGCAAAAAACCTCCAAACCCTATTCTTTGATTAAAAGACAATGATGCCTTTTCTTATATTGTAAAGTTTCTATAACAGAGAGTCTTATGTTCCAATACCAATATTTATGTGCGCACACACACACACTCTCTTTCTATTATATATAGACACACAGATGAACGGACACATTATTATTATTATAAACATACACATTTTTATTTTATATACTGTTGTGTTTTATTTTGAGCTGCTTATTCTCAAATATTTACTTAATAACTAATTGTAAAATGCCTAAACTAGTTAACATTATCTTCAATATTTTATGTATTAATATTTCAAATGAATAACTTTGTTTTAAGACTGCATGGTTAAGAAAGTCAAAAATCATGGAACGCCAAAGTTAAAGTCTATCCCCTTGTGCATATGCATTGTGATATAGTACTGCATTACAAAATCACATGCTAAAAATTATAGATGATGCAGGCAGTAACACCTATACTTACGGCTGCCTGACACTTTCCATTATAAGACCGTGTTTTCAGTTGTTTATAACTTTGTCAGACTTGGACCGAAATTTTCTGCGCCAGGTATCTGCCTCATTAAGCCTCAAACCAGTTTAGCTGTTTCTCAGAAATAGGTTAGGGAAGAATACATTGTTTTGCACATGTTATTTTTTTACAGCCATTTCACTAAAAAGCTCTAGTGCCTTCATGCGTTGCAGCAGAGTACTACATTTAATAAGGGGATATTATTAAGGATGTGTCAGGGATGTATTTTTGCCAACGATTCTGTTTGTAATGAGCATGCTACAACACAGGGCTGCATGGACTGAGCAGGACTTTCCCTGCAGTTGTTTCCCTAACTGGGATTTCCTAACTTTTAAATACTTTACTTTGCAAACTTTGTATTTTTTAATGTGATTTCTATATGCAATATATAAAATAGAATTTCCCATACATGGGCACTCCCACTCAGTAGTTAGTTGTGCTCATTTCACCACAACGGAAGCAACTCAGGCTTCCCTCCACCTCCTCCCCTATCCACAACTGCATTCCTCCCTTGAGTTCAGACTCCTTCAGCTGGACTGCGGCAACGCTGCACTCTAACCCCGGTTTACTCTCCCTTCCATCCCAGAGAGCACAAAAACATTTTAGAGTGTGAAAATTTCATCTCACAAATCAGTGGAATTTCAAATGAACTGGCTTTTCAGTAAGTGGAACCAACTGATCTTCTTAAATTCCTGTGTGCTGAATCTACATTCCTTCTAGCTCCCACTGAATGTGTCCATATAGCCTAGATTAGACTGCCACTGTCATACCTCCCACTGCCTTAATTCAGCAATGCAATCTAATTTCTACCAGCAGCCCACCAATGTCAGTAGTATACCATCTGCTCATAATATTCTGATGGCACCTGGTAGCAACACCATAATTAGGGTTATGTTCTAAAATGGGTATCAAATGGGGCATAAATTTCTGTTCTTCTCTAAAAGCAGGTGGTGTTAGTATTTATACCTTTGAACATTAGTGATACTGGTTGCTCCTGCTCTGACCTTTATCTCTGTGAAAGATTCCATGGTGGCCTGATGCTGTAAATCAGCATGGTACTGTACAATACAAGCAGTAACCTGATACATATACTGAAGTTTAGCATCTAATATTCATGGGAATAGCCAAGATGGGAATAAAAAAAGAGACAAGAGATTAAAGTATTCCCTAATATAACGGTGTTTTGATTAAAAAAAACTAAACGCTATTACCTGAATAGAAAATCTGAGTTTTAAGCTCACAAAGGTTAACTGACCTGAGGAACCCATCAGTTGTGAATGCACAACTCCCTCTGATGTCAATGGTATTTGAACACACATCCCCACACTCAACTAACATGATAACTGGGCCCAGGAAATCCAGAATTAAGCTTACTGTGTCAACTTTAATTCCACCCCTCAACTCCTGCACATTGAGAAGTATTTAATTGAGTAAGTAGCACTGGGCAATGCCAATATCTTTGCTTTCATTATTATTATTTTGTTACATGACAAACTACACAAGGCAATGTGACATTTATAGTGAAGAGTTACGTGATTTTTATACATACAGATTAAAGAAATGTCTGTGGTATTAAGTAGTCTTTATTGTACCTTATACAATTTAACATTAATTGTAATTCTGATAACATTTTTATTGAAATGTAATGCCTTTTGTAATAAATAGGTCTAATTTTCAGTACAAACAAACACACAGAATGCCATCTACAATTAATGGCAGCTACAGAAATTTAGCAATTCTGAAAATCAGGCCTGATATTTATATATTAATTAATGAACTAGAACATTTTAGGTAAGATTTCAAGGTCCTAAATGAAAAATGTGAATTTCCAGCAAACCTAAAACTAAATTCAATGCTATATATATTTCCTCATAAAAAATAAGATTCATACATAGTTCTGTTCATACACTAGGCAGCAACACATGAATATTCACCTAACATAAGTAACTCAAAACTTACCAAATTATACAAATTGCGCCTAATCTGCCGTATAACTCCTGGAAATGTTTGCTTAAGCAGTTCCTGGAAACTTGTGGGCCATTTGTTGTAGATGTGATCTTTTTCTATGTTATTGACCCACTAAAAAAAAAACCACACAAGTGAGTCATTCAAAAAGGCCACAAAGGTTTACCATTGAATCACATATTTAAAGCCAAAGCCATGCTAACAAACACACTATTTTCTCACAACAGCTGGCGGAGCAAGTAAAAAGGACCAGCTTCTTTCTAAATGAGAGAGTAATAGAAAATAGACTCTAAAATATAAAAATAGGAATCCTAATTTGTTGTTATATGTAACACCTTAAATAGGTGCAATTGTAAGGCCTAGTCTAACCTTAAAAGTTTTCTGGTATAGCTACAGCAGCAAAACTTTGCTAGTGTAGATGCAGCTTATACCACCAAAAAAATACTTATACCAGTTGGGTGAATGAAATGTGCTATGCCGGCAAAAGCACTTTTATGCCAGTATAATGGCAGCTACACTAGGGATTTTATCAGATATAAATGTCAACTAAAAGTAGATCCCTAACTGACAGCACTATACGAACAAAAGCTTCTAGTGCACACCTGGCCTAAGATAAGTTTATTTGAATAAACAGAAGTTGTCACCAAAGTACAAATCTTTTTTTGTTTAGTATCATTTAGATCCATGTTTAAGCATGTGCTTAAAACTACTTGTGCTTAACTGGATCCAGGCAATACTGAGTATACTACTGAAGTATATAAACATAGGTGAGTGGGACTTATTTAAAAACATCAGAATTCTATTACCTGTCCTAAAATATGATGGCACATAACTATTAAAAACTAAATGCAGGTGGCATATCAAATTTCCTGAAAATGCTGAGAAGCAATAATACTTTTAGGTTTTTTTCCCCCTTTGAATCAGACCTTTAGGGTTTTTGAATTAAGGTATGTAATGAAACATTGATCTAACAGAAACAAGGAAAAGGAAAAAAGAGATCTTTAATTAAGATTATCATTACCTAATCAGAGGAAAGATATAATTGTAATTCTGTGCTGCAGTATGACTAAAATCAATTTCAATTCTCTCAGAGCAGAAAAGTTATATCAAACAGGTAAAACAAATATTCTATCACCCGTGGGAGTATGTAAATTGTGACACTAAGCACTCCTGCATTCACATCATACATATAATCTTTATACAAAATATGCCTTATGAGGTATCATTTGAAAACTAATAACTCACTGATCATTAGTTTTCTTGTGTGATGTATGTATGTGATGGTTATTAAGAGTTATGAATATATACTGCAATTATAACTAAGGTGTGTGCAGACCAGGTATGTCAACAAAGGAAGGAGTGTTTACCTCAATTTACATGTAAACAGTAAACAGGTTCATCACGACATTAGGTGGAGGAGATGGCAGGGAACAAAACAATTTTCATTTCGGCAAACACAAGTGGGAGGGGGAAAAAAGAGCATGGAGCCTCTTTCTCCAGCAGACTCCATGTTGCCTTCTGCACTCCTAGAATAAACTTTACTCTGAGGGGTAACCTTCAGAAGAATCTATTTAAAAGGTTTACTGGTCTATATAACAGGGGGCTGAACTTCAAGTGATAAGCAACTGAATCAAGTGATTGTATACAATATTACTATATTATAAGAGTGAATAGAGTGAGGTCTTTTCTGAAGGTAATGACACACTGGTGATTAATATCACTGTGGAATGTATGTATTAATACTATGTAAGGAATCATGGATATTCATTGACATAAGGTACAGTCTGCCCAGACAGGAGGGTATGTCACAGCTATCTACCTATCTCCTGTGTAAATTAAGTATGGTGGAATCAAACAAGGGAAGCCTTATTTACATAGAAATCAAACAGCGGGATTGGAAGCTCACAGAAAGAGAAGAACACCATGAGGTCATCCTGCCTCTTGAAACAAGTTCATTGAAGCCATCTTTGACATCCATCACTGGACAGACTTAAGAAGCTAGAGTTCTTGCAAGCTGACAAAGATGAGTCCTTCAAACAAGAGGGGTCTGAAGTCTCTAAAACTGAATATAGGTGACAAACCTGCCTAGGTAAAGATTTTTCACTTAAGACGACAAGGGAAGCCAGCATCTTATACTTTTGTGGAAGATCTTGACGAAGGAGAAAATCAGCTATGGCTAGGAAGAAAAGTGACTGGTGAGAGAAACCATACTGAACAAAGCCTGTATCTTGCTAGATTAAGTTTTAGACCTTTAGAAGCATATTTTGTTTTGTTTTACTTGTAACTTTCTATTTTCATTCTTTATACTTTAACTTACTTAATCTTACATATATTTTGTTAATAAAATTATTGAGCATTACCATAAACCAACTCAGTGCTGCGTTTAAAGGGAACGGTGTATTTACCCCCAGTTAAGTTAATAAGCAGTGATGTGTTCTATATCTTTAAAGGGACAAATGAACCATATTATCTCTCTAAATTGTCCAGGAGAGGGCTGGACATTGCAGAGCCCATGGTTTTGGGAAAATCTGTGACTGAGAATGTGTTCGGATCACCCTGAAACTAGTAACCAAGGCTGATGGAAGCCAGAGTAAGACTGTGCGGATGCAGACAGGCTTCTGGGGGTAAAAGCTGCTGAGCCAGAGCTGTCTAGTACACAGACACTCAGGGTGTGACCTGGTTGTGAGCAGCCAAGGTTGGAAGCTACAAAAGCAAAGCACTGTGAGGCATCCAAGTTTACAGGGCAGGCGGTGACACAACCCCTCACTGGTCTGGATTGAACCTACTAGACTGTGATAATATAGATAACAATAAAAAACTAAAATTTGCTCAGTTATCATTAGTTTTCAATAAAGAGGCAATTTGGCATTCCATGAGGTTTTTTTTCTTTTCAATTTCTTCCTCAATTAAAGGACATATATCATTTGTCACTGCAGACTGTTCTTTAATTGTTTTTCATGGAAGCCTGTGTATAGTTAATAAATTAAAGAATGACATATGGTGCCTTCAGATGAGGAATAATTAATATTTTTACTGCTTTTTCCATGTATACACAAGGCTGCTAGGGCAAATTGTATCAAATTCTATGACATGGCTAAAAACAGGGAGAGTGTGTTTAGTGAGTAGAACAGGGGCCTGGGAGTAAAAATTTCTGGGTCCTCTTCCTGACTGTCACTGAGTTATTGAGTAACTATGGACAGACAATTAATCTCTGTGGCTCAGTTCTTTCATCTGTAAAATGGGTTTCACAGTCATCTACCACAGAAAGGTACTATGAGGCTAAATTCATATTTGGTACAAAGTTTAGACAGTCAGATGAAAGGTCCTTTGTGAGTATAGAGATTATTGCTCAGTTGTAGTAAAAGCAGATATTTAACACTTCCTTTTTTCCTTTAAATATCCTAAGAATTTGAAGTTTTGAATAGGATATAGGAAAATATTCATAATATATGGTAAAATGTTATCCATTTTATGAACATAAGAATATAAGAATGGTCATACTGGGTCAGATCAATGATCCACCCAGTCCAGTAGCCTGTCTTCTGACAGAGGCCAGTGCCAGATGCTTCAGAGGGAATTAACAGAACAGGGAAATTTATCAAGTGTTCCATCCCTCATCGTCCAGTCCCACCTTCTGTCTGTCAGAGGGTTAGGGACACCTAGAACATGGGTTTGCATCCCTGAACATCTTGGCTAATAGCCACTTATGAACCTATATCAATGAAATTTTCTTTTTTGCACCTAGTTATACTTTTGGCATTTACAACATCCTCTGGCAACGAGATACACAGGTCAACTGAATGTTGCATTAAGAAGTACTTACTTATGTTTGTCTTAAGCCTACTGCCTTTTAATTTCATTGGGTAATGTAGCATTCTGTTGGCTTTTAGACTACCGCACTGCATATTGAGCAGATGTTTAGAGAAAACTATCCATGATGATTCTAAGATCTCTTTCTTGAGTGATAACAGCTAATTTAGACCCATCATTTTATATGTATATTTGGGATTATGTTTTCCAATGTGCATTGACATTGAATTAAATCTATTTTTTTTTGTTCTCCTTTCTTTTCATCTTTATCCATCTGTTTTCTTTGACATCTGCTTTTCTTTTTCTTAACTTTGAGTAATCTTTTCCACTCCTTTTTCTTTTCATTTTCTCCTTTTTCATTTTCCAGATCATTTATGGATATGTTGAACAGCACAGGTCCAAGTCCAAATCCTTAGAGGACCCTGCTGTTTACCTTTTTTTCCTACCTTTTTTTCCTTCCTTTTATTCAGTTCCCTTTTTTCCAGAGGACTGATCCTTAAGAGACCTCTTCCCTTCTTCCCCTTCTCTTTTTCTTCAGGGCCACCCCAGAGAGCTGGGGAGGGGGGGACCCTCGGGCGGGGCCCTTCCCCCCTCGGCCCGACGGCCCCCTGCCCTGCGCCGGCCGCGCCCGCCGGCGGCCCCGCCCCCGCGGGCCCCGCAGCCCGTGAAGGGGGGCGGGTGGATGGGGGGGCCGCCGTGGGTCTTGGCGTAGGTCTTTGGGGCGCCCGAACGGAAGGGCCCCACGCCCGAGCCCGCGCCGAGCTGAACCCGCTCGCGGCGGCGGCGCGCGTCGCCAGTGGGTCGCCAGTGGGGTCCTTCCACCCCCGCCGCGGCGAGCCCCGGCGCGAGCGAGGGCCCCGCCGGCCGCAGGCCCGGGGCCCCGGAGGCGGCGAGAAGAACCCCACCCCCCCCCCCCCTCTGGGGGGGGGTGGCCCTGGGGGGGGCAGGGCCCCCCCCTGCCCCTCTCTCCGGCTCGCTTTTTTGTAGAGCCTTTGGTGAGGAGCCTTGTCAAAGGCTTTCTGAAAGTCCAGGTACACTATATCCACTGGATCACCCTTGTTAACACATCTTTTGACCCCCTCAAAGAATTCTAATGGATTGGTAAGGCATGATTTCCGTTTACAAAAACTGTGTTGACTCTCATCCAGCAAATCATGTTCATCTATATATCTGACAATTCTATTCTTTACTGTAGTTTCAACCAATTAGCCTGCTACTGAAGATAGGCTAACTGAGCTATAATTACCAAGACTGTCTTGATTCTGTGGTGGGTTTCTTTGATATTTCCCCCCCTAGGAGGATGTTAAATTTAATTACATTATGATCTCTATTACCAAGTGGTTCGCTTCTTGGACCAGATCCTGTGCACCAATCAGGACTAAATCAAGACTTGTCTCACTCCTTGTGAATTCCAGAACTAGCTGCTCGAAGAAGCAGTCATTAATGGTGCCTAGAAATTTTATCTCTGTATCCCATCCTGAGGTAACATATACCTGTCTATGCTATATAGACAGATACCGTCCCTTACCCTGAAATGTTTTCCATGGTTTACTGACGTTTAATGTTTTTGACTTGTAATTCCAATGCAATTACCAACAGAACAGAAAATATGTAAGAAAAAGACATACAACTCAAAAATACAAACTAGCAAATTTTGTCACCAGCAAAATTTAAAACTAAGTAGTTATTTGGCTACTTACTATTATCGAAGAGTGACGAATATCTAATGAACAACTGTCATCCACAGGATGGATCTGTAATCTCATAAATTTGCTGAAAGCCTTCTCTTTGATTCCAAGGTCATGAAGCCCATGCAGCAATTTTCCTTCAAGTTTAAGAGTTTCCAAAATACTTTGTATTAAAACAGAAAACAAGTTATACATATAAGTTTTTATAATGACATATTCAGGGAAACATATTCCAAAAGTTTGAGGAAGAAAGGGATACTTTTAGTATTAAAAATGTTCCCAAAAATGCTTCCTTCTGCAATCAAATGCTTGAAAGTAGATTAAAAATAAATAGCTATTATTTTAAACCCCTTTCCAAAAAGCATTAAGACACTATTGTAACTATGTTTATACATTTTTCTGCAGAGCAGCAATGGTTAAGGCAAGCTGTTTGTCACAGGAAACAAATGTAGAAGTCACAGCTTTGTCAATCACAAAATCCCAAAATCCCAATTTATCTGAAAAATAAGGTACAGCAAACTTTTTCCCAAATATATTAATTTTTTTATATTAAAGAAAGTACTAAACACACATTACATTTATTCAACTAGGAAAAATCCATAAATCACACTGAATAATGATACAATGTTTTTAACAATTATACAAGGCCTGTTTTGAAAAAAATGCTATACAATAAATGATAATCTAGTGACCATGAGGTTGGAAAAAAGGATCTCTCAATGGCTGGATAACTGAGATTAAATGGACTCTTGGGGAACTTAGAGAAAGACTCAAGAATTTGAGAAGGAACAGGTGCTCTAAAATGTTTTGAATCTTAGCTTCCGCTGGATGTATTCCCTGAAAAGTGGGCTAGACTGAAAAACATTTCTACTTAGCCAAATAAGTGGTTCTAGTGAACTGCTTTCTCATATTAAGCAATATTTCCTGAACTGCCACTGAGCAGTCCTTCTCAACTTGATTTAATCAATCAACAGCCAAGCCATGAGTTGCAGACTGTTGGGTTCCAGATGCAGCTCCCATTCAGGTTGCTGGGACAGAAGGTATGGAAGATGAAGTGGAGAATCTGGAGGGTGAGTCAAGAGCCTGAAGATCTAAGAACCAGCACTATCTCGACTAAACTGGCATGATAAGAATTAACTTGGTGTGCTCTTGTTTCAATTTGAGGATCACTTGTGGGGCGACGATTAGGGGGTAAAGACATCCATGAGACTCTATCCTCATCACAGAAGAAAGGTGTTAGTCAGTGTCAAGGTTCCCTCCCCACTCTGAACTTTAGGGTACAGATGTGGGGACCTTCATGAAAGACCCCCTAAGCTTATTTACCAACTTAGGTTAACAATTTTGCTGCCACCACCAAATGATTTAAACAAACGTTTAGGGAAGAGTCATTTGGAACTCTGCCTTTCCCCAAATCTCTAACCCCCGCTTTCCTGGGCAGATTTGAGACTAATTCCCCCTGCCCCCCAAGTCTTTATACCCCTTTCCTGGGTAGACTGGAGAGAATTTCCTCACCAATTCCTGGTGAACACTGATCCAAAACCCTTGGATCTTAAAACAATGAAAAAATCAATCAGGTTCTTAAAAGAAGAATTTTAATTAAAGAAAAAAGGTGAAAGGAATATCTCTGTGAGATTAACATGCAAGATAATCTCCCAGACAACAGATTCAAAACACAGAGGGTTTCCCTCTGGGTATAACTTTAAAGTTACACAGAAACCCAATTTGAGTCTCCCTCTATTTTGCAAAAAGAAATCACAAATAGAAATAAAAGTAATTTAGTACATTCCTGCTCTAATTACTCATTACCCTGTACGAGTGTGATGGTTCCTCTCCTCCCTCCTGCAAAAGCACACACAGAAGAAGACAAAGGACTGTTTTCCCCCCTCCCAACTTTGAAAGTATCTTGTTCCCTTACTGGCCCTTCTGGTCAGGTGTCAGCTAGGTATTGTGAATGTCTTAACCTTTTACAGGTAAAAGAGGAATTAACCCTTAACTGTCTGTTTATGACAGTCAGCGAATCTGAACTGTGATCCATTCAGCAACAAAACTAACAGCATTTCTTGTCTTTCATTGCAAACAGGTTGACTGACTGAACACCCCAGACTTGGAAGAGCATGATGTTCTTGAGGGACCATTTGTGATTCTGAGACTCTCCTGCTGAGATGATCAGCCAACTGATCCTGGGAGCCAGTTAGGTAAGCGGCAATAGAAGCAATGCCTTTCTTGATGCAAAAATCCCACAGATTCATGGCTTCTGACAAAACCGATCCAAGCATACCCCTCCCTGTCTGTTTAGGTAGTACACGGCAGTCGTATTGTCAGTCAATAGCTGAACCAATAAGCCTGTGATCTGAGGGAGAAAAGCATGGCAAGTGTTGTGAATTGTCCAGAGCTTGATGACACAGAATTATAGAACCACAGAATCATAGGGTTAGAAGGACCGCAAGGGTCATCTAGTACAGAAGTTTTCAACCTGTGGGTCCACAGACTATGTCTAATAGGTTCATGAAAGGTTGTTGTTACATAAAACAGTGGTTTTCAACCTGTGGTCCGCAGACCTCTGGGGTCCACGGACTATGTCTAAGATTTCCAAAGGGAAATCCATTTGAAAAAAGGTTGAAAACCACTGATCTAGTCTAACCCCCTAACAATATGCAGGATTTGTTGCATCTAAACTATCCAAGACAGACAGCTATCCAGCCTCTTTTTGAAAATCTCCAGTAAAGGAGATTCCATGACTTCCCTAGGCAGTTTTTTCCACTGTCCTACTGTTATTATAGTTAGAAAGTTTTTCCTGAGATTTATTCTAAATCTGCTATGATGTAGTTTGAACCCACTGCCTGTTGTCTTTTCCTCTGTGGCAAGAGAGAACAAATTTTCCTCCATATTTTTTATGGCAGCCTTTCAAGTATTTGAAGACTGCTATCATGTCCCTCCTTAATTTCCTCTTTTCCAAACTAAACACACCCAGTTCCTTCAGCCTTTGCTCATATGGCTTGCATTCCAATTATTTGATCATCTTTATCAGTCATCTCTGGATCCTTTCCAGCTTTTCTACATCCTTTCTATGCAGTGGTGACCAAAACTGGACACAGTACTCCAGCTGAGGCCTATCTAGTGCCAAGTAAAATGGTATTACCACCTCCCATGACTTGTATGCTATGCCTCTGTTAATACAACCCAAAACTGCATATGCTTTTTTTGCAACAGCATCACATTGTTGACTCCTGTTGAGGTTGTGATTCACTACAACTCCTGGATTCTTCTCAGAAGTGCTGTTGCCAAGCCAGTTATCCCCCATTCTGTATTTGTCCATTTGGTTTTTCTTCTCTGTGTGTAGCACCTTACATTTGTCTTTGTTGAATTTCATTTTGTTGTTTATAACCAAGTTCTCCAATTTAACAAGATCTCTTTGAATGTTAGCTCTATACTCCAAAGTGTTTGCACACACATCTCCAGCTTTGTGTCATCTGCAAATTTGATCTCTATTCCTACATCCAAATAATTAATAAATAATTTAAATAACACCTGACCCAGAACAGATCCCTGTGGAACTTCATTTAAGATCTCCTTCCTATTCAACATCTTTCTATTAATAGTTACTCTTTGTTTGCAGTTGTTTAACCAATTATGTATTCACATAATGATAGTTCTGCTGAGCTTGCATTTCTCCAGCTTACTTATGAGAATGTAATGGGGGACTGTGTCAAGGCCTTAATAAAGTCCAGGAATATTATGTCCACCGCATTCCCCAAGTCCACCAAACCAGTTACCTTTTCAAATAAGAAAATCAAGCTGGTTTTGGCATTCTTTGTTTTTAGTAAATCCATGCTAGCTGCTAGTGATCACCACTTCATACTTCAAGTATTTGCAAACTGAGTGCTTTATACATTGTTCTAGTAGCTTCCCAGGTACTGGGGCCAGGCTGACTGGTCTATAGTTCCCTGGTTCCTCCTTTTCCCTCTTTTTAAAAGATGGGCACTACATTAGCCCTTCTCCAGTCTTCTGAGATCTCTCCTGTCATCCATGAGTTTGCAAATATTATATGCCAGTGGCTCTGAGATTTCTTCAGCTAATTCCTTCAGCACCCTGGAGTGAATAGCATCAGGCCCTGCTGACTTGCACTCATTCAAATTAGTCAGAAGATCTTTGACTCATTCTTTACTTATCCTGATAGCACACAAGTCATCCCTTCCCCTTTATTGTCTAGGATAACTTCATTAGTCATCTGGTTACATGTTATGAAGCAAAGCAGGCATTGAAGAGCTCAGCTTTCTTATCTTCCATTACTAGTTCATCTTCTCCATTGAGCAGCAAACCCATACCATCTCTGATCTTTCTTTTTTGTCTGACATACTTGTAGAACCCCTTCTTGTTGTCTCTTACATTTCTACCCAGTTGTAACTCATTCCTTGCCTTGGCTTTCCTGATTTTGTCCCTACATGCTTGCGCTATTCTCATATATACTTCCTTAGTGATATGCCCCTCTTTCAATTTCCTGTATGTATCCCCATTGGTTTTTAGATAGCTAAAAACCTCCTTGTGCAGCCAAATTGGCCTCCTATGACTCTTCTTATCTTTCCACTGCATTGGAACAGCTTGATGCTGAGCCTCTAATATTATATCTTTTAGGAACTGCCAGCCCCCTTCAACTCCTTTTCTTCCTAACTGGTGTCTCTATGGGACCTTGCCTACTATTTCTCTTAGTTGGTTGAAGTCCACCTTTTTGAAGTCCAGTGTCTTTGCTCTGTTGTTCTCATTTATATGAAGAGTCAGTTCATGCTTTGTCCATAATGCTTGGAGGTCACAAACCACTAGGTAAGGATCTCACCCTATCAGAGAGACATTGGTAATGATTATCTTGGAAGGAAGGGGGTGATAAAGGTACCTCTCCAGATATGTTGTTCTGATCCATCCACCACTTTAGGGAATATAGGACCACAGGAGAAACCCGAACCAACTTGTCTGAGGGCTGTCCACTTGGTCAACTGACTGACTTCATCCACCCTTGAATGATGCACAGGTGCAGCTGGGCACACTGGGTCACTTAACTGCATGAGGCCCTGTGGCCTAGTAACCTTAGACGTATTCGGACGACAGAAGTAGGGTATGACTAGAGAGTGAGATTGGTAAATGATTTGAAATCTATCTTGAGGGAGAAAAAACATCATGTTCATAGACTCAAATAGGGCTTCAGTGAACTCAATTTTCTCTGTCGGGAGTACTGTGGATTTTTCTTTGTGCAATAAGAGTCCCAGACAATCCAAGAGAAAGATGATAAACTAGACTTGGTGAAGAACCTGATGTTTGGATCTGCATCACACTAACCAATCATCTAGATATGGGACTAGTTATACTCCCTTTCTTCTCAAGTAGGCCACCACCACCATACAGTTAGTGAATACTGGTGGGGCCAAGGACAGGCCAAAGGGAAAGACTGTACTGATAGTGTTGGCCTTGTATTACAAATCTCTGAAACCTCCTGGGACTTGTCTGTACTGCCACGTAGAAATAGGTATCTGGAGACTGAGGACCACAAATCAGTCATTGCAATCTAGGGAAGGAATGATCGATGCTAGAGAAACCCTGTGAAATCTTATATACTTGATCATCTTGTTGAGATTTCGAAAGTCCAGTATGGCTCTTTGGACTTGGGGATCAAGAAAATATCGTGAGTAAAACCTCTTTCTACCATGTTGAATGGGAACTTCTTCTGTGGCTCCTACATTGAGCAAAGTCCAAACTTCTTGAAGGAAGTATGACTCATGAGATGGGTCCATGAAAAGGGACAGGATAGATTGGAGGGAAATGGGGGTGGAAAGATACTGGAGATAGAATATCCCAACCTCATAGTGTTTAGGACCCATTTTTCTGACATTACGTCTTCCTAAGCACTGAGGGAATGGGATACTCTGTCCCAAAACGGAGATGTGGAGTGGTGAGCAGGAAGCTCACCAATGATGTTTTGCTGTCCTCGAAGGAGAACTCACATGGGCTGCTTACTCACAGCTGACGGAGAACAAGCTGGCAGTGTTGAGCAGAAGGGTCTCCTTCTCTGTGATTTGTGCTTTCTTCTTGAAAAATTATACTGCCTTGGTTGGTATAAAGATCCTCTCTAGTACTGATGTTGATATTGTAGCTGCAGGGGTCTGCATAGAATCCCAATGAACGAAGTGTAGCACAAGAGTCTTTAAATGAATGTAGTTTTATCAGTTGTATACAAAAACAAAAACTGACCAACAAATGAGATGTCCTTCATGGTTTGCTGGAGGTCCAAGGCTATGCCCGAGTTTTGTAACTGTGAGGCTGCCCTCACTGTTATTGCAGAGAACAGCCTCTAAAAGAAGTTGCATCAAGCACAGACTGGAGCAACGTCTTGGCTACCATACAACCTTTTACCAGGAAAGCCTTATATTCCTTCCTGATGTTGTGTCCCAGTTTACAAAGTCCTATTTAGCTAACAGTACTTGATGGTTTGCTATCTGCATCTGCAGAAAGGAGTCGAAATATTTTTTTCTCCCAAACAAGAGTCTCATTGGCTCTTTTTCTTTGAGGGTTTATTTAAATCTCCCCTGATGCGATATCTCACTGGCAGCCACAACTAGCAGGGAATTTGAGGCAGGATGGGAATAAAAACACTTGAAGTCTTGCAGTGGGCCACAATACTGTTATCTGTGTGATTAGCTATAGGATCTAAGAAGGCTGGTATGTGTCATAAGGTCTTTGCCAGTTCTAGATGAGCCTCATTAATTGGGAGGGCTACCCTCTTGAGCCAGCCACCTGGAAAATGTCCAAAAGCTTGTGAGTGCTCTCTTGCACAAGCTTAGATTGAATGCCTAAAGCCCAGCCTGTTTCCTCAGCAGGACCTGGTAAGACTTAAAATCCTCTGGAACAGGAGAATAGTGTGGGATCATTGAGTCGACAGGTGAGGAAGTCAGGTTAACAGTAATTGATGGATCCTCCTGTGGTACAACTGGTTCCTCCTGCATCACTGGCTGTTCGTGGGGAATAGTTTCTCTGTGTGCTTCCAATCTAGGTGGCTCTGCAAACTGCTTTGCCAAACATTCTGGCAACCTTCTGACTGAACTGGTGATCAAAACCTGGGGGCTCGGGAAACACCCCAGCAGTTCCAAAACAGCCACTGAACCCAACTGCGATGAGCTATCAAAATAGTCAGTTGGTATTGGGGGGTGCCAAACCAGATGAGGCCACTAACTGACCTGACTTATTTGTAGCCCATTGTGAAGATGCCAACATCGATACTGAGTTCGGGATGGTAGACTGTACCACAAATGCATCCCAAGACGTCGAGGGTATGGCGTTGTAAATTGATCCTCTATAGCACTGATGTTGATAATGTAGCTGCGGAAAGACTCTGTAGTCAGTGCCAAGGTATAAACTGTAAGCAGTACCCACTATGACGAACATTCCAGTAGCAAGGCCACAAACACCGAGCCAGAGAGAAAAACCAGTACTGAGGTTGAAGGCCATACTCGTGCTGACATTGTGTGTGCTGGTGCTGAAGATGGTACTGAGGCGAAATCTGTGCCACATTAGTTAACTGGTACCAATACTGGCACCGCTAACAGTCTCTGCACCAGAGACAGGCCCAGGACAGCGGAAGCCATTTTCACCGCTGTGGACTCCTGTACCACAGGACAGTTTGAGATGGAAGGCAGAGCAAATTCCTTAGCTGCCTCATAAGCTTTTGCTGTTGTCAGTACTAACAACAGTGATGCCAAAACAGAGTCTGTTGGTACCAGAATTGACAGCACAGTACTGGTATTTCCCTGCTGCAGTACCAGGGAGACAGAGATTGAACCAGGGGGTTGGACTAGATGACCTCCTGAGGTCCCTTCCAACCCTGAGATTCTATGATTCTATGAAGGCACAGCTCTACCCTGACTACCTGAAGAGTCCTGATGATGTTCCAAGTCTTTTTGTGAAGAACAAGAGGAACACTTCTTTGATTTCAAGTGGCTGTAGTCTATCTTATGGATCCTGATTCAGGGGAGACCCTGGAAAAGAAGACTGACTCCTCTTTCTCTGTGGAGAAGAATCTGAGTCCAGGCTTCTGTCCGAAACATCAGCGGGCAGGCAGCAGGGCACACAATTGAGGGTCCTGGAGCTGAGGCAGGCCTCACTGCCAGCTCTATTAGGTGTATGAGGAGCAGATTTCTGAAGACCTTCATTCTTTTCTTGAAATAATGACAGACACTGCACCTCTCCTTTGTATGTCCCTCATAAAGACACAAAAGGCAGCATGGGGTCTCTATTTGGAACTATACTGACTGGGAAAAAAATGTGTGATGTTCAAAAAGGCTTATTTCAGACATCCAAAAAATGTTCAAGCAAACAAAAAATAAAATAAAAAATAAGCCTTACAAGGCTTCTGTCAATGAAGCTTAATAAATAATAAGTGGTCCACTAAATGATATTACCTCACCCACCTTATCTCTCTAATGAAGCGTAATGTGATACAAAATGTCACGCCTAGCTGACTACCTTAACTTTCTAAAAGTTATGAAGAAGAGAATGTAATGCATTGTAATTCATGTAATTTATCTTTAAAAAAATAAACACTTTCTACACCTGTTTTACATATGCATACAGTATTCCTCCCATTCTCTATTTTCAGTTTGCATAGCAAGTTGTCCCATCTGTAAATAAGATATTCCAAAAGAAAATACTATCATATAGCACCATAAAATGTTCACATACAAAGCCATGTCACTTGTATTTCATATATACTCTACAAGAATCTGAACTCATAGATTCATAGATTCTAGGACTGGAAGGGACCTCGAGAGGTCATCGAGTCCAGTCCCCTGCCCTCATGGCAGGACCAAATACTGTCTAGACCATACCTGATAGACATTTATCTAGCCTACTCTTAAATATCTCCAGAGATGGAGATACCACAACCTCCCTTGGCAATTTATTCCAGTGTTTAACCACCCTGACAGTTAGGAACTTTTTCCTAACATACAACCTAAACCTCCTTTGCTGCAGTTTAAGCCCATTGCTTCTTGTTCTATCCTTAGAGGCTAAGGTGAACAAGTTTTCTCCCTTCTCCTTATGACACCCTTTTTGCAACTGTAATACTGGAGTTATAAATTTGACACATCTCAAAGTATGGAACACAGGATATTATCTAACATTGTGAACACAAAAAACCTGTTAATTCTACAAACTGTAGAACTTATAAATTTAATAATGAAATTCTTACCTAAATGGATCATGAAAATCCAGGTCAATAGGAAGACCATTTAGAAATAAACGTGCTTCTCCAGGCTGAATTCCGAGTATTTCATGGAAATGCTTGAAAGGGAAAGTGGAAAAATTGCTAGTTTTCTAAGATAAATGTCAACAATAAAACAAAAACTTATTTAGAACTTAAAATAAATCCTACTATAATACCTGCACATTTTATGGAATACATGGAAAATCTGATCTCCATATTTAAAAACAAATCCTTTCACCAGAATTTTAGCAGAAAAAAATAGAAAAAATCCTGTTCTAAACACAATCTTACATATTTCGAATGCTATTACAAATGAAAAAGCTATAGAAAACATAAAATGTGGTTTACGCTGGTTTTATAATATAAACATGATAGCATATTCTTAATGTTTCTTGTTAGAAAATTGATACTTCTCAGCAATATAGGAAAGTGGCACTTAATTCTTCAAAAACTATCCAGGCCATTTTCTCCCCAAACAAGCAAAAGCAAACAAAACCCCACCTTTGTTGCATACTACAGAATCGCCACTCAGGAGTAGCATATAAACATTGAAGGGCAGCTTCCTCAGATGTTAGCCTCTATATTACAAAATGCAAAACACAGGGTTTTGCAACATTTAAGAGACAAAGTCAAACTTAAAAACACACTTCTGTATAAAGAATTGTTACCTTCTAATATTACAGGTTAAATCACTAAAACTGTAAAGAGTTAAAGAAAAACTATTTTTCCATGTTTCCCCCCATTTGTTTCCTTTATGCATTTGATAGCACTTGCTATGCAGTTGCTGCTGTTAATAATCAGTTGCACTTCCTGTCTCATGAACTACACATGACATCACACTCCTGCGCTGCTCTGGAGGCAGCTCAGACATAAACACCCTCTTGTAGAGCTAGGGATGTAACAGCAGCAGCAGAGCAGCTGCTCTGAGTTTTGTGTGATGTGGATCTCTCTTTTTTCCCCTGGAAAAATTACACGGAAATGGAGCAAAAGGAACCAGTGGGCAAGAGAACATTTCTTCACTTCCAAAACTAGGCATGGGGTAGGGGAGCAATGACATTCTGAAAAGGGGAGAAAGTGAGCTCCTCTATCATGGTCAGACCTCTACATAGAGCTGGAACACTCCCTTACACTCCTCCTGGTGGACACCTGATACTAGTGAAGGCAATGCAACTCACCCACATGGGCCTAGATCACAAAGGGAGAAGATACTCTATACTGAACTGAGAAAAGAGACAAATTTAGCAACCAGAAAGGATAGTAGCATCTGAGTGGGGGCTACCACACATGCTTTCTAACTAAGAATGAGAAGAATCTGCATGATACTAGGCTGGAAGGGAGGAAACAAATAAGAGAAGGAGTGCCACTCAGTCTTTTCTCAGGACCAGCAAGGTATTTTGCTCTGAAAAGGAGACAGATATCCTATTCCCCAGTGTCTCTACTGTTGCTGGCAACAAGCCAGGGATAAGAAAATCAACAAGGACAAAAAAGACTCTTACCCCCAAGATGACAATCCCCATCACAAAAATTCAGGACCAGACCAGGAAAGCATGAGGATCAGCAGGGGTCTCTGAGATATGGCTCAGTCCCCACCAGAGGAGTAAGGAGAACCAAAATCAGGCATGTAAAGGAAGAAAAGCTGCTGCCTGTTGCTGGTGCATGAGAGGTGTGTCTGCATTCTAATAGAAAACCAATTGGAACCCTTTTCTATGCAAGTTACTCCATTTGTGTGATTCTTTCATACTGCAATAAAAAAGTAAAAAGTAGGAAATTTTGGTCAAAATTTATTCTGAAAATGTGCAGACGGGGCTCGGAAACTAGTCAACTTACCCAAAATTAGCTAACCAAGTTACCTCATTTTAGTTATATTGACTAGTTTCAAGATGGCAGGGTCCTTTTGAGACAGCATACTTATAACCACAGACTCAGGAAATGAAAAGGTAAGAGCTAGATTGTCAGCATATAACAGAAGCCCTGAGTAGGAGGCACACAATCCTTCTCCCAACTCCATCATCTCTTGGAATGGTACTATGTTTCTTAGGTTAGCTAACCCTTCCACCGACCCATGTATAGTGGAGACATGACATGACATCTCCTGGAGGAGCACAGAGGGGATAGTCCCTCAGACAGGATAAAATTAAACTGTGCCACACCTGAGTTTACCTCTAGTGCAGAGGGACTCCTTGTAAACATATGCAAGGCAATGTCCCTTAACCAGAAAAATAGTTTTAGAAACATATGCTATATATGTACAATACATTTGAGTTAAGATTATAGAAAAATTTACATTTCCTGCCTTTGTGATTTTAACCATACAGACTTAACACTGCATTGCACAGATTTTCACATTTAATTTCTTTATTCATTTATAAAAGATTAAATTATAAATTGCTTGGGCATAGTAATATTACCATTTAAATGCCTGGACACTTACATGCCCTTGGGTGATAAGCCAGAGGATGCTGAACTCCTTTTTTGGCTGCTGTTATTGTTTACATTATAGTAACTGTATCTTCATAACTGAGATAGAACTTGAAAATTACCATCAACTGCTGTAAAACTCATGGAGGATTCCTAAAAATATGGGATGTTTATGTGTCTGCAATTTCCTCCCATGCTGCTATTAAGCAATGGAGACAGCTTTGTTTAGAAACACTGCTTTGTTTTTCAGTGGGGCGCTTTCATAGTGTGCCATCTCTGCTGAATTACGACAGAGCTATCTGTGCTGCCTCAGTTAGCCTTCTGAGGAAGAGAATTATTTTAGGCACTCTTGACTGTTAATTCAATAATACCCTTCTTAGAGCTGATTTGTTATAAAAACTCTTACAAAAAAGATCATAACGAAAAGTCCCAAATAAAAAGTATTCTGGCTTTCAGGATTCCTCTTACATCTGCCCTCTATGCTCTGTTCCCAGTTCCCTCAGAGGTCTCTCTATGGGCTTGTCTACACTTCAGATGCTGCAGCTGCATCACTTCAGTGAAGTGCTACCTACACTGACAGGAGGGATTCTCCCATCAGCATAGGTACTCTACCTCCACAAGAGGCAGTAGATAGGTCAATGGGAGAATTCGCCCATCAACTGAGAGCTGTCTACACTAGGGGTAGGTTGTCTTAACTGCATCACTTAGGGGTATGGATTCTTCACACCTGTAAGCAACATAGTAATACCGACCTAATTTCCTAGTGTAGACCAGGCCTTAGTCTTTAATCCTCTTTTCATGGCAGGAGCACCAGCCCCCCTCCTGGAGCTGGGCGGCAATGTATCTCTTAGTCTGTATCTTCTCCTTATGGCAGAATCCCCAGCTCTCATTTTGGAGCCAGATAATTCAAAAAATTATTATCCCTCTCCTTAATAGGAGGCCCCAGTTTCCCTTCTGGAGCAGGGGGCACATCATCTCCCTCAGCTTGACCCCTGGGTCCACAGCCTCAGAGAGTTTGGCAGCCTTTCTGCTGGTGTCTGCCCCCTGCTAATTCAAGGCCCTATAGAAGCTTCTTACTCCTTACAATGCCTGCAGGCATCTGCCCCACTATGTTGGAGGAAGCCAGCATTTATGCTGGCTCCTTCTCCCAGCTCATTCCTTGTTGTCAGAGTAAGAGGGGACCTCTGACTCCACCCTATCTGCAAAGCTCCAGGTCCCAGGTCCTTAAAGATACAGCAACAGGATCCCTTCTAAATGCTACTTCTTCCTGGCACCTCTTTTCTCTCTTCCCATATCTTCTCCACCTTTGCACAGGAGAACACCCAAAACTCTTAAAGGACCACAGCAGGTGACAGACAGTAGGCAGTACAGCTCTTAAGGGGCAAACTACCCTATCACAGGAACCTACTATCTCCTTCATGCAAATTATTTCAGTAGCCTTCTGAAAACTTAAATCCTTGGGCCTTTCCAAGCTGGTCAGTGAGAATATGTACGATATCAAATGGGCTGGAGCTTCATGATCCCTTTCTTTAAAAATATTAGCAGACTTCTACTGAGTGTGCCCAAAATTGAGCTTTCAATTACTCGTATATTTCATATTATCATTAAATACCATAAAACTAATAGGCACTCGTTGCTGACTGGGATGACTGCTCTTCTTTTTTTGTCATAACTCTACAGTATCTGATAGAAAGTGAGTATTCTCCTGGACCACAAGAACGCAGGATTTTCCATCAGGAGCCAGTTTTTAAATCAAGATTTGGATGTTTCTAAAAAACAAAAAAACCCTTGGAATTATCCTAGGGAAGTTTTATGGCCTGTGTTATACATCATACTAGATGATCATAATGGTTCCTTCTGGCCTTGGTATCTATGAAGGTCCAGAGCCTGTGTCATCCACCTGAGAAAGTCATGAAAATTGCTGTACTGCCAAAGTGAAGTAGCAGAAGAACGAACACTAACATGAGGAAAGAAGGAAGATGGATGACACACAGGTTGTTCCTAAACCTCCTTCGGACACAAAGAATCTTCAGTTACCATCTTCAGGAGGTACCAGGCATCATTCAAATAAGAACAGAAAGTTGGACAAGTTCTCATTGATCATATCAATGAACATATGGGTCTTCCAGGGGAAAAAAAGGAGAAAGAAAGTCCATGTTTCTCCAAAGCTTTTAATAGGAGACTTTCCTCAGTAGGCTGATTGATATATGCCTACCAGACCAATGGATGTTGAGTCTATAAGGACAAGATGGCTGGCCATTAGTCATATTCAAAGGAGTTGGGGAGGCCAAAGTTGGATAACCTGGTCTCCCAGAAATTGCAGCATCTTCTAACATGGGAGCTAGGGCTCAGCCCACAGACTTGGAGAATGAAGACCCAGGCACGAAGGGTGGATTTTAGACCCAAGAGCCTCTAGAGAAAAACTCGGACTCCATCAGCAATGGCAACAAGATCAACTTCTAGAACACTCATATGTGAACTAGTGGCTCTG
Organism: Mauremys reevesii; assembly: GCF_016161935.1. Classification (NCBI taxonomy): domain Eukaryota; kingdom Metazoa; phylum Chordata; order Testudines; family Geoemydidae; genus Mauremys; species Mauremys reevesii. The sequence continues at coordinate 100,310,452 of NC_052623.1, forward strand.
AGTAAGTACTGCACGCTGATGAAAGCAGAGTTTCAGAGGGCAGAGCCTTAATTAGTTCCAAAGGAAAAGGAGAAGGTACATCCCAAATGGTAACCAAGGCCATAGAGCGGCAGCTCACAGAACTGACACGGGATCGGTTCTCACCATAGGCGTTGATACAGAGTATTCCAGCTTTTTGCAATGCCTGGGGATGGGTCACTGATGTGATTGGAACTGAGGAATGTTGATGAGCTGGCAACAGTTTGAAGGGTGAAAAAATTCTTGCAGCAGCTTTCACAGTCCTCCCAGTGCTCTGGGGGGAAAGCCAGGCAAGATGGATCAGGCATTTGGTGAGGACCCCCCTTACACATACTGATGGTAGCAGGTATGGTCACCCACAGTGGAAATCTCACCATTACTGAAGGCACAGTGCTGAGTCCCACATGCGTGGATCTACAAATAGACCAGAGTTAACTACAATGCACAGATTGCAACTGGCCAGTTCAAGAGGTACAAAATCTACTAAATAAAACTACAAAAAGCAAGAATTAAAACTAGAGGTAACAGTCACAAGGCATGGAAACATAAGTCTAAAGGATTTCCTCGTCCTCTGTTACTGCAGTAGGAAGAGAACTGGGTAGGATTAGACATGAGGCTCATTATGTAACTTCATACCAGACATTTGGCTCTATCAGGGAGCGTCCATCTGGCCCCAACATTACTGCTTTCAAAGGCATTCCTACTCTGATGCAGAGAGTCTTTAAGCTTCCAAAAGTGGGATTTCTTCTTCAACACTTACCCAAATGGTCGGCCATAGAGATTGTTTGCCATTTGGTCCGTTCCTACATGGTTGCAAGGCCCCGACAGCCCGAGAGTCCAACATCTGAACAGACTTGATGAACCCATGTAATAGGGGGTCTGCCTCTTGGCTGCCTCTACCTCTTGGTTGGTGGAATTGTATTACGGATGTTACAAGCCACCTGGAGAACAGCGTTCACTGGAAAATCTTGTGGCATTCCCACATGTATAAAAAGCATAAGGCCCTGTCTGAGGACAAGGGCCCCGGTAGTTTGTAGACCAGAGTGACCATAAACATCTGCATTACAGATGCATTGGCATTCACATTTTGTGTGGAAAGCCTCCAGCTTTCCCAGTCTGAGCAGCGTAGTTTCCAGGTTTTGCAGGTTTTTGCAGTATGGGGAGGATACAGCTTGAATAGATCCTGAACTTGGTTGTTGAGCTGAGATGATGTTGATTCCGTATTCATTGTAAATGACCCATGGCAGATGCTGCTATGCCAATGCAATGGAGAACCTCTGTGTGAGAGTTGGAGGAACTGGTGAGTATAGAACCCAAATAGCAAAAGCTGGAGATGGCTGTTTCATTATTCAAAGAGATTGGAGTCACTGGTGGACCTGGTCCTAGATTTTGCAGCTTTGTCTTTGACCATGAAACATGGAGGCCAATCTTGGCTAACTCCTCCTCCATTTGTTGGAGTGCCTTATGAAACCTGTCAGAGGTCTGTATCAAAAGAGCAATGTCATAAACGTAGTCAAGGCCTCTCTCATTAACAGAGATCACCAATCTTAATGCCTATGGACCTGACAGAATGCATTAAGTCCATTGCCCAACAAAAGAGTGCAGGGAACAAGATGCAGGCCTTCCTGACACCAGATACTGATTTAAAAGGTGCAGACACCCAATTCCCCAGATGTACACAGGCAGTGGTTTCATTTTGCAGCTCTCTAATCAAGTCCAACAGACTGGAAGGGACATCTATGCCCTTTAAGGGCACTAAGTGGGGGTTGATACGAACAATACTAAAAGAAGAAGGTCTAGTCATATAGTTGGCAAATTACTGCACTTGCAGATGTGTTGTATTTAACAGGTATTTTGAATTATTCACATACAGCATTCCTTAGTACAGACTCTTACAGTTGGATGTCATTTTGACTACATTCAATCATATGGTTTTCAACCTTTAATATGTTTTAGTCATTTCCTCTCATTACATTTTCTATTCAACTTCCATTATCTGAGAAGGGAATCATTCAGTTATGCACAGCATGAGATCATATCTTCCCTGCTGCTAGATGGATGCACTGTAGCTCAAGAAGTTGCATGACAATTTAATGCACTGTAATGGTGATGTTTAGAAAGTTGCCTAACTTTTATTCATGCAAAATAATTTATTTTTTATTATTTTAAAGTTATATGCTGTAGTACTGATGTTTTACTGTCCCTTCCTTTAAATTATCCTCGTCAGTTAATTCCAGATGGGTATTATTTGCTCGTATCTGGGGTTTTTTTTAATTGTTCTGTTTGGGGGAGGTGTTTTTATTTGATGGTCTTGCCTTTTGTTTGTTTTTGTATAACTAAAGCTAAACTACAACTCCAAATTTATTTATTTTGCTGGCCTTGTTGAGCAATAGGGCCATTTACTACTTTTGGGTAAGAGAGAAAAGTGTTAGGGAAATTACAAATTTATATTGTAAACAGTATGGGTTCCATAATCTCTTTCAGTCAAACAAAGATAGTGTTAACTTGAAGCTCATTAAATGAGGATTATTAAAAAAAAAAGGAATGCTGAGGGAGGGCTAAACTGAAGGACTACATACTGCTTACACCCACATGACCATAGCTCTGTAAGAGCAATACTTAAAATTATTTTTAAGTATGTCTAAGTATAAACTGACTAGATACTGAATTCAGTAACTAGTTATTTTGGCTTCTGCATATTTTTGTAAGTTTTAAAGTACAATATTAAGTTTGGATGAACAGTTTAAGTCCGTTGTAATGAGAGTACGATGATGGAGTATGTCTAGTAGGAAAGAGGCTGAATTGTTAGCTGTTAATTTCCAAACTTGCCCAGGTTGGGCTTTTAAAGGTGTAAACAGAATTTTTGTAAAGAAAAAAAAAATTGTTTTAGAGTATTAGCTGAAATTCATTAAAACTTATTTTCAACCTTAGCCCTATTTTTATTGAGTTTGATTTTTTGTTCATGGATCAGAATCAAGTCAGAAACTTTAGTCTTCAGTTCCAAGAAGTGGAGAAAGTTTGTATCCTCCACGGAAGTCATTACCCTTGTCCTCTTCTCATATGGAAATAGTTGCTGAAAAGTTATCAGTCTCCTCAGAATTTAAGTAGAGCGCTCATCTTCAGCAATTTTCCTCCTGATTTCCAAAAAAGTTTGTAGGTAGCTGCATCAACATGGGTGGTAGAAGGATCAGTGCAGGTAGAATAAGCATTGACATCAGCTGTGCTAACACTACTGTCACAGTAAGTTCCACTGGTAACTGAGATGGGATGTGCATCATGTGCTATGGTACAGGTCACAGATTTCATTGCTGGTGTCACCAAAACTTCCACAGTGCTGTGGATTCCAACTTGTCCAATATGAGAATGTTGTTTTTTGGGATTAAGGCTGTTGCAAAAACAATCTAATGATAGAGGTCATTAGATTATGCAATAACTCTTGCTATAGCCGCTTAGAATCAAATATCACACAGTCACTGCTTAAAGAGATGGCTGGCAAGCCAAGAACAATGTTCGCTGGGAATCAGGTGACAACTGTTCCCCTCTTAGCACAGATTGAGCACAGAATTTTGGAGATTATGTCTTGTTTAACACTCAGAAGACAGTGCTGCTGTGTCCCAGTGACACAAATGCAATCAGATCTTGCAGGACTCTATACACATAAGAATGCTGACACTGGGTTTATCTTTTCACTGGACCTGCACTAAATCAGGCTGACAGGAATTTGTAACAACCAGCTTTAAACATCAAGTCTGGATGTTACTTTGAAGTAGAGAATGACTAGTCCTTTGAAATGAAGTAATTTCAGCTCCCTTGTGCTAGAACAGGTGCAATTAAGGTAGACCAACTAAGAGGCAGGGCAGCACCTGGATGGGGCTATAAACATCCAGGCTTTCAGTAAGAAAGGGGGATGATCAATGAGCAAGAGCAACAGGGAGTGGTTGCCAAAGTCCTCTGGGAGGGGAAGCAGTGGGAACCGGTGGGGCGGGGGGAGGAGAAGAGAAGGGCATCCAGGGAGAAAGCTCTGGGAGACAGTGCTCATTTAAAAGAGCACGGAAGAACCCTGCTAGAGGCTGTGAAGCAGAAGGGAGTTAAAGGAAAGGGGAAAACCTCCTGGGAGCTGTAGCCCAGGGTGAGCTAAGGAACTGGGTTGTTGATTTTGCTCATGTTTGGAAAATAAAATTGTTTACAATAAGATGCTGAGTATGGTAGTGGGTCCTTTAAGGGCTGGGGACAAGCCAGTGCCTTACAGAAGGTTCTCAGGTACATTCTTTGAAAGACCTGAAAGTACAGAGCGACATCTAAGCACATATTTTACACTGAAGACAACCATAATCTTTACTCAGGCAGAAGACCTTGTAATCATGTCTCTTCATTAGCAACACAATTTGTCTAGGTCACTCTGTACCCTCACCCCCCAGCTTAGTGTCATCTGCGAACTTGCTGAGGGTGCAAGCCATCCCATCATCCCATCATTCAGATCATTAATAAAGATGTTGAACAAAACTGGTCTCAGGTTTTGCTCAATATGCTCATAAAGGAAATGATGTTGGGATAATGAGTGAAGGGGTATTATGAAACATTTAGAATTAAGGGGGTTCTCACTTGGTCACACTTTGAAAGCATGGACAAAAGAGTAGAAATCCATCTAGATGGGAATTTTTGGACAACTGCATGTTATGTACAAAAATTCACACAGTACATGCTTCATAAATTATGTGACCTTTTTGATAGAAAAATGTACACTGTATATATGCATTTAAATATTCTACTAATATATGTTTGAAACAGTTTAATTAAGATTAACCCCCCCCCCATAAGGTTTACTTAAATATTAATGGTCTGATTTCCCAACAAGATGAGTATCTGCAGCTCCCATTCATTTCAATGGGAGTTGGGTTGCTTAGCAGTCTTACAAACCAGCCTCGTGTCCTTTCATTAACTAAGGACAGAGCATAGTTAGTGAATCAAACACAAGAGAAGTGAAGAAAAAGAAATCAATTACTTAAATTTAGGAACAGAATAAATGTTTAAATGATTTCCTCCTCTATTAGAAATCAGTTAAAAGTTGCTACATTAATACAAAAATGTCCCATGGCTGTAATTTGATAGTCACTTTATGTATAATTCAAGGAACAAGGGCAAACCTTCTGATTTTTCTCTATTTCATTTCGCATTTGTTGGTTTACAGGAATTCTGGTCAAAGATCTGTAGGAATAAAATATTGGTATTACTCAGCTATTCTACATTTAAACAAACGTTCTTCCTTACCTAATATATGTTATTTTAAGGGGTACCGTGATCAGCCTTAAAAAAAAAATCCCAAATCTAAACATTTACGGTTACCTCAATATTTACAATATTATTTCACCTTCTTTATATTAATTTTAGGGAATAGCTAGCATTTTGTACATACTGAAGTTACTTAAGTATCCAAGATATATTCTCTTACTTCATAATTTCAAATCTGGATGTTAAAGTTATTTACCTCCATATCTAGGCAACTAAATCAAAGTGGTCTGAAGCTCTCAGTTTTGACGTTAGGCTATTGGAAAGTGTTATGAACAACCAATTACAAGTTCAAAGTATTATTAATAATGGGTATCTTTACTTATTCACAAACTTTTTCCTATATCTACAGCAACCATAGTTTGGCTCCCTTCACCATTTAAGAAAGTTGTGGAAGGCTTTACCAACTTTATTTCATGGATGTGAAAATATGCCTCTGAAAATATAATCCATCTTCAACAAAGACCACTAGAAAAAGTGCAGGAAGTATATCATGCTGCCTCAAGAGGCTGTCAGAGGCTTTTTAGTTCATTTTTTGCAAAGACAAACAAAGCTTTCTTTTTTGAGATTTAGCTGCCAGAAAGACTCATGAACCCATTCTAACACTTCAGGGCAAGGATGGATTCATTAGTGAAACATGAATATAGTGAAAGTCAGAGAAAACGATTACTTCTGAGATGGTGTGGGGACAACCTCAGTTTCCACAAATAAGCTTTACTTCCCTTTGAACATGCTAAGAAGTCTTGATTGCCTGACACCTCCCCAGAAAGCGTGTCAGTTACTGCCTTGCTCCTTATGGTAAAATATTCTTCTCATAGTGAGAACAGGACAACTTAAAGCCTCAATACCTGCAAGATGTACAGATGAGTTTTTTTTTCTTTGATTTAGCTTTCTCTTATTCCATGCTTTCAGATAATAAATTTCTAAAGGAAGAAAATGGTGGCAAGACAACACTAAGGCAGTCACTGTCCTATATGAGGCAGGAATAAAATTGGAAAAAAACAGAAGTAAGAGCTATAGAGGACAAAAAATTCCTAGATGGTAAATAGTTATCATTCTGCCTGTCAAAGGGAGTGAAGAGGAACAACTCAGGGTCTATGATCTCAGAGAGAAAGCTACAAAAATACAGACTAGATTGTGTGTTATAAAGATGTTGATGTCAGTAATTGTTTGGGAAGATGTGAATACTCACTCGTGCCTTCACATCTCATGAATAATACAGTCATCCCAAATTCATCCTTATAAAACTTTTATAACCACACAACCACGTTTATTCTCTATGCATACACAAACACACTAAATATCCTATTATCTGTGTCAAATGTTTATTTTTTTATTTTTTTTTTAAGTATAAAATTTTAATGCAGGAGAGCAAGAATGGAAACGATATAGAATAATAATTTCTTTCAAAAATGAAAACGGATTTAAATGAAAAATTTATAATAAAGAAAATATAAGCACAAGGATTGATAAGAACACCTCAAACTAGCTTAACGATGCCAGCAAAACACCCAATTGAGAAATGAAGCACAAGGGATAGGAAAAAAACACCATTAAGCTAAAAGCCTGAAAGCAATTGGCTCTGCAGCACAGAGTTTTGAGAGAGCCTGCTACCAGCAATAAGCATCATTTAGAGACATAGCTTATATAACATTTTCCCCCATCAGAAAGTATTTCTGTAACTGATGGGAATTAATACTGAGAGTTAATTTAGCCAAAGGAATAATTTAGCCACTAAATAAGTAGGACAAATCACAAAGCTAAAAACTGAAGAGCGAAACATGTAAACACCAACACAGTAAATACCATTCTGGCCGTGTATGAATACTTTCAAACAGTCATGAAGTAGCTAGTCACTGTTTAAGAAAAAATAACTTGGTCCTATTTGAATCTGACTACATTTGGCATAATTTGTAGTTTATTATTATTATTATTGTATTATTATTATTAGTAGTAGTGGTAGTATAAAATTAGCTCCTAGAGGCCTCAAGCAGAATCAGTGCTCCATCATGTCTAGCTACAAATCAGAACACAGTCCCTGTCCAAGGAGTTTACAATCTAAATAGAGAAGACACAGAAAAATAGAGGCAGAACACTATGGAAGGGGGAAAAGAGCAGACAAAGCTGTCATGACATTAACAGGAACCTAACATCACATGTGTTATCTTAAATGCTTGTAGGGTGGGTTTTTTTGTAATAAGATAAGACAAGTGAACAACAGATGATATTAATGAATCACTAACTGTCCCTGTGCCTAGCTATTATCATTAGGCATGGTGTCATGTTTTCGGGGGAGGCAGGTTATGAAAAAAATTTGAAGGGGAGAGGACAGTAGTGGAGAACTGAGAAGAACATTTCATGCATAAGAGGGAGCATGGAAGAAGATGTAAAACCGCTTGTGGAAGAGATGTCAAAAGTGGTCAAAATGTCATCATGGACATGCTAATAAAATGAAGTATTGTGTTTTTGTAAATAGAGATGAGCACTTAAAGCTGACAAAATACACAAAATATTTAGCAATGATGCATAAAAGATACTTAAAGATACATGAAAGATACTGAACTGAAATGTATAATAGACGATTTATCTCTGGTTATGCTATGTTATACTAACGGTCAGACTTTTCAGTTTTAGTACTTTCCATTTTCACTATTATAAACAACAAATTTAAAAATAATAAAATGAGCTCCAAACAACATAAAGGAATCTGAAAAATGGGTAAGAGAAGAGTATACAGTACAGCGATGCACAAGTAGATATGTTTATTCAGAAAGCATCATTTTAACCAAACTGTAATTACTTATTATGATGCATATAAGTTAAATGTGTAAGGGGAGAACATTAGGACATACAAAGCAGTACAGTGAGGTCAATGAACATTCCAGAACCCCACCCATCGAGACTTAAATTAACCTCCATCAGCAGCTAAGTGGTTATTAATAAGACTACTAAGTCATTTTCAGAAGGTTTTTGTAATATTTAAACTGTTGCGGTGTTTGTCTTTCTTTATTAACGGGGGAGGGATAGCTCAGTGGTTTGAGCATTGGGCTGCTAAACCCAGGGTTGTGAGTTCAATCTTTGAGGGGCCATTTAGGGATTTGGGGATTGATCCTGCTTTGAGCAGGGGGTTGGACTAGATGATTTCCTGAGGTCCCTTCCAACCCTAATAATCTATGATTAATCTTTTTCTCTTTCATCTGGATAAAATGTAAATATATACCACTAAGATAAATGCTTATTAAAAGTATAACTTTTAATATGCTCAAAATATTAAAATTTGTAAATTATGCATGGATATCAGGAAACTCAAGGTATGTACTAGTACTGCATATTGTTATAGAATTATGTAATAGCCAGATACTTACAAACTGGTAAATTGCATGTCAACTAACAAAAAAAAGCTGTATTTTTTTTTAATCTTCCAAGCATGTCACTTGTTTCACTGTCTGCAAACTGTCAAATGAACTGGCCTCTCTTAAATTAGAAGATGTTATTTCATAAATACTAACTCATGCTGACCTTTCTTCTAGGAAACAGAATGAGACATGAAAATGAAGCTCACCGCTAGAAAGCCTGGGAAAAGGACACTTCTAAAGTTTTAAACTTTTCTTTTACATAAAAGGACCATTTTTGGATACAAATGTCACTTTTTAATTTTAATTTGACAAATACAGTTTTGTGTTTTGATTTAAATATTTGTCTACAATATTTACAAAAGTGGAAGTCAAATCCTAGTGAGGCAAATAGAAAGGAGCACAAACACTGCCAACTTAAATGCAAGAGTGTAATAAGAAAAGCCAAAGAGGAGTTTGAAGAACGGCTAGCCAAAAACTCCAAAGGTAATAACAAAATGTTTTTTAAGTACATCAGAAGCAGGAAGCCTGCTAAACAACCAGTGGGGCCCCTTGATGATCAAAATTCAAAAGGAGCGCTTAAAGACGATAAAGTCATTGCGGAGAAACTAAATGGATTCTTTGCTTCAGTCTTCACGGCTGAGGATGTTAGGGAGATTCCCAAACCTGAGCTGGCTTTTGTAGGTGACAAATCTGAGGAACTGTCACAGATTGAAGTGTCACTAGAGGAGGTTTTGGAATTAATTGATAAACTCAACATTAACAAGTCACCGGGACCAGATGGCATTCACCCAAGAGTTCTGAAAGAACTCAAATGTGAAGTTGCGGAACTATTAACTAAGGTTTGTAACCTGTCCTTTAAATCGGCTTCGGTACCCAATGACTGGAAGTTAGCTAATGTAACGCCAATATTTAAAAAGGGCTCTAGGGGTGATCCCGGCAATTACAGACCGGTAAGTCTAACGTCGGTACCGGGCAAATTAGTTGAAACAATAGTAAAGAATAAAATTGTCAGACACATAGAAAAACAAACTCTTGAGCAATAGTCAACATGGTTTCTGTAAAGGGAAATCGTGTCTTACTAATCTATTAGAGTTCTTTGAAGAGGTCAACAAACATGTGGACAAGGGGGATCCGGTGGACATAGTGTACTTGGATTTCCAGAAAGCCTTTGACAAGGTCCCTCACCAAAGGCTCTTACGTAAATTAAGCTGTCATGGGATAAAAGGAAAGGTCCTTTCATGGATTGAGAACTGGTTAAAGGACAGGGAACAAAGGGTAGGAATTAATGGTAAATTCTCAGAATGGAGAGGGGTAACTAGTGGTGTTCCCCAAGGGTCAGTCCTAGGACCAATCCTATTCAATTTATTCATAAATGATCTGGAGAAAGGGGTAAACAGTGAGGTGGCAAAGTTTGCAGATGATACTAAACTACTCAAGATAGTTAAGACCAAAGCAGATTGTGAAGAACTTCAAAAGATCTCACAAAACTAAGTGATTGGGCAACAAAATGGCAAATGAAATTTAATGTGGATAAATGTAAAGTAATGCACATTGGAAAAAATAACCCCAACTATACATACAACATGATGGGGGCTAATTTAGCTACAACGAGTCAGGAAAAGATCTTGGAGTTATCGTGGATAGTTCTCTGAAGATGTCCACGCAGTGTGCAGAGGCGGTCAAAAAGCAAACAGGATGTTAGGAATCATTAAAAGGGGATAGAGAATAAGACTGAGAACATATTATTGCCCTTATATAAATCCATGGTACGCCCACATCTCGAATACTGTGTACAGATGTGGTCTCCTCACCTCAAAAAGATATTCTAGCACTAGAAAAGGTTCAGAAAAGTGCAACTAAAATGATTAGGGGTTTAGAGAGGGTCCCATATGAGGAAAGATTAAAGAGGCTAGGACTCTTCAGTTTGGAAAAGAGAAGACTAAGGGGGGACATGATAGAGGTATATAAAATCATGAGTGATGTTGAGAAAGTGGATAAGGAAAAGTTATTTACTTATTCCCATAATACAAGAACTAGGGGTCACCAAATGAAATTAATAGGCAGCAGGTTTAAAACAAATAAAAGGAAGTTCTTCTTCACGCAGCACACAGTCAACTTGTGGAACTCCTTACCTGAGGAGGTTGTGAAGGCTAGGACTATAACAATGTTTAAAAGGGGACTGGATAAATTCATGGTGGCTAAGTCCATAAATGGCTATTAGCCAGGATGGGTAAGAATGGTGTCCCTAGCCTCTGTTCGTCAGAGGATGGAGATGGATGGCAGGAGAGAGATCACTTGATCATTGCCTGTTAGGTTCACTCCCTCAGGGGCACCTGGCATTGGCCACTGTCGGTAGACAGATACTGGGCTAGATGGACCTTTGGTCTGACCCGGTACGGCCTTTCTTATGTTCTTATGTTCTTACAACCCAAACTTTGCAGAATTGCGCTAGTTCATGATAGCCAGAAAATTAATACTCCACTTTCATTGTCCAACATGGGTGATGTACAAAAAAATAAATAGTATAAATAATGAAAAGTAAATTTTATTATTAAAATTATTTCAGTTGAACTATTAAAGTATCATTGCTAATTCAAGTTAGAAAATGTAATTTATTTTGTTCAATGGGCCTGATTCTTCTCTGATTTACTCATTCAACTCCACTGACTTCAGCAGAATTACTCATCATTTATGACAGGTTATGTCAGTGGAGAATCAGAATACATGAATTCTTTTTACTTGATGAGTTTTTTCAATTTAAGACTGCTATAGGCACACACCCATCAATTTAAAAATAATATTTTATCTGATTTTAACTTAGTGTTAAAAGTAATATCAAAGATTTGTATAACTAAAAAAAATTAGAGTGATAGAATCTATTTTTATTTCTTGTCTGTTTATGTCTATTTTCATTACAGTCTATTTCCCCTGTCATACACAGCAAAAGGGAAGACAAACACTTTATTTAACATCATAAGAACAGCCATACTGGGTCAGACCAAAGGTCCATCTAGCCAGGATCCTGTCTTCTGACAGTAGCCAATGCTAGGTGCCCCAGAGGGAATGAACAGAACAGGTAATCATCAAGTGATCCATCCCTGTCACCCATTCCCAGCTTCTGGCCAACAGAGGCTAGGGACACCATCGTTGCCAATAATGGCTAATAGCCACTGATGGACCCATCCTCCATGAATTTATCTACCGTATATACTCGCTCATAAGCTGAATATTTTTGACACATCAAAGAGCAGGAGTCAGCTTATAAACAGGTCTACCCCAAAATTTGATGACTTTAAACTCTATGGAATTATTGAATTGAATTGAATATCTAATACATTGTTGCTTTGTTTACCTGGAGCGTCTGAGGGGCTCCATGCCTGTAATGCTCCAGGTAAACAAAATGTCTTGACCCGCCAGCGGCTTACCCTGATGGGCTGGGAGCCAAAGGTTTCCAACCCCTGAAATATAGGGTTGGCTTCTGAAAGGGTCCTACAGTTTTTGCTATTTTTACTTATCCATTTTGGGGGGTCAGCTTATAAACAAACAGGCTAATGAATGAGTATGTACGGTAGTTCTTTTTTGAACCCTGTTATTGTCTTTAAGAGAAAAAAACAGGCAAATGTGGTTGGAGAAACACAAAAACTTGCAGGGGCTGGGACTGGTATAGTACCTGGAATTAGTTTTAATTCTTTTTTAAAACTTGATGATTTCAAGGTTTTTTAACTTGATGATTTTTAACTTGATGATAATGTCCCTTGCACTTAACCATTTTTTAAAAGTAAGAATAGAATGAGCCTTACAACTCATGTACCTTTTTCCTTGCTTTCTAATGATGAGGTGTATTTTTCCAAGTGTTCACTTATACCAAACTGGCTGCTTTATATTTCTTTGCAATTATATTTTGGCATTTAAAAAAAGTTATTTAATCTTATTTGCAATTAGATATGATTGAAGTAGCTTTTATGTTACACTGCAGTTTTTCTTTAACAGAAAAACAAAGGGGACAATAAAACGAAAGGAGATCCTTAAATTAGGAGTTGTAATATGTTGTGAGACAGTCTCAACCAGAGAACCCTATTTAGCATCATACTTATCTCAATAATTCACTTTAAAAAACTGTGGGACAAGCTGTGACACACAGTATGTGACACAAAAAAATTTCTCAGTGACAACGCATGACTGGCTCACAGAAACAGCAACCTTTTACATGAGCAGAGCTATGGCAGTGCAACAAGACAATTGGTTTCTGTAATAGAGGAAACCTGGGAAATCCATCTGTCCCATTGAGATAAACAGGACCAATCCCATGAGCAAAGTTATTCACATATGTAAGTGTTTGAACGATCAAGCCCTTACTTTGTAAAGGTCTCCATGCACCAGACAGAAGATCACTAAGAGATTGATCCTCAGTCCTTCTAACACAGGGTTTCTCAAAGATGGGTCACCGTTTGTGTAGGGAAAGCCCCTGGCGGGCCGGGCCGGTGTGTTTGCCTGCCCCATCTGCAGGTCTGGCCGATCGCGGCTCCCACTGGCCGCAGATCGCTGCTCCAGTTCTAACAGTTACTCTGCTCTCACTGAAGTCACTTGGACTCCTTCCAAGAGTAACTGTACAAGACCATGATTATCTATTTGCACAATTCGGCCAAAATCTCTAAAATATTCATTAAATTCAAACAGAAACATAAATCAATAATTAACTGATACTCAAAAAGTAAGCAATTTTATCATACCTGGCCTTTATTGGGAAGTTCTGAGCAATGTCTTTCATTACCTTTAAGGCACTATAAACAGGGGTGGAGATAATTTGAGAAGCTGCTTGAAAACTTAGATCTGTAAGAAAAAAAATCACTAAATCAACATAGCTTATATTGTAAAACTCTTAACATGCAAACACAGAGTTGGAACTCTTTATATTTAAATTAGACAGAAAAAAGCAGCATTAAAAGAACATTATTAAGGTGGTTAGAGACAAGGTGAGTGAGATAATATCTTTTATTGGACCAATTTCTGTTGGTGAGAGAGACAAGTTTTCAAGCCAAATAGAGCTTTTCTTCAGGTCTGGGAAAGGTCTGGCTAGAAAGATTGTCTCTCTCACCAACAGAATTTGATCCAATAAAAGATATTACCTCACTCACCTTGTCTCTCTAATATCCTGGAGCCAACACAGCTACAAATACACTGCATACATTACTAAGGGGTAAAGTCAAGCACACAGAAGTTATGAAATGACAGAATTAGGGTTGTCTTGTATAATTTCTTAGGTTTAAAAGAAAGTAGACGGATAAAACCGAAGTTCCATCATATGGCCTCACATTGACACCCATGTGGCTAATCTGCAAGGTAACTTCAGATCCACCGCACAGTCCTCTGTCACCTGAGCTAATGAAGTAACTGATAGCAATATTAGTGTGTCATCCTCTTTGTGGACCAGCACTAGAGGATGATGAAACACATAATTTACCAGACCCAGAACATTTCCAAATGGATAAAATATTTGGGGATTTTAGCTGCTGTGCTCTATCAACTCTCTATTGAGCATGTGCAAACTGTGATTTTTCAAAGGCTTATAACTTTATCACAGGGATGACAGAAGTTACGTTACTAGCACAAAGGCAATTCTCCTTACAAATTTCAAGTCCCTGCTCCAAACCATGAGAATGCTACAGAAAGGGCATCAGAAAATTGTTTAAATGGGTAAAATAATATTTTGTTTTAATTTTTTTATTTATTTATTTATTTTACAATTTTAGGTTAGGCTGAAATTGTTTAAAAAAAGAGCCTGAGGCAGATACCTGGCATGGAAAATTTCAGACCAAATGGTTAAAGTTTGGCAAAGTTACAACAACTGAAAATAGGGCCTTATAATGGGAAGTGTGGGGAAAGACTTAATAATAGGTGGCATTATGAGCTCCGCCTATAATAATATTTATTATTTCATCATGTGTTTTAAATTCTTGATTTCATATTTTCCGCAGGCATTAGATATGCCTGACCTATCTAGAATTATTAAAAAAAAATGAACATGGAAAAACACCACTCATTACCTGGGCAAAATAAATAGCATACTAGGTTTCAGAATTCAATGAATATCTGGCATGTCTTATTGATCAATTCTGCACCCATAAAATATACAATAAATATTTTACTGTTGCAGTAGATGTGCAAATGTCAGTTACACAAAACAGACAAACAGACAAAAAGAAATGAAGTCATCATTACCCATATGAATGAAGCACATGAAGCAGAAAAAAAACCCCTTCTTAATAACAAAGTTTAGCAGCATAAAGAAAATGTGCAAAATGATGTGTTAAAAAACCACAAAGAATAACTAAAACAAAAGTTAAATCAGAAGTACTATTATTATGTTATTATTGTTTAGATGGTGGCAATATCCACCAGGTGCTAGGCACACAAAGAAGTTACTCACCTTGTGTAACGATGATTCTTCAAGAAGTGTGTCCCTATGGGTGTTCCACTGTAGGTGTGCTTGCATTGCTGCGCTGCTGATCGGAAAACTTCAGTAGTGTCTGTAGGCCCACACATGCACTGTTTCTCCCAGTACCCCTCCATGAAGCTAGCCAGTGTGTGCGGGCTAACCCTCCTCAGTTCCTTCTCTACTGCAGAGTCATTGACAAGATCTCTGAAGCAGAAGTGAGGAGGGTAGGTTGAGGAGCACCGAGAGGGGGACAAATCTCAAAGAACCATCATTACTGCACAAGATGAGTAACTTCTTCTTTGAGTAGTGGCCCTATGGATGCTCCACTGTAGGTGATTTCCACACAGTATCCCTACCAGAGGGCTGGGGCTTCGGAGTCAGGTCAGTTACAGATGACAATACTGTGGAGCTGAAGAAGCATTGGAAGCAGAGTTCCCAGTGATCGCATAATGTTCTGCGAAGGTGTGGACTGATGCTCATGTCACCACTCTACAGATTTCTGAGATAGAGACATTCTTGAAGAAGGCAACGAATGAGGAGATCGACCTCGTGGAGTGTGCACAAATATTATTTGGCGGGGTCATGCTGTGGATTTTATAACATTGTCTAATGCAGTTCGAGACCTGTTTGAAGAGTCTCTGGGATGATATTGACAAGTCCTTAGATCTTGCCACAACAGAGAGGAAAAGTTTAGGAGATTTCCTGAAAGACTTCGTCCTACCCAGGTAAAAGTCTAGGACTCTTCTGACATCTAGAGTGTGCAATATAGCCTCCCTGTTTTTGGATGAGGCTTGAGGTAGAAAATTGGAAGGTGAATCAACTGGTTCATGTGAAATGGGGAGGTTACCTTAGGGAAGAATTTTGGATGTGGCCTGAATGTAAGCTTGTCCTGAAAAAATACTGGGGGGGAAGGGGACGGAATGTGCCATCAGAGCTGTTATTTCTCTTATTTTCCTAGCTGAAGTGTTTGCTGTCAGGAAGGCCATTTTTATTGAAAGGTATGTAAGTGAACAGGTGACCACAGGTTTGAAGGGAGGTCTAGTCAGGTCTTTCAATACCAGGTTTAGGTCCTGCATGAGGGTAAGATGTCAGGGTTGTGGGAAAAGGTTTACTCTACCCCTAAGGAATCGTTTAGCCGCTGGGTGTGATAGCACTGAGTATCCATCTACTAGACAGTGAAAGGCTGCTATAGATGCTAGGTGTACCTTGAGGGAAAGATTTTAGAGTTAGTACATAGTCTAGGATCTTTTGAAAAGTTGCAGATATTAGAGAGATTTGTTGGGAAATACACCAAATCCAAAACCAGGACTATTTTTCTAGGTAAGTCCAACATGTAAAGGACTTTCTACTGTGTAATTATACCCCTTGTACCTCCTTCGAGCAGGAGTTCTTTATGCACTGGAACCATGAAGGAGCCAAGCCCTGAGGCAAACAATCCCCACGTTGGGATAGAGGGTGCATCCTTCGTTCTGCGAGACGAGGTAAGGAATGGTCTGGAGAGAGATTGGCAGGCACCTTACAAGTTGTAACGGGTAAGGGTTCCAAGTCAGTCTTGGCCAAGAAGGAGCAATCAATATGATGTGTCCTTCTCTTTTTATTTTTAATAGGAGTTTTGACAGTAGGGAAAATGGAGGAAAGGCACAGAGAAGGTCCCTGCCCCATGGGAGAAAAAATTATTACTAACCTTTCTGTAACTATAGTTCTTTGAGATGTGTTGCCCATGTCCATTCCAATGTAGGTATGTGCACACCCGAAGTACAGCTGCTGGAATTTTTTCCTTTAGTGTTATCCATTGGAGTGGCTCCAGTGCCCTCCAGTTTCGGGCGCTCATAGTACCGGTATAAAGGGCCCTACTGGCCCCACTCCCCTTCGGTTTCTTCTTGTAGATAGCCTCCGAGAGCGGGGACAGAGGGTGGGTTTTGGAATGGACATGTGCAACACATCTCGAAGAACAACAGTTACTGAAAGGTTAGTAACCATTTTTGGTTCTTCAAATGCTTGCACATGTCAATTCCAACGTAGGTGACTCACAAGCAGTTGTACCGGAGGTGGGTTCAGAGATCAAGGATAGGCTGACTGTAAAAGCACATGGCTGAAGCCAGCATTGAGTACTGCACTGATGAACTCTATCCTTTGGACTGGGATGAGGATGACCTTCAAATGTGCAGCTCAGTCCTTCTCGGACCAGGGCTTGAAATGCCTGCAGATTAGGTAGTGGTCTTTCCTCTGAGCTTTCCCCAAACACTTGAGGAAGCTCAAATGTGAGTTGCTCAAAGGCACAGGCTTACTGCATGAGGTACAGGGCTTAAACCCCATTGACAGAGGCATGTCCCAGTACTATCCAAGTGAGGAAGTGTCCAAACTATCTAAGATCTATAAAGTACTAAAACTAAACTACAAGAACTATTAACACTACATTTGGAAGAAAAAACACTAAGAGAAGGATTGCCTAAGCAATGAGGGGTTCCAACAACTGTCACGGGAGGTAAGCAGGAACTGAAGGGGAACAGGGTCAGGAGGGCCCTTTATTCCAGTGCTACAAGCATGCGACACCAGACGGCACTGAAGCTGACCCAACAGATACCACTAAGGGAAAAAATTCCAGAAGCTGTGCTCAGGGTGTGCACACAACTACACTGCAATGGACACATGCAAGCACTCAAAGAGGAGGGATAGTCTCGCCCAGTGAGTGTTGTCCCATCCCTACTCTGGAGCAGTAGTGTGGACATTCCTTGTTCAGGTAAGTGGTGAACAAGTCCATGGTCGATGCCCCTCACTGCCTGAATAGGTACTGAAGTACCACTGGGTTTATCTCCCACTTGTGGTCATGTGGGAATTTGTGACTGAGACTGTCCACTATCAAGTTTTGAGTGCCCAGAAGGTAAGCCGCTGGTAGTGTGACATCATAGGTGATGCACCAGTTCCACAGTCTCATTGCCTCTGCACAGAGGTAGGGTGATCTGGCTCCCCCTTGTCGAATTATATAGTATATACATGCTATGTGGTCTGTTAAGACTCTCGGGTGTGATCCCTTGATCAGGAGGAGGAAAGACAGGGGCACAAGGAGAAACAGCGCATGTGCGGGCCTAATGGACACTGCTACCGAAGTTCTCCGATCAGCAGCAAAGGAATGCAACCACCCATAGGGATGCTATTCAAAGAAGAAAGACATTTCTTAGCACAAAAATCATATAATATCAGACAACAAAGACACATGAATGTGGGGGAAAGGAATATAATATACAAGGAGAATAATAAGGGTGATGTTAGGGGGGTGGGATAACTCAGTGGTTTGAGCATTGGCCTGTTAAACCCAGGGTTGTGAGTTCAATCCTTGAGGGGGCCACTTAGGGATCTGGGGCAAAAATGAGAACTTGGCCCTGCTAGTGAAGGCAGGGGGCTGGACTCAATGACCTTTCAAGGTCCCTTCCAGTTCTAGGAGATAGGTATATTTCCAATTATTTAAAAAAAATCTTATATGTCTTATTAGTTAACTTTTGGTTTCTTAAAAAAAAAAAAAAGGCAAACATGTTAAATTTCTCTCTCCCATCTTCCTCCCACAATTAAACCACCTCATGTTCCCTCCACAGCAATTCCCAACTTCAGTTCTAATGGCAATAAACCCCATCCCTCACATAAAATATGTAGTTCACTCACAAGATAAATAAAGAAATAGACAAGTGGATGAATTAATCAACTCGTTTCTTGCAGTCATGGATGAAATGAGACTTCAGGAGTGATTTAAATTAAAAGAGGAGGGATAGTCAAGAAGAGCTGTGGACCAATTACGAAATTAATGGACACTTTATAAAAGAAAAATATCTCTCTGGACAATGAGATTTTGAGAAAAAAACATTACTAACATTTTCATAACTTGTTTTTTGAGATGTGTTGCAAGTGTCCATGTTCCACTGTAGATATTTGTGTGCACCAGTGCACAGGTGTTAAAGAGTTTTTACCGTTGGTGGTACCCGTTGGGGCAGCCTCAGCATTCTCTGTTGTCTCACGTACACTGCACATGCATTAAGGACTGGGCCACCCCGAAGCCATTCAGTTCCTTCCTACCCCAATGGCTCCAACAGAGAGGAGAATGAGGTTGTGTCATGGGAGGGACATATGCAACACATCTAACAACAACAGTTATGGAAAGGTTAACAACTGTTTTTTCTTCTTCAAGTGATTGCAAGTGTCCATTCCACTTGTAGGTGACTCACACACAGACCCATCTGAAGGTGGGTTTGGAGTCTATTTGAACAGGAACTTGTGGTCCACTCGTCCTAATTTAGTATAATCTCTATACTGTTGAGAGACTGTGTAGTGAGAGTCAAATGTGTGACATGATGAACAGGTTGCCACTTTGCAAATGTCTAATATGGGCATGAGAGTCAGAAATGCCGCAGAGGCTGCTTGGGATCTAGTTGAATGACCCAACATTCTATGTGCTGGCTTCATGTTAGCCAACTGGTAAACACGGGCAAATAAAACCAGATATCTATGACAAAACCCTTTGCATGGAAACCAGACTACCCTTCATTCTGTCTAAAAATGCAATAAACAAAACAAAGATTTAAAAGGATTAGTCCATTCCAGATAAAATGGTAACACTTTTCTAATGTCTACAGTGTGCAGTGTCCCCTCTCCCTTATTACTGTCAGGCTTTGGGAAGAAGGTTGATAAGAAAACTGCTTAGAGACATGAAAAGTGAAGACCACTTTCATAAGAAAACTTGGATGAGGCTGAAGGTAGATTTTATCTGCTTTAAAAAAGCGTATAGGGAAAATATGACACTAAACACCCTCAATTCCCCTACTGGCCTGGCCAATACAATCACTTCTAAAAATGCTACCTTCACTGAAAGGTGCAACAGAGACCAGGTCACTAGAAGCTCAAAGTGGAGACCCATCAGCTTTGTTAAGACTAGATTCAGACTCCATGATGGAACAGGGCTCTGTACATGAGGAAACAGTCTATCCAAATCCTTTAAAAACATTATACCCATCAGGCTGGGATAAGAAAAAGAGCAGTTGCTCACAGGTGAGGGAAATGCCAATATAGTTTCTAAGTGAACCCTGATCGAGCTAATCGCCAATCCTTGATGTTGTCAGATAAAAAAGACAGTTCAGCACATGATGAATAAAAGCAAGAATAGGGGAGACCCCTTTTAGCCTCAACCGGATAGAAAACCTCTTCCACTTAGACATGCCAGAGCAATGTGTATGAGATGGGCCTTGTCCAATTTGACTTTGCACAGTTCTGGGCAGAAGAGGGATGGGGGGAGAAGCATACAGCAGAGCCTCTGAAAATGGCAGGAGAAAAGCATTCATCAATGAACCTGGGCTGTGTCCAGCTCTGAAGCAGAACCAGTGACATTTTGTGTTGTCCTTTGTTGCAAACAGATCTACTTGGCAAGTTCCCCAGAGCTGGAAAATAGACCTTGTTATAACTGGGTGAATGGACCACTCCTGATCAATAAACAGTCTGCTCATGTGATCTGCCAGCATACTCCGAGCCCCTGGGAGGTGGGTCACTTTCTGAAGAATAAAGTTGCTGATGCAGAAGTCCCAGAGCAGGACTGCTTCATGACAGAGTAGAGAGAACTGGGCTCCTCCCTGCTTGTTTACATTGAATTGTTGGTCGATCCCAATACACCCCTTCCCCTTATGCAAGGAAGGAATACCATGCAAGCTAAATGAATTGCCCACAGGTCCCTGATGCTGATATGCAGATTGAGATCTTGGGAAGACTGGAAACTCTGCAGGGGTCCCAGGTGAGCCCCCATCCCAGGTCAGAGGGACCCATGACTAAGGTAAAAGATTGTGGAGGTGGGGCAAAAGGAACTCCTTTGCAGACATTAATCATCTCTATCCACCAATCTAGGGAGGCTAAAATGTGATTTGGTATGCATACTAACATGTCTAGGTGGTGCCTTCTTCGAGAATACACCTCTGTCACCTAGCCCTGAAGGAGTCTAAGATGCAGTCTGGAACACTGGACCACATAAGTACAAGCTGCCATGTGCCCTAGCAGCCATAAACAATTTCTCACCAGAGAGGATAAGCCTTTAAGTCCAGAATGAAGCTTCACATTGTATGAAACCTTCTCTGGGGTAGCAAGGCCCTAGCTGCTGTTGAGACCAGGACCAACTTGTCTGAGTTGATCAACAGACCCAGCACGTCCAAGATGGATCAGATTATGCAAAGGCTGAACAGCACTTGCAATCTGGATTATCAACCAGTCATTCAGGAAAGGGAATATATGGACCGTAACCTCTGGGAAAATGCTGCTACTACCACCATAGGCTTTGTAAAAACATGTGAGGCAGCTAAGACCAAAGAGGAGGCCTGTAAACTAATACTGGTGGATACTGACAGTGAATCTCAGAATTTTTCTGTGGCGTTGAGTTGACAGGTGAAAGTAGGTGCCCTTTAAGTACATAGCAGCATATTATTCCTTCCTTGGAGCCAGGGGACTAACGGAAACTAGAGTGACCATCAGGAATTTTGATTTTTTCAGGAACTTGTTTTAACACCTTGTAGCAAGGCAGTGGGATACCCCATAGGTCATGGCGCAGGAAAGGAAATAGAAAAGCCCCGCTGCAAAGCTCAGTTGAAAGCCAGCCGCCGGAGAGGCCAGATGCCTGTGGTCTAGCTCCAGAGGGGACGCCAGCAGGTTGCGGCTGACCCGACGACTGGCCGGGCCAGCCGAGCCTACCCCTCACCAGCTACCCTGAGGAGGAGCCGCGCCTACCCCTCGCCAGCTACCCTGAGGAGCAGCCGAGCCTACCCTTCGCTAGTTACCCGGAGTAACCAATGGTGCTGGGAACCGCCGAGGACGCCAGCCAAACCCAGGTACCTTATGAGGGGGAGTCTGGAAGTAGCCCTGGGGCAGCCGACCCTGGCCTGGCCGCAGCAGAGTCGGAACCAATATCAGTGTGTTGCGGTCAGGATCCCCACTGACGCAGCAGCGAGTCTTCTGCCGCTGCTAGGGCCCCGGGCTGGGAGGCAGTGGAGTGGGTGGGCCTGCGTCCCCCCTGCCACCCCACTCACGGGTGGCAGTCTCCCCCTCGCACCAGACACTCAGAAGCCGGAGCTCCTGACTGTGTGTTTGCTGCCCCACCCTGACCTAGGGCCAGGGCTCATATTGAACTATTGGCTCAGCCCCTGCCTAAGGGCCCGAGCTCCTGACTGCGTGTTTGCTGCCCCGCCCTAACCCAGGGCTTGGGCCCAGAGCGACCTAGTGCGAGGCGGTGGGATACCCCACAGCCCCGCGGAGGGATGAGCCTCGGCTGAGCCCTTCTACACACCTTAGATCTAAAATAGGCCTTCAGGATCAGGAAGTATTGGGAGTAAAACCCCTTTCCGCTGAACAAAGAAGAGACTGCCTCTATTGTATCTCTTGCAATAACACTGCCTCATGAAAGAAGTCTGAAAAGTGTCAGTGAAGCGGCTGAGGGGAGGCAGAAATAAAATGAAGTATATGTCCCACTTCTACCATGCTTAGAACACACTGATCTGCTGTGATGTGGGCCCAAGTATGACAGGAGTGGGACAGGTGGTTTGCAAAAATTGGAGAAGAAAAATATGGCATTCATGGAACTGATAGCCTGCTGTCGACCTACCCATTAAAATGAGCTCTTGGAAGATGCCACCTTCCTCAATGATCCAACTACCTTATCTGGGAGCTTGTTTATGAACTTCAAAAGTGTATCCCACAGGGTGAAATCACAATGTACCAGCAAAGCTTGCTGGTATGCAATGTAAAGATGTAATTCATCTGTGGAATAAGGCTTCCTCCCAAATAAGTCCAGCTTCTTATCCTCTTAATCTTTTGGGGTTGAATCCTAGTGCCCCTGCCTCTGTTTTTCATTGGCTGCTGCCACTACAAAGGGGCCTGGAGGAGGATGGTTATACAGGTGCTTGAACCCCTGGAAGGGAACATAATACCGTCTCTCCACTCTTTTTGCAGTTGAAGGCAGGGAAGCTGGGGTTTGCCTGAGGACCCTGGTATGCTCTGAGATACCCTCATTTATTGGGGGAGCTATCCTAGCTGGAGTCAGAATGACCACCAGTTTGTAGGATTTTTTCCTGGACCACCTTCAGGTAGATATCTAGGGCCATAGCCATCCTCCTCAACAACTCCGGATGAGTCTTAAAATCATCAGGAGGTGGAGAAATAGGTTCCACCACGGTTGTCTCATCGGGGATGAGGAAGAATGGTACCAGGGGCTGATCCAGTTCCTGCTCCTCTTGCAGCTGAGAGGGATCCAGACTCTGCTCAATGCCGGGCTCAGTACCAATGCTTTGGTGTTTACAGTGTCGATGCTCCTGCTGCCAAGTAGTTGAAGCCAGGTGAGGTGGTTGTGCGGATAATCCTGATTGAGAGGGGAAGTCCCCTATGTTTCAAAAGGGCCACTGCTATGGCCCAGGCCCCAGCTACGCACAGCCCAAGGGTCTCTCCAATATGCCCCATGCAGGTACTGAGACTGAAACTAGGACTGGCAGGTGAAAAAGGGATGAAGGAGAATCCAGGGAACTACAGACCGGTCAGCCTCACCTTTGTCCCCAGAAAAATCATAAAGCTGGTCCTCAAGGAATCCATTTTGAAGCACTTGGAGGAGAAGAAGGTAATCAGGAAATGTCAACATGGATTCACCTGACCAACCTGATTGCCTTCTATGATGAGATAACTGGCTCTGTGGATATCAGGAAAGTGGTGGACATGATACAGCTTGACTTTAGCAAAGCTTTTGATACGGTCTCCCACAGTATTCTTGTCAGCACAAGTTAAAGAAGTACGGACTGGATTAATGGACTATAAGGTGAATAGGAAGCTGGCTAGATCATCGGGCTCAATGGGTAGTGATCAATGGCTCGATGTCTATTTGGCAGTCACCATCAAGCGGAGTCGGTCCTGGGACTGGTTTTGTTAAAAATCTTCATTAATGATCTGGATGATGGAATGGATTGCACCTCAGTAAGTTCATGGATGACACTAAGATGAGGGGAGAGGTAGATAAGCTGGAGGGTAGGGATAGGGTCCAGAGTGACCTAGACAAATTGGAGGACTGGGCCAAAAGAAATCTGATGAAGTTCCACAAAGACAAGTGCAGAGTCCTGAATTTAGGACGGAAGAATCCCATGCACTGCTACAGGCTGGGGACCAATTGGCTAAGCGGCAGTTTTGCAGAAAAGCACTTGGGGAACTAGATGTGAGTCAACAGTGTGCTCTTATTGCCAAGAAAGCTAGCGGCATATTGGGCTGCATTAGTAGGAGCATTGTCAGCAGATCGAGGGAAGTGATTATTCCCCTCTATTTGGCACAGGTGAGGCCACATCTGGATTAATGCGTCCGGTTTTGGGGCTCCCACTACTGAAAGGGTGTGAACAAATTGGAGAGAGTTCAGCAGAGGACAACGAAAATGATTAGGGGGCTGGGGCACATGGCTTACGAGGAGAGGTTGAGGGAACTGGGGTTATTTAGTCTGCAGAAGAGAAGAATGAGGGGGGATGTGATAGCAGCCTTCAACTTCCTGAAGGGGGGTTCCAAAGAAGATGGGTAGTGGCAAATGACAGAACAAGAAGCAATGGTCTCAAGTTTCAGTGGGGAAGTCTAGATTGGATATTAGGTAAAACTATTTCACTAGGAGGGTGGTGAAGCACTGGAATGGTTTACCTAGGGAAGTGGTGGAATCTCCATTCTTAGAGGTTTTTAAAGCTTGACAAAAGCCATGGCTGGGATGATTTAGCTGGGGTTGGTCCTGCTTTGAGCAAGGAGTTGGACTAGATGACCTCCTGAGGTCTCTTCCAACCCTAACCTTCTATGACATATCCCTCCTGATGAGACTGTTAGAAGTGGGATCCTATGTATCCCAATTTAGAGTTTGATGAAGAAAAAGGTACTTCCTGTGACCACGGCAGTGCCATACCCATCAGTACCAATGAAGAAGGCTCAGACCTTGAAGAAAGAGGAGCTAGGGAGATAATCTGTGACTTTCCCCTGGACAGTACTGCCTAATTAGAATCCTGATGGCTGAATTTGAGGGAGCTGCCTGATGAGGAGGTGAAGGTACTGAAAGAGGTACCTTGGCTGCTGGTACCATCTGAGTCTCTTAACTGCTGGTGATGGTAGCACAAATAGGTCTAACAACTCACTCACAGCCTCAAACACCTCTCGGTACTGGTAGTTCCAGAGATAGATGGTGGATTCTGGGGTGCTCAGTACCCAGACTGAGGTATACGGTTCAGATGGAAAATGTAGCACTGATTAGCAAATATTTTAATTTGGCTGCCCCGTCCTTTTTTAGAATGGGGCTTAAAGCCTTGACAAGTACCACACTTGTTGCTCAGATGAGCCTCCCCCAAGCACCTAAGGCAGCTGAGGTGAGGGTCACTATTAGGCATTGCCTAATCACAAGAATGGCAGAACCTGAAACCCAGAGAGTGCAGCCTATCACCAGTAGCGGGGCCGATGCCCAGACTGGATGCCAGAACTATACAAAACAACAAAAAACATTTTTTTATTTTTTTTTACTAACCAACTAACTACTAAACTACCTAACAAATTCCTAGGTACTATTTACAGGTTTTGAGAAAAGACTTGCAGAAACAAGGACAGGGAGCTCCAACAACCATCATGGGCAATAGGAAGGAACTAAGGAGAGATTAGGGGCGGCTTGGGTCTTTATGCATATGCAGGAGACAGCAGAGGGCACTGAGGCCGTCCTGATGGATACCACTAAGGTTCAAAACTCTCAGACTACTATGCACTGGACAAACACATACACTGGAATGGACATATGAAAATCACTCAAAGAAGAACTTGCACTTCCACTGGGGCAGTAAAAAAATAAAAATAAAAATAATCCCGTCTCAGACCAATGAATACTGAATGCACACCAAAGCTTTCATTAATTAGTGCCTCTAGAATTCATTTCATGCAGTGCCATTAAAAGTATTCACCTGTTTTGTGTACAAATTAATAGCCACAGATAATAAACCAAAAAAAAAATAAAACCATATGGAATTGGAAAGAATTAGAGTTACTGATTAGTGTTACTGACTGTGAAAAATGGAGCATACATAATCAGATTTTGACATCCTTTAATGTTCCCACCAGGCATCAAATGCCTCATTAAGTATGTATACATCCTGCACTAGACCAATGTTTTCCACGTGGGATAGTGGAATAATAATAATTAGTCTTACATCATTCCCTCTTACCCAATTAGAAACAATCCAAATGTCTCTTCTGGAAATCAGGACACAATATTTGAACTATGAGGGAAGACCAGACAGAGCTCTGGGTCAGTTATTTTACAACAGAAAGATTTTAGATTTAGATACTCAACAAGCACTTTTAGCAACTTGGGATTCCTTCTCTCTCTTATGCATAATTAAGGAATTATGCTCTTAACATCCAAGATGTGAAGATTTTCCAGAGATTACTGACAAGAAGGGAAAGTAAAATATCCTTCTTTTCAGTCTCTATGGTTTCTAGGTTATTTCCAACATGGGCTGAGTAAATAAGAAACCATTTCCCGAGTATTCAGTTTTGAATATTCAGTGCTAACATTTATTTTTCTTCAGTATGTTTCTTTAACACCACCTTCTGCTGCCCAATCTCTTTGAGCCTTAATGGAGAATCATAATTTGAAATACAATGTTCTAAATAGGACAGCTCTTTTATTAAGTAAGCACACTTCTCCACAATACTCTTTTCCTGAAACAACCCACAAAAAATGTTCTACTTTCTATTAAGCTAACACGTAAATAAACTAAAAATGATTTCCTACTGTAACTGTGTCCTGAATTGAACATATTATGGGAATCCTAACAGGTAACTGATGGGGCAAGTGCTATTAACGTAAAAACAGATAGACTTATTAATTTAAAAAAAACTGATTTTCTCTGATTATAATGGCTAAGCAGGCATATGCTTAATTATTTGATGAGTGTTAAGATAATAGTGCTTGAAGTTGAAGCTTTGTTGCTTCCCAGAAAGAACAATGTCTGCTCTTACTAATTTTCCATTCTTAAATAACTTTATGACAGATTTTATACAGCAGATGTGATGGATTTAGAGCTACTCTGTTATAATTTATTAATACTGTATGTTGGCCTGGTTATTGAGATATTTTCTGTATGAATATATTGGTTTAATACAACAGACAGATGTCTGGGAAAACAGACAGGAAGGGTGAGAACAACTTACGATAAGCCCCATCTCTCCACAAACATGCTCAGAGAGATCATAAAGTGGACATAGGGGCAGCTAGCCCTGTAACTATTACAACAGGTTTTAATTCTTGCTTAGTAGCAATGCTCTGCAACTTTAAATGAGAGACTGGGGTTTAATTCCTTCTCCTATTTGTTTGTTCCTCACTTCAGTTAAAAACAAGATTATCCTATCATCTGGCTGCTATGTGCTGCCATCTTGCAGAGCTAAAAAACAAAGCAGGGTTTGAGTTGGTCAGTATGTGGATGGGTAACCTCCACAGTGGGAAAAAGGCTTTGGAGAGCAGAACATATGCTAGCTGGGCCAGCTGGCCTTATCTTCACTGTGCTACAAAGTTTGAACCTGGAAAGTAGCCTTTTCAAAGCCTTTATCCACTCACAAAGATCAGCAAAATCCCTGTTTCCCAAAGGGTTTGAGACCTTCAAACAAATTGGATTATATCTGCCAAAATGTGATATTTATATTTACCATATTCCAGTTTTATCAAGCAACTATAGTTCTCTACAGGGCTGTCATTCTAGCATTTACGGCAGTAAACACTAAAGTTCAGAGTAAAGAAATTATTTCCATTTGAAAATACTCCTTTCTCTTGCTCACAAATTCTCCCCCCCCACATTTCCTTTTGGCCCAAATTTTACACATTTAGAGACTGATATTACAGTTGAAGAAGACAAGCTTTTTGCATTTAGGGTGTTGTTTGTTTTAAATCTGGGAATATTCACAAACAATAAATAGTTAAACTTTTTATCATTGTAGTAAGAGATCATTTATCAGCTATTATATAAAGCATATTGTACACATACATCGTAACTTAAGAACAAATGGTGGACTGAGAAAGTGCAAGAACTCCAACATCTCACAGACATCCACAATACATGCGGTTTCTTTAGTGCCACCAAGGCTGTTCATGGGCCAATTTGTCATGGTATGGAAGGACGGAACCACAATTCTGAAGGACAACAAAGCAATCAATTCTCGCTGGAAAGAACATTTTGAAGATCTCCTTAACTACAGCTCCCAAGAGCAGCAAGGAGGAACCTTATTGCAGACCAGCAGTTCCCTTCAGTTCCCTGGTACAGAGCCTGAGGTGGCAGAGGTATAGGCACGGACCAGACGGACACTGCTAGGGAAATATCTCCAGATCCTGGAATGCATGTGCAACCTAAAGTCCATTACATATAGGGACAAGCACTTGAAGAATAAAAGTAGTTTTTGTTATAGTTTTTATAATCACCAATACAGCAAAGAAGAATTAAACAAAATGAGTGTCAACTCACAAACAAACAAACACAGCATACTAAATATATACCTTGTAGCTCCCAGACCTTCAGAGGTTCCAAATCATTAGTACTTTCAATTAGGTGTTTTCTGAACTCCCTCAGATTATCTTTAAGGTCAGGATACATCTGTCTAGATCAAAACATTAAAAAAAATCTAATTACCTCCCTCCATCACATACAAAACTATTTATGGTTTTATCTTGCTTCTTTATTTAAGGTAACAAACAAGAATTTAACACTTCTAGTTCACTTCTATAAACAGAGATTAGGATTTATGAATGCAGCCACAATATAAGGGCCTCATCTTGAAAATGCTAAACAGCCACAGCTTCTATTCATGATTTCAAGGAGAACTGCAATTACTCAGTAATTCTCTAGAATAGACCCTAAATAAATGGATGGGTTATTTTAACCTAATTTAGGTTTCTAACAAATAGACAACATGATATTGTATATGAAATGAACTTTGCATTAAGTGTATTAAGGGTCTGGCAAAATGCTCACAAATTTAGAGGATTTAATGCAAACATGGGGCCATGTACATCCATGAGTAACTCAACTGACTTCCATGGAGTTACATAAGGGTTGTATTTTGCACATGTTCTTAAACTATTTTCACCATAGTCACCTCCCAAAATGTATTATATATTAGAAGGTCACACACTTTGTTGCTTCTGCAGCCTGATCTTATTTCATATACCAGGGGTTCCTTGCATTCCTCCATTCATGCTCAGAAGCTCCCTGAGTGACACCCTCCTATCACCCTCTATTTCAGGGACTCCCTGCAACCTCCCTCCCTGTGAGAGGGTCTCTGTGTGTTCCCCATTCCCCGCCCCCCCATAACAAGGTGCCCCATTTTTCCCCACTCATGTTAGGGGCTCTGTGTGCCTCCCATTCCCTCTTTCCCTCTGCATGCCATAGGCCGTGCCCCTCAATTCCAGGACCACTGTGTTCTCCATACTTCCTCCTTCCCCACTGAAATGCATGAATTGATTGGATAGGGGGTTCAAAAATTATTACATTACACCACTTCCTCGATATAACGCCACCCGATATAACACAAATTCGGATATAAAGCGGTAAAGCAGCACTCTGGGGGGGGGGGAAGGGGGGACCTGCGCACTCTGGTGGATCAAAGCAAGTTCAATATAACGTGGTTTCACCTATAATGTGGTAAGATTTTTTGGCTCCCAAGGACAGCGTTATATCGAGGTAGAGATGTATATCCAACAGAGAAATGCCATCAAGTTGAGTCTAAGTCCTCACAAATTCCACCAATTAAAGAGAAATTCTGCTCTCCAAACACATGTACACGCCTTTCACAGCATGTGACAATACTAATTGTATATTTTTGATCATTCTGGCAATGTTCAAATACAACAGTGATAAGCACATTATCAATATTTATGACTTGTCTACACAACAAGCTGGTGTGCTGTAGATTTACACTCTGGCTTGCAGCACAGTAACTTGCTGTGTAGACAAGCCCTTAGATAAAAGTAGATAGAGAGGTGGACAGAGAGACTGACATTAACTCCAGTGGAACCTGTTTGAAGTGTGAGAATAGTATCTGGCCCATGCTGTCACTGGAATTCCTAACTTTAAAAATTGTTCAGCAATTAGCTCAGCTTTTTAATATCACAGCAATCAGAACCAAACTAATTATAAAATACTTACTGAAGTCGGTGGATTCTGACCCCAGTTACATAACAAGGGTATTAACTTCTTGTAACCCTTTACCATGTCACAAGATGGGCCATAAAATTTTTTTTATCAGTTCATTTCATCCTTCATTACATGATACCAGAAATAAACTAAATCTCCAGCAATAATAGTGCAAATGAAGCCATCTGAATCCTTTAGTCTAGAAGGGAACCTTGAAGAAAACTGACACAGAAAGTTGCAGTATTTCCAAATTTTCCTGGAGACAAGAGGATTAAACATAGATCCAGGGAAGTGATTTCCTCCACACATCTACATGTAGCTGGTCCGGAGATACTTCCAATCTACAACTGATTCCAACAGGAGCATGAAGGAGACTATAGACTACTAGATTACATCATTCAGAAATTTCAAGAATACTTTGTCTTAATCAAAAATGTCACTTGTGCAGGACATATTTTCTGTATAAACTACCATAGGGACCCATTAATCATTAGATTAAAGGCCTATTTAATAAATCTAAGTCATGTGAATTTGAACAGTTAGCAGGTGCAATAATTACAGAGTCAATTATTGGTGGCATATTGACAGCTATGTCAAAACCTACAGTATATATCCTATACAGGTCTCTACATACCTAAACAACGTCTTCCATGTCTACTTTGCTATCTTAGCAGTGTAGTGTTCTGCTGCCTCCCACTGCTGGAGTTTTTTCTCGCAACAGTCAAAGACTCTGTCACCAGGGAAAGGCTCTGGCAGTGGGGAGTGTGACAGAGTGCTGGGCAACAGCAGCTAATCCAACACTCTAGTCACTGCAACTCTAATTAGTTGCTCTAGAGTAGACCTGATTAAGGCCTGGTCTACACCACAGAGTTAGGTTGACATAAGGCAGCTTATGATAACCCAACTCTGTAAGCATCTACACCAGGGGTAGGCAACCTATGGCACGTGTGCCAAAGGTGGCACGCAAGCTGATTTTCAGTGGCACTCACACTCCCGAGTCCTGGCCACCGGTCCGGGGGGCTCTGCATTTTAATTTATTTTTAAATGAAGCTTCTTAAACATTTAAAAAAACCTTATTTACTTTACATACAACAATAGTTTAGTTATATATTATAGACTTCTAGAAAGAGACCTTCTAAAAAGATTTAAATGTATGACTGGCACGCGAAACCTTAAATTAGAGTGAATAAATGAAGACTCGGCACACCACTTCTGAAAGGTTGCAGACGCCTGATCTACACTAAAGCTCCCACTGATGTAAGTTACCATTACATCAACTTAAATTCACGTCCGCAAGTGGTCAATGTAGTTAGGGTAAGGCAGTATCGATGTAGACACTGCATTACTTATATCGCCTGTTGGCTGTCAGCCCCATGCAGGGCTCAGAGCTGGAGTCCCGCTGTCAGCCCTGTGTGGGGTTCACAGCTGGAGCCCCCCGCACTCTGACTGACAGTCTGAGCTGTCAGCCCCATTCAGAGCTCACAGCTGAAGCCCTTCAACCCCGGGGCTGACAGTTTCTTATTCAATCAAACAGTGCTCCTTGGTGAGGGAGTACAGGATAGTTCTATTTTTTAGTTCTCAGTTGAGAGTGATCGTCAATTTCCTGCATTACATAAAACTGACAGACACTGAATGGAGACAAGAGATAGGACAACGAAGGTGGTGGAAATATGACTTTTCCTGATGTTCTCATAATACAGGATGGCTGGTTAGAGACATCATCTGGTTGGTCTGATCAGGTCCCTCTCCTTCTTAGGCTGGACAGAGCTAGATGGACCATCTTATTTTATCGTACTGTCCCATACAATATAGTTGATTTCAGGAACTGAGTTCCAGGTAGCTGCTTTAAAAATCTCTGAAACTGGGACACATCACAGTGAAGAAGTAGAGACTCCCTGAGATCTGGTGGAATTGGTCCTAATCTGCCCAAGTGGGGTTTAAATGTGTCACTGCCTAGCATGTCTTAATATAGTCTGTGACCCATTTAGACACTATCTTTGAGTGGAGATCGAGAATGCTAGGAACAATTTCGGAGAATTCCTCAAAGGGTCTGGTTCTGTCTAGATAGTAAGGCTATGTCGACACAGCCCTACAGTTCAGACTAAAAGTGTGAACTGCAGCGTGTACTAGCATGCTGCACTGTAACTCCACCATGTGGATGCTGCTGGAACAAACTAAAACTCTTTAAATAGACTATGTTAACACAAACTAGGGGCTGGTCTACACTAAGGGGAAAAATCGATATAAGATACGCAACTTCAGCTACGTGAATAACGTAGCTGAAGTCGAAGTATCTTATATCGATAACTTACCCGTCCTCACGGTGCGGGATCGATGTCCGGGGCTCTCCACATCGACGCCGCCACCGCCGTTCGGGGCGGTGGAGTTCTGGAATCGATAGAAGCACGTTCGGGGATCGATATATCGCGTCTAGATGAGACGCGATATATCGATCCCTGAAAAATCGATTGCTACCCGCCGATACGGCGGGTAGTGTAGACGTAGCCTCGGTAACCTTTTCATTACCAAATGATCAGTGGTGCAGACAAGCACTAAGACAGAGATCTGACAACATCCAGGGTGTGAAGTTTAGCTTCTCCCCAAGTAGTGTGAGGCAAATCAATTGATTAAGATTAAAATCAGAAACCACTTTAAATAAGAACCTGGGTGAGGTTCTAAAGTAATTTTGTTCCTGTGGAATACTACATAAGGTGGCCTCGTCATAAGGGCTTGAATATTTTCTATCCTTCTGTCTGAGGTTATGGCCACTAACAAGACGGTTTTCATGGATAGGTGGTACAAAGAGCAAGTCACCAAATGCTCAAAAGGAGATCCTATCAAACTTGTTAAAACAACTTTGAGGTCTCAGGAGGGCAGAGGGTCTCTGACTGGTGGTAAGACATGAAGTAGACCGTTGAGAAATCTAGCCACGGTCAGATGACAGAAGACAATGTGGCCTTCCAGAAGGGAAGAGTGAGGAAAGATAGCCACTACGTGCATTCTTAGGGAGCTTATGGAAAGGCCTAAACACTTTAAGTACTCCAGGATACTAGCCAGAAGTGCTTTCAAGGGAGACAAACAATTCTCCAATGCCTAGAGAGAGAACCTCTTCTATTTAGCAGCTTAAGTAGGTCTGGTAGAGTCCTTTCTTCTGCAAGCTAGGATGTTTTCAATGCTAAGGAGCAGTATCCATCAGTGGATGTCAGACAGCCAACACCCAATCTATGAAATGAAGAGATGTGTCCAGGTGTAGGACTTCTCCCTTCAATTGTATCATCACTTCTGGCTATGTTGGAAGCATGATTAGGGGCCATGTTAACAGGTTAATGAGGTCAGAGAACCAAACCAGCTTGGGCCATGATGGGGCTATCATTATCATTAGGGCTGCATCTTGCCTGATCTTCCTGAGGATTCTCAGTATCAAAGTACCATAGGATTAGAAACGTGCCCAACACAGACCTGGCACTGGCTCCCCCTTTGGAACTGAATCTGTGGCGTTTCTTGTTCTGGTTTGGATACAAACAGGTCCAATCCAGGGTCTTCCACATGCAATGGTGTAACAATCTGCCTACCCTGAGCAAGACAGCAAACCATGGGGCTCAGAACTCCATGGACGTAGACAACATCAGCAGCTGTGAACATTTATAAGATTGAGACCTCACTGGAAAGTTCCGTCAAATGGAAGGTCCTGAATGGACTGCTGAACCTCTGGTGTCAGTCGTGAGGACTGGAGCCAAGAGGACTTTCTCATGACCACCGCTGATGCCATTGCTCTGGCAGCCATGTCAGTTCCATCTAGGGCAGCTTGGAGGGAGGCCCTGGCTACGGTCTTCCCTTCCTCCACCAGAGCAGAGAATTCTTGTCTGGACTCCTGAGACAGCGAGTCCTTGAATTTTGACATGGAGTCTCAGACATTATAGTCATATCTCCCAAGTAAGGCTGCAGGTTGGAGATGTGGAGCTGTAACCCACCAGTAGAATAAATCTTTCTACCAAACAGGTCCAGCTTCTTTGAGTCCTTCGCCATGGGGGTTGCACCTTGCAGCCCTTGCCAGTCTCTTTCATTGGCAGCTGAGACCACAAGGGACCCGGGAGGGAGATGGGAATAAAGTACTCATACCCCTTGGCAGGAACATAGTACTTTTTCTCTGCTCTTTTTTGAAGTGGGGGACAGAGGGGATGGGGTCTGCCATAGGGACCTGACTGGACCCATAACGGCCTTTTTTAGGGGAAGGGCCACCTTTGATGGGGCCGCCACAACCAAGATGTCAATCAGGCTGTGTGAGGACTCTTTAAGCACCTCCACTTCCAGCCCTATATTAGAAGCCACCCTTTTCAATAGCTACTGGTGAGCTCCAAAGTCATCCTGTGTTGCCGAGCCACTCAACCCCAACACAGCTTCATGGAGGAGGAGGAGGTCTGCACTGGCAGAGCATCTTCTTCCTCTTCTTCTGCACCGACCTCATCATGCAGTACCGGAGTCTGAGTCAGGTGCCAGATGGTGCGGCAGAGGGGCCATTCTCTCAGACATCACTGAGTACAAACAGCTGGAAGGGGTAGCGATACCAGGAAAAACCCCATGGATTAAAAAAGGCCATGCCCACCCAGCCAGATGCCTGGAGGGCCACACGCACCAGGATCCAACAGAACATTAGTAGGGTACTGGTAACAGCTCCTTGGCTGGGTGAATGAGTCCACCTCTGACTCCAAGGACAAGACACCTTGGGGGAACCATGGGGGCACCCTCACTTCTGTTGGCTGGTGCTGAGGGAGGCAAGAGCTGTTCCAGCAGCTATCACAGGTGGTAAGAGGGAACTGAGAGGGTGCAGAGCCAGACAGTCCTTTATACCAGCGGTAGAGCCAGCCCAATGGATACCACTGAGGGAAAAAATCTCCAGCAACTGTGCCCGCATCACGTGCACAACTAACATGGAATGAACATGAGCAAGCACTCGAAGAACAGGAGGCAGCACAGATTTAAGAATCAGTGCAATTTTCCACTGAATTCATCAGACACTGGGATCTTGATGGGACTGAGTCACCAATGGCATTGCTTGCACCTGCAAGGCCAGCGCTACACTGTGTGCCTGCAGGACATGGACCTAGGTTTGTAAATTCTGCAAGGCACTCATGAACTCCACTAAAGAAACACTGGCTTTAGTGGGGTCCATCCCTGAAGCTGAACCAGGCCTCTCCGTTCTTTAGGCAATTCAAACGGTCAGGAACCGGGGATGGGTGTCCTGACCAGGTGATTAGAGCCTGAAACAGAAGTCAAAGATGAAAAATTGTTCCAGCACCACTAGAAACAGGGCAGGAACAAGGCTGTGAATGAGGCGGGTCCAGGAGATCTTGCTGTTGTGGCATAAACATTGAGCAGCTGGCAACATACCGCTGCTGCTGAGTTTAAATGCACACCTATTGGTTCCTTGCAGCCAATGGGGTGGGCCAGCCAGTCAATTGATCCTGCCACAGCTCAGATGGACTCATTAGCCAGCCTGAGTGCTGAGCTGGCTAAGTTCCTGACAGTGGGTTTCAGTATACGAATAAGCTACTTGCATTTTTAAAGTTTACACATTGATTCTAATAAATAGAAAATAGAAATCCAATTTCTGCAATGATTTATTTCAATAATGATTGCATATTTTAGAGCATTAAGACTGTCTTTATTTTAATTTCACCCTCATATCCTTTAGGCTGTTCAGACGAGCATCCATTCGGTAGAACAGGCTGACCCTGTCAAACAGAAGGTCCTCAATCAAGGCCTGAATCTCCTGGGACAGGCCGGCGGTCTCTTTGTCCACCAGGGTTGCGAACTCTTGGGCCGCCTCCTGGGACATGAACTCCTTAAACATGCAGAGAGAGTCCCACAAGTTAAAATTATAGTGGCCCAGGAGGGCGTGGTGGTTTGCCACCAAAAACTGGATGCAGGCCATAGAATAAATCTTTCAACTGAACAAATCCAGTCTCTTTGCCTCTTTGTTCTTAGGGGTAGAACTGTTGGGCCTGTTTGTCGGCCACTGACACAACCAACAAACCCGGTGGCACATAAGTGTATATGTATTTGAACCCTTTCGCGGGAACAAAGTGCTTCTATTCCACCCTTTCTGAGGTGGGGGGGATGGAGGATGGGGTTTGCCAGATGCTTTTGGCAATGTTCAAGACCCCTTCATGTACTGGGAGAGTGAACCGGGTTGAGGCAGACGCAGAAAGCACATTAAATAATGGTTCCATCTGTTCCTCCATCTCCTTAGCCTTTAGGCCCAAGTTAGCCACCACGGTGTGGAACAATGCCTGGTGCTCATGGAAATCGAGAAGTGGGCTAGCTCTAGAAGGCCCTGCCACCGCCTCATCCGGGGAGGAAGAGGATGATTGGACAACCGGGGGAGGTCCAGAGGTGTCCTCACCCACCGGGGAGGGCGGCCTTAGGGTGGGTAACCAGCTATTCACCCAGGCGGTCTCTGGAATGTCCTACCCCAAGGCCGGTGCCGCAGGTACCGGGGCATCACTGGCGATCTGTCTGATGCAGCGACTGAGGGCTGGCATGATGTGAACGCCCCATGCATTTCAATATGGCCATTGGGTTGGCCACTGGCTCTGCTGCCAGGCCAGTGCTGAAGCTGCTGACGCGCCCTCCAGAGCTCAATCACATCGTCTGGGCGAGGGGCTGAATTGTGCCTCCGAGCCTGAGACGTTGTCCATCTTCGGTGACCAAGGCAGTGCTGTGGAGGTTTGAGTCTGAGGGCTCACCGTCGGAGACTGGCGCTGGGAACAGTCCAACTAGTGCTGGGGGTAGAGAAGGCGGCGTCGAGCCAGGGAGCGCCCTTGAGGTCTCGGCAACAGCGACCGACAGTGGGATGAGGACCGGTGCTGGGGATATGTGACCATGCCTGGGCAAGCCTCAGCATGATGAGGGGGATCGGGAGCACGGTGCTGATGGCTTTTAATGATGAGCTGGAGACCTGGACTGGCATGCAGACCAAGAACGTGGTGACCTAGGGCTCTGTCTTGGCTCTGGAGACCATTGGCACTCACCTAACTTGTGTGAGGCCTTGCCAGTGGGCTTGCCCTCACGGGAAGCCATAGCCGATTCCTTTGCCGCACACGGTATTGGATGTGGTGGAGGCGCTTTCAGTTCTCCTGGCGCTGGGCCCTCGGAGGGGGTCGGCTGAGACATTGGCCTAGGCCTCTTACCGCTCCCCAGAGTTGGTGGGGGGTAGTTATGTGGGGAAGAACTTCCCACAGCTGAGCTCTTTAGCAGATCCTTTAGTGGGCGTGAGGCCCAAGCAGGGTCCTTTGCCCAAAGCTCCTTGGTTGGGCTTGGCCGGTGCCACCTTCTTAGTCCTTTTCGTCAGTACCGGCGGTGGGGATTGGTGCCAGGAGGACCCTGGTGCTGGAGGTGTGCTATACACTGAAGCTGAAGAGCTGGGTGCCAGATTGGGCCGCTCCATCTCTGAAGCTGGGCGCAGGGCAGCCTGCATCAGGAGTGCCCTGAGGTGCATGTCGCACTCTCTTTGTGTCTGAGGATGAAAGTTCTGGATGACAACACTCCCCAAGGCACTGTAGACAACTCTCGTGCAGGTCACTAACAGGCATAGGCCTCTTACACAATGAGCAGGGCTTGAAACCCAGAGAGCGGAGCATGTCCTGCTGGGGGCAAAGTCCCCGCTAGGACACTATCTAACTAAACACTTAACGGGTACTTAACCACTAATTAACAACGATTTGAACTATTTACATGTGAAGCACAAGGCTAAACTAGACAAAAAAACCACTGACCAATTGCGAAGCAAGGGACAGAGTCGCTCCGACTGTCCCCCATGGGCGGTAAGAAGAAACTGAGAGGGCGCAGGCCAGCGGCGCCTGATATACGGTGCCATGAGTGTGGCACTCCAGAGGACACCACAGCTGGGTATTGCTAAGACAAAAGTCTCCAACAGCCGCACACGTGGGTGCTTGCACACCTACAATGGAATCAACATGAGCAAGCAATCAAAGAATAACTGATAAATACTGTTAAACAGTGAAGTACACAAATACACAAAAATTAGCCAATGTTGAGTCAACTCATTGACACAACAGACTTTCATATCATATGTCTGAACTTTTGTTTTAAGCTCAAAAAACAACTATTTTACAAACAAAGAAGTTTAATTGTAAATTAAGTCAACTCACTTTAATTTGTCAAAGAGAAATCCCTGGACTTCGCCTGCCTCACCATCATCCTCTTCCGTTGTGTTATTTGTGGCTGAACACATGGAACACACATAAAACACAAAACAAGAAAATTATTGTGACGTTGCTCTCCACACGATTTTATGAAAATATGCTAATGAGTGTGAATATAATGTAACTGGAATATGCTTCATACAAAAGGTCTCTTGTAAGGTATCATTACAAAGCTTATAATCTACGGAGTGTGGTCATCCTATTTGTATAAATGTATCATTCTTGTATCTGAAACTAGAAATATGAAATATAACTCTGAGGTCCTATTGTAATTATGCCGTGTGGGCCATTAATGGTGGCTTGGAATCTTGATGGCTCCCATCAACTAGGACAATTGGTTGTAGATGGCTCTGTTTACTTGCAAGCCTTCCTGTGAGTCAGGCCAGGAAGAATGAAGGCTTGGGGTTTCACAGGACATGTGACCATGTCACTTGGAACTGGAATCCATCTTAGACCTGATGCTTTTCCATTTATAAGGAGACGTGGGAACCCAGAGAGACAAAAGATTCCCACCTTGTACCAAAGCTATATAAGGGGGTGGAACAGATCAAAGGAGGTTCCAGTGATGAGAAATCTCCTAGTTACCACCTGAGCTGGAGTTAACAAGAACTGTAGCAGGGGAAAGGATTGGGCCCATACTAGGAAGCAGTCTAGTCTGCGGAAGAAGCTTATTGGAACATCTCTGAGGGTGATATTTCATCTGTAATCAGTTTCTTAATGTATTAGGCTTAGACTTGCATGTTTTGTTTTATTTTGCTTGGTGACTTATTTTGTTCTGTCTGTTATTACTTGGAACCACTGAAATCCTACTTTTTATATTTAATAAAATCACTTTTGCTTATTAATTAACCCAGAGTAAGTAATTAATACCTGGGGGAGCAAACAGCTGTGCGTATCTCTCTATCAGTGTTATAGAGGGTGAACAACTTACGAGTTTACCCTGTATAAGCTTTATAGAGAGTAAAACAGATTTATTTGGGGTTTGGATCCCATTCAGAGCTGGGTGTCTGGGTGCTAGAGACAGGAGCACTTACTAAGTCATTTTCCATTAAGTCTGCAGTTTGAGGGGCGTGAGTCAAACCCTCGGTCTGTTTTGCAGCAAGTTAGCGTAGCTGGCTCAACAAGGCAGGGTTCTGAAGGCCCAAACCGGCAGAGAAAACGGGCTCAGAGGTAGTCTCAGCACATCAGGTGACAGTCCTAAGGGGGTCTCTGTGACCAAACCCATCACAATTACCAACATATTTTCTTCCCAAATATCCTGCCATCACAATTATACAACCCAAACATATACTTCTCAAATGTGATGCCAGCCTGTAGATTCATATTTTGGCCTCAGAATGGCTCTCAAGAGAACATGTGAACCTACAGTTTTACTCTATTTAAAAAAAAAATCATTAAAAGTGTTTACTTTTTCAATTGTGTGTCTGTGTTAGACAGTACAACCAACAGCTTTGCTTTTTAAAATGGCTTTTCCTCAGTTTGATCAAATGGTAACCATTGTGGATAATAAAATAATAATGGGCTCTATTCTTAAAAAAAAAGTTTCAATTTGAACCATGAACATAAGAGACTTACAGTACTGGTTTTGAACCAGGCACCATGCTAACTTCCACATATAGCTCTAAATATTGCACTTTCATCCTCGCCTCACTTTCAGCACTTTTTCCCCTTCCCATCCTAAATTTTTCCAGATCAGAAGAGACAAATACTTTAATTACATTATTCTCTTTCACTGCCATTCTTAGGCCTTGTCTACTCTACAAAAGCAATCCAGTGTCAGGACCAGGACTTGGGCAGTCTGACCTACTGGATAGAGCTGGGTTCAGGAGCCGGGAGCCAGAGCCATGGACCAAAGCTGGAACCAGGAATCAAGCCAAGGGATAGCGCCAGAGCCAGGAGTCAATAACCAGAGCCAAGGGTCAGAGTCAGAAGCTGGGCAATGGAGCAAGGCTGGAACAGGGCTAGAGCAGACTCAAACTGGACAGGAACAAGTCAGGAGCGAGGCTGGGTACAAGGCAGACACATGAGCCATCATAGTTAAGGCTACATTTTAGTCATGGGTATTTTTAGTAAAAGTCACAGACCGGTCATAGGCAGTAAACAAAAATTCACAGCCCATGACCTATCCATGACTTTTACTATATAACACTGACTAAAAATTGGGGGGTGGGGGGTGTTGTGGGAGGGCAGCCTGGATGCTGGGGAGGCAGGCGGCGGCACGTGGCCTGGGACCTTTGGTGCTGGAGGAGGGGGTTGTCAGGGCCAACAGGCTCCCTACCTGGCTCCATGCCTCCCTCCCAGCAGCAGCAGAGTTTGGATGTGGGAGGGGGCAGGGGGTTGGGATACAGGATGCAGTGAGGCGGGCTCTGGGCAACCCTTGCCTGGGGGTCTCCCCAGAAGCAGTGACATCTCTCTCACTCAGCTGCTAGGCAGAGGCGTGGCCGGGCAGCTCTGCGTGCTGCCTCTGCCTGCAGGCACTACCCCCACAGCTCCCATTGGCTGCGGTTCCTGGCGAATGGGAGCTGTGAAACCAGCGCTCTGGGTGGAGGCAGCGCACAGAGCTGCCTGGCCACGCCTCTGCCTAGCAGCTGAGCAAGAGGGATGTCACTGCTTCCAGGGAGACCCACAGGTAAGTGTTGCCCAGAGCCCGCCACACCCCACTCCGTGCCCAAACTCCCTGCCCCCTCCCACACCCAAACTCTGCTGCTGCTGCTGGTGTTTGGGGGGGAGCAGTGGTCCTAGACTGCCCCAGCAGCTGCCGGTGCAGAAATCATGGACGTCACAGCAAGTCGTGGAATCTGTGACATCTGTGGCCTCTGTGACAAACTCGCTGCCTTAATCATAGTTGCAGATGCTGGTGTTGAGCAGCCAGCGGCCTGCTCCTGGTGCTGAACTTACATGAAGGACAATGGGCTCCTTTCAGCCAATCAGCCAATCCTGCTGCAGCCCAGCTGGGCTCATTAACTGGCCTCAAGTTTGAACCTGATAGCTCCTGGCTCAACTGAGGGAACTCAGCCCCATGGTTCCTGACACCTAGTCCTGACAGAAAGTGTTAGAAGTGGACTTCGCTGTACATAGTAAAACTGCACATATAGACCAGAAGCAACTATGTTGAGCATCGTTTCAGAAAACCATGCTTGAAAACTAGGGTTGCCAACTTTCGAATGGCACAAAACCGAACACCCGTGCCCTGCTCCGTCTCCTGAGGCCCTGCCCCTAACCTGCCCATTCTCCGAGGCCCTGCCCCTGCTTGCTTCATCCCCCTTTCCTCCGTCACTCACTCTCCCCCACCCTCTCTCACTTTCACCGAGCTGTGGCAGGGGGTTGGGGTACAGGGGGGTATGGGCTGTTTGTTGGGGATGCAGGGTACAGGTGGGGTCAGAAATGAGGGATTCAGGTTACAGGAGAGGGCTCCAGGCTGGGGCAGGGGTTGGGGTGCAGGGGTGCAGGGGTGAAGGACTCCAGCTGGGGGTGCAGGCTCTGGGGTGG
This sequence comes from Mauremys reevesii, assembly GCF_016161935.1. NCBI lineage: Eukaryota > Metazoa > Chordata > Testudines > Geoemydidae > Mauremys > Mauremys reevesii. Next base: position 100,352,441 of record NC_052623.1, read on the forward strand.
GGCCAGGGATGAGGGTTTTGGGGTGTAGGAGGGGGCTCAGAGCTGGGGCAGAGGGGGTGCAGGCTTTGGGAGGGAGTTTGGGTACAGAGGGTTGGGATGGAAGAATGGGTGTGGGGTCCTTGTGACACTTATCGTGGCTTCCAGGAAGCAGCCACCAGGTCCCCGCCAGCCCCCTGAGACTATTTTTGACATATCCTGTACAAATAAACTATATATGTCAACAAAAATTAAACATACTCAGAGCATAACTATCTTCAAAATTCAAGAAGGTGCTAAATATTTTGAAATAGAGTCTCCAATAACACAGCACAGAGAACAAAAATATACCTTTAATCTGAATGTCATCCACTGCTTTGTATTCTGTACTCTTTATTGCAAGTTCCACACCATATCCAGACAAATACATTTTCCTGGAGCTTGGTTTCTGTTTGAACATATTTTAACAAGTGAAAAATATAACTTTAAAAAGTGCCCTTTATAGAAAATGTACGTCATCTAATCTAATCAAGTTTAAAATGTCATGAAACAGTTGTTACGTATCAATCCAAAACTGATATTTTCAATTATTGTTCACAATACAGTTTGTTCCATCAACCAGAAAAAAACCTGTTCCATAGCTGTTGTTCTTCGAGATGTGTTCCACATCTATTCCACTCTTTGTGTCAATGCACCCAGCACGTGGCTGTCAAAAACTTCTTCCCTCAGTGGTAGCCACTGAGGGACTCCCCCTGCTGCCACGTGCCACTGCATGCAGGGAAAAGACCAGAGCCACCCCTTGCCTTCCTCCTTCTTGCCATAGCTCTGATAAATAGGGGAAGGACAGTGAGTTGTGGCGTAGATATGTGCAACACACCTCAAAGAATAGTTATGGAACAGGTTAAGGAACCCATTTCTTCTTCAAGTGATTGCACATATACATTCCGTTCTCAGTGACTCACAAGCCATAAGACACGAGGCAGGATCAGAGTCTATTTCAATACATATTGGAGAATAACTCATTCCACCCTAGCATTGTCTCTGGAGACTTGAGCCACAGCACAGAGAGGGAGGCAAATGTAGGACCAAGCTGCCACTCTACAAACATCTGCAGTTGGAACTTGTGCCACAAAGGCTGCCAAGACTGATTGTGACCTCACTGAATGAGCTGTGACTCTGTTGGGTGGGGCAACATTAGCCACATTATAGTACATGAGTTTCCAGATGTGATCCAGGAAGAAATTTTCTGGATGGAAAATAATTGACCTCTTACTCTGTCTGCTTCTGATACAACCAGCTAGGAGGATTTACAAAAGTGACTGGTTCTGTTCAGATAAAATGCCAAGGCTCTTCTGATGTCCAAGGTATGCAAATGATCTTCCTCCCTAGTTTTATGTGGTTTGGGGTACAATATAGGCAAATAAATTGGCAGTTGACTGGAAAGAGGAAACCGCCTTTGGGATGAACTTTGGATAAGGACACAGGTAAATGTTGGCCTTAAAAAAAAAGAACGTGTATGGAGGTACCACCATTAATGCCTGCAGCTCTTCTGGCCAAGGTAATGGCCATCAAAAAATGCCACCTTCATTGACAGATGCAACAGTGAGCAGCTAGCAAATGGTTCAAAAAGGGGACCCATACAACTTAACAATACTAAGTTTAAAGCCCATGGGGGAACAGGATCCTGAACTTGAGGATATAATTGACTAAGCCCTTTAAAAACCTCGTGGGCACGTCACCAGAGAAAATAGAGCAATTAGGATGGAATGCTAAAATAGCAGCCAGATGTACTTTGATGGAACTAACCAACAAACCATGGTGTTTCAGGTAAAAGAAGTAGTCCAGAATATGCTGAACTGAAGAACTGGTTGGTGATACCTCATTCTGTTGAGACCAGATGGAGAAACACCTCCATTTAGCAAGGTAAGCAGCTCTTATAGAGGGCTTTTTACTATTTAGCAGTGTTGCATCGCAGGCGTATATGAACAAAGCTCTTCAGTCAGTTTGATTGGCAGCAAAAGTCATTTATTTCTCTCCAGCATACATCTTTATACTCTTGAAGCAGGCAAGCAAGCAGTTGCTAATTGGTTAACAAAATTAACACAGCCAGAGCTGTGACTTCATAGAACTAGCCAAGGCCAACTTCTCAAAACAAAGCTCAAAGCCTAATTAACCCATCCTAAAAACCTAAACATCTTAGCTTCCCACACTACCAACTGCCAAGCTAGCAAAATATTCCCAACACCTCCCCCCTCTACCCAAAATCAAAAAGGAGGGAAAGAAAAAAGGAATAAAAACATAAGCAAAACATTTCCAACTTATTACAGCATAACACCACAATCTATCACAAGCCAAAATTAAAACTTTATAAAGCCAACCTATATAACCATGCAATTCTTAACATAACCCCAACAACACCAAACAAAAACAAAGCACAACAAATAAATGGTGTAAATTCTACAGGATGCCCCCCTTCTCTATAGCACACCAACTTGTGGCAAACTTCTATTACCAAATCATCCCTCAGATGTCAGGCGATCAAACTGACACTGAGGGAGGGGAGGGGGTCCTAGAAAAACACAACATAGACCACATAAAACGCAAAAAACAATTCTGGCCAGAAACACAAACAAATAAACACCACAAAACAAACATAAAACACATAACATAAATTTAACTCTGTAAACAAATGCATGGTATATCAAGTACTAAGCAGCTAACATCCATATTCCTCAATTATCTAAAAAACAAAAACAAATATACCCCTACTGGGCAATCAATCATTACTTAAAATACACAAATACCCTTATTAATTTCAGACAAAACAGGGGAATCACTTCATCAAGTAAATCATTTACAGGAATACAATTGCATCTTGGCTTACTTCTAAATTCAAAGCTATTAACAGCTTAAAAAATTTTTTACTTTTAACTTCTACTTTTAAACACAAACAAAAAATATCACCACTTATATGCCCTTAAGCCTAATACAATTTCAATTACATAGCACTATATACATTCTTCAGCTAATACAACAAAATTATTTATAACCAAACAATTACAAACTAATAACTTTACCTAAATTTATTTACAAACATTTCAAAAACACCAAAACTTTACTCTTTAGCAACTTTGCAAAATTCAACTGCTGTTCCCTCTAGCAATCACAGAGTTAACTTTTACTCTGCCTAACATTACTCGCTTGTAGTTAATTACCTTCTCTATCAACTACACCCTCAAGGTTATCAACCAGTTTTCCAAGCTTCTTGTCTGTTGCCCGCCGCCTGGGCCCGATCCTTTTTTCCTCTTCAAGTTCTCTATCTATCGCGTGCCTGCCTGGGCCCGATCCAAAGCACTTTACATAAAGGTATTTTGGGTCACATAAATTCAAAGCCATTCTCCCAAATTACCTAAATTTATGCCTAAATAACACCATAAACTCCCCCCCCTTTGAGAATACTCAACAAACCTTTTGGCTGAGTTTTCTCAAACTTTAAAAACAAAAAACAATTAGGCTCTAAAAAACAGGGGTAGTAATGGGGGGGGGGTAATACCATTTACAATCCAATTAGGGAGGGCAATACATGCTAAAAAAAAATTCCACAACACAGGGCGCAGCCTGTAAAATAAACCCCAAAATCCAATCAATACCACATTTTTTAGCAGGAGTCCCAAATTTTTTCCTGCCAGTGTGCAATTCTTTGCTTCTTTACCAGGGTCAGTTCTCAATGCCCTTTTAGTCAGAAATTTCTAGACATTGGCAATATCAATGATGTGAGTGTTTTTTCTTCTGTTCCACCACCATCGTGGTTCAAGTTCTACGGGGGAAATTATCAGGATATCATCCTATACATTCAGGCAAAGCAAAAATTATTTCAATCAATTAAATCAATCAGGGAGGATCAAACAAACGGGATCCTGGCACAGCTAACAAGCAGTTGTTCTCCAGGGGCTCAGGGTGTGTACATCTTGTTGCTTTCTCAGTCATTCCATCCACCATTGCAGCAGTCATCTCTAATACTGACACTGTTGCAGTTTCTTCAGTCCTACTGTTTGCAGCCTCAAATCCTGAATGAGCAGTGGTAATATCTTGGACTAGTTCAGGAAATAGTTTTCCAGGCACTGCTTCTAAAGGCTTTAAAATTTCAGCCGAGGTTTCCATAGGCGTTACAGTGTCTGCAATAATTTGTTCTTCAATTGCTGCAGCTGTAACAGGCACAAATGTTTTTTGAGCCCCAGAGCTTTCAATACTAAAAATGGGTGAGCCAGTATCTGCCAGCTGCACAGCTAAATTCTCTTGCTCCTCTTCGTCTCCCTTTCCACACACAGGCAGTTCTTGAGGACACATGGCGCTCTGTAGAGGGGCCCCATTTACAACTGCCCCTGGGCATTCCGGTACTAGGTTAGATGGCGCATCTCCTACATCATTCTGCATGGGGGCCTCAGCTGCAACTGCTTCAGTGGGCTTTGAATTCAAGGTAAACACAGTATCTTCTACCTCTGTCGTCACAGGTGCCTCAGTTACCCCACTCTGCATTGCATCCCCAATAAAAGCTCCCTGAGTGATCTGCCGCTCATTGGATCCCTGAAGCCGAGCAGTTCGGGTGGGCTTGCGCAAAGTGATGTCCATAGCAAAGGCAGTGTGGGGAGGGCCAGTGGATCCAAACCCTCGAGACCCGCGGTCAATCGGGGTCGATCGGGGCACACATCCCTTGAAAGGTATTAACTGAGCAAGACGTGTACCAGCAGTTATAGTCACAGGGGGACAGAGGGCACGTACCATTATCCCAATATTCCCCATATAATCGGCATCAATAAGGCCAGGCAAAACAAAAATACCTTGTTTTGATGTTGATGAGCGGCCGATCAAAAGGGCACTCAGGCCAAATCCTAATGGACCATCGGTGTTGGAAGGAAGAACTTGAACCTCGTCAGTCTCTAAAACTACATCTGTCGCTGTGGCCAAATCCACTCCGGCACTGCCACGGGTTGCTCGGTGAGGTGTTCCAGGCAGCCGGGTTGGCGGGTGGAGGCACTTGTGTCGCCGCTCCTCCGAGGCGCTCCGTGATCCGTTCCGGCAGCGGTGTTCCATCCTTCTTATGCGCGCCCAACAGTCGGCGGCGCGATGTCCAAACTTATCACATCGTGTGCAAGCGCCAGTTGCAGCTTCAGGTAACACATCAGAGGCCCGCTGCTCATTTTGCATAGGGCAGTCCCGCCGGAAATGCCCGGGTTTTCCGCAAGCAAAACAGGGGCCGGCTGGCCGGGTAGGTTTTCTAGCCCCCCGCTGTCGCCCGAGCAGGGGTTGTAACGCCACGGCCAGTGCAGAGGCCTGTGCCTTAGCATGAATTGCTGCCTTATCCGTCTCCTCAAGCATAGCGGCCCTACCACATGCCTCAATCATTTCCATCAGGGTCGCAGTCTTGGGCAAGGTGGCTAATATACGCGGCAAGTGGGATTTGCATTCTGGGTTGCAAGATCAAGTCCAACTGCAGTTCTGGCCTCTGGCGTCAGATTAGGAGATCTATCAATAGCCTCTCGAAGGCGATCCAAAAAGGTGGAATACGGTTCCGATGGGCCTTGTGTAATTTTAGCATAGGGAGGGGTCGGCTTCCCCATCTGGGGCACCGCTTTAAAGGCAGCCAAAGCCAGTTCCTGTGATTGCTGCAGGATCCGGGGATCGAGGCGGGCTTGCAAATGCGGGTCAACAAAGCGACCGGCTCCCAAAAACATATCAGCAGTGGCCACGCGCCGAGGATCATCATCCGGTAAATCCAAATTGCGGACAAGAGCCAAGTCAACTCTCTTAGCCCAATCATGTTTCCACAACAATTTCTGTGTAGGTGTAAGAAGCATGTCAGCTAGCTTAATCGCATCATACGGACACATTGCTTGGCCAGCAAATACCTGTTCAATGATAGACTGTACATACGGATTATCTAGTCCATAAGCCATGATCGATTTCTGTGCCTCACGGATCAACTTCCAGTCCAAAGGGGCCCACCGTCTATGATTAGGGTGTTGAGGGTCTGGCATAATCACCGGAAAGGCCTCAGGTGTTAGACCTTCAAGGATGGCTTCTCTTAAAACTCCATGCCAGCGCTGTACCGGATCCGGAGGGTCCCCAGTTGGAGGGTCCCCGGGGCCAGGCGGGGCGGGGGGGCGAGTCGAATGAAAGCACTTGTGAAGATGCGATCGCGATGATCCAGGTGGAAGACCTTCCAATTGGTCCAACTTGTCACATATATGCTGCAGCTGTCGACCCTGGCGCTCCATCTCCTTATAGAAGGCATCAAACTGAGTAAACTGAGTAAACGTAGTCAAATCGGGATATGGCTTTGATGGCACATGTTCCACCCGAGCCCCCTTCGTTCCCCCGCAATCGTGGCACCCCCAGGTCCCGTGGACACGGCATGGCTTTGGAGGGGGTGCATACGGCAAGGCTGTCTCCATAGGCTCGGGTGTATCGGGGGGTAACGAGACCGTAGCAGGATTAATCATGTCGGGGCCAATAGCCACATTGGAGGGTAGTGGAGCCGTAGCAGGGGCAACATCATCCATAGGGTAGGGGTTGGAAGCCAAAGGTATCACCGTGTCCTCACCACCGAAAAACTCTCTGGCTCCAACCGGCAACACAGAAGGCATTCCGGGCGTTGGGCGGCAAAGCTCAGAAAGGGCCGCCTGCACTCCTGCCTCGGCCGTGAGAGTTTCTACTATCTCCTTCGCCTTATTCCATACTGGACTCAGGGAGAAGGCCTCCTTATCGCCCTGAGCCACCGACTTCCAAAGCTCGGAGCCTAGCCGCTCCCAAACAGTTTTATCAAAAATTGTACTTGGTTGAACAGAAAGTCCCCTTCTCCGTCCCCACCGCAGCAGACGGGATAACGTATCAGAGGGGAGCTTCTCTCCCTGCCGCTCCGCGATGCGCATCAGATATTCATGCACCGTCCTTTCTTCCGCTGATGCAGCGGTTCCCATGTTAGCTGCTCACCTCTGGGCTGGGGTGTGCCTCCCTTTTCAGACGCCCTGCGGCTTGCCGCTCGACACTGAGCTCAGGTGCGCCCCTCTTTTCGGACGCCCTGCGGCTCCTAGCCGTTCAACACTGAACTCAGGTGCGCCCTTCTCTTCGGACGCCCTGCAGCCGCCACTCGACACTGAGCTCAGGTGCGCCCCTCTTTTCGGACGCCCTGCGGCTCTTAGCCGCTCGACACTGAGACTCAGGTGCGCCTCCTTTTCCTCCTTTCAGTTCAGGCCACCAACACTATCCTCATTCAATCACGTCGGGGTCACCATTTGTTGCATCGCAGGCGTATATGAACAAAGCTCTTCAGTCAGTTTGATTGGCAGCAAAAGTCATTTATTTCTCTCCAGCATACATCTTTATACTCTTGAAGCAGGCAAGCAAGCAGTTGCTAATTGGTTAACAAAATTAACACAGCCGGAGCTGTGACTTCATAGAACTAGCCAAGGCCAACTTCTCAAAACAAAGCTCAAAGCCTAATTAACCCATCCTAAAAACCTAAACATCTTAGCTTCCCACACTACCAACTGCCAAGCTAGCAAAATATTCCCAACATAGCAGGACCTCTTGAACATCTTTTGAGCAAGCTTGCTCTCTGTCTAGCTATGGACCATCTATTCAGTTAAGTGACGGAACCATAAGCTCAGGTGGAGTAGGCATCCATGATCCTGGAAGATCAGGTCCAAGTCTAGCGGAAGTGAGATTGAAGTTTCACTGACAGCTCCAGGACTATAAGTATGGGGCTATAAGTATGACTCTGGCCTATTCCTGTGTTACGTTTAGCAATACTCTGTGAATGAGTGGGATTGGTGGAAAAGCGTAGAGGAGCCTGCCTGACCAAGCAAGTAAAAAGGCTTCTGTTATGGACTCTGTGCTGTGAACCGGAAGAGAACAGAACTACTGACACTTTCTGTTGGACTTTGTTACAAATAGGTCCATTTGGAGAAACCCCACTGCTGGAAGACCTATCTGGCCACATCTGGGCACTCAAACGATCTGCTCAGGTGGTCTGCAAGCAGGTAAGATGCTTCTAGATTTACTGAGATGGCAATACAGAGTTTCCTTCTGGACAGAGTAGAGAACAGTGGGCTCTCCCCTGCTTCTTGAGGTTAAACATTGCTGCCATGTTGTGAGAACTAGCAGGCTCACCAATCTGATAGCTTTCAGTTCTCTGACATTGGTGTGTAAAGCTAAGTCCTCTGAGCAGGGGCGGCTCTAGACCCCAGCGCGCCAAGCAGGCGCTTGGGGCGGCCGTTTCCCGGGGCGGCGGCATTTGGCTCCGGTGGAGCTCCCGCCGGCATGCCTGCGGCAGGTCCACCGGAGCCCGGAACGAGCGGACCTGCCGCAGGCATGACTGCGGCGGGTCCCGTCTTCCCGCGGCTCCGGTTGAGCTCTCGCAGGCATGACTGCGGCAGGTCCGCTCGTCCCGGGCTCCGGTGGACCTGCCGCAGGCATGCCGGCAGCAGCTCAACCGGAGCCGCGGGAAGAGGGGACCCGCCGCGGGACCGGGGAAGCCTACTTTCTAGAGCCGCCCCTGCCTCTGAGGACCATAGAACCTGTATTTGTAGAAAACCCAAGTGGGCTTCTCATCCCAGAGCAGAAGCATCTGTCACTAGCATGAGAGTTGATTGTGAGAGAGCAAACAGAACCCCTACACATCCATTGGCTGAATCTGTCTACCAATCTAGGGAGGTGAGGACATGGGAGAACACTTTTACTACTGAGTATAACTCAAGATCCACTTGTCCCAAGTAATCTGGGACCAAGCTCTGTGGAAGTGGGACAGACAGTTTGCGAAGGTGAGAGGGTCTGGCTAATCAAAATGCCTATTTTGTGGTTCCTGGGTGTCTTAAGGGGCCCAGAGCCAGAGTCAGAGCAGTAGGAGTAGGAGGCCTACGCCTATAACCCCCGGACCTCTTTTTTTGATAGGTCCTGCTGAGGAGGAGGAGCAGAATATCACTGTGTCTGTTGTGGCCGAGAGTGCTTCCTGACTGGAGCACATATATACAGACCTAAGAACTTCACAGTGGCTCTAGAGTCAGTAAGTCCATGGAGCTTGCTGCCCATCTGGTACAAGAATAGAGCAGGACCTTCAAATGGTAAGTCCTGGATAGTACTGTGGACTTCATAGGGAAGACCAGAAGACTGCAGCCAGGATGATCTACGCTTGGCCACTGCGGAGACCCTGGGTTTAGTTGCCGAATTTGTTGCCTCCAGAACTGCAGTGGAGTTCTCGTGCCCAGTCTGCCCTCATTGACCAGGTAAGAAAACTCCTGCCTAGCATTCTACAAAAGTAGCATCCTGAACTTTTCCACAGAATCTCAAATATTAAAATTGTATCATCTCTACAGAGCTTGTTGGGTAGCAATATGGAGTTGCAAACCCCTGTCAAATAGATTTATTTAAGAGGAAAAATATGTATTTATCTGCACACCCATGTTTAACAAACCTCTTCATTTAAATGAAACTAAATATTAAAAGCAGTTTGTCCAAAGCTTTACAGCCCGATGAATAATCATTCTTAATAGTGTTATGCAACTAAGTTCTGAGCAATCTTTGTGAACTGAAAGTAATTTTATCATATTGCACGTTTTCAAATACTGCCTGCATATCTGCAAACAATTAATTTTGATTTTTACATTGTATTAATTTTTAATCAAGAAAAATGATGGCAATTTTGGAATTACTAAATATTTTACATAAACCCCTCAGTGGAAAACACCTGCAGCTAAGACAATGCAAAATGTTACTACTTCTTATCCACTTTCAAAATCTGTTAGGTGTTACTAGATGAAGAGAAAGTTTCAAAATTAGTGTACACAATGTGCATGAATTCGGCACAGTGCAAACTAGAGATATGCCCTATCAAAAACATCATAAATACATTTTCAATAATTACAGTTTATTGTATTATTGTCAATTTGAGTTGCATACCTGAACATAATGCCGGAGAATATAAACAATTTCCTCCTTTTGCACTTTTTCAGACAAAACTGTGTGAAATTTAACAAAGTCTTTTGTACCAATTTCTGCATAAAGAATAACCACTGGAACATTTTCATTGAGTGTAGGGAATTTATGCTCCTTTTTAAACAGATATGGCCTGGGCCTGCAATTAAAAGCAAATAATTCTGGAATTAGATATTGAGTTGAAATGTTACAGTAAATAAAATATTACTTTTTCCCCACTTTCTGGCTATCAAACTATTACAGAAATAAAAGTAAAAGCACGCAAGAGTTAAAAAAAAATGAAATTATCATGTGTGATCACAAAAAGACACGACAAGACATCAACTGGTTTTCAAACTAAAGTGTAATAAAGCTGAAAATTAGCATAAACTACTGATGATTTTATTGCATTTTATCAAGTCACAGCTAAAACTGCATTCTAAGTACAGTAGAACCTCAGAGTCACGAACACCAGAGTTATGAACTGACCAGTCAACCACACATCTCATTTGGAACCGGAAATACACAATCAGACAGAACCTCAGAGTTAAGGACACATCAGAAACGGAGGTTGTTCATAACTCTGACATGTTCATAACTCTGAACAAAATATTATGGCTGTTCTTTCAAAAGTTTACGACTGAACATTGACTTAATACAGCTTTGAAACTTTACTATGCACAAGAAAAATGCTGCTTTTAACATTCTTAATTTAATGACACAAGCACAGAAACAATTTCCTTACCTTGTCAAATATTTTTTTAAAAACTTTCCCTTTATTTTTTAGTAGTTTACGTTTAACACGGTACTGTACTACACTTGCTTTTTTTTTTTTTTTTGGGCTGATTGTGTACTTCCGGTTCCAAATGAAGTCTGTGGTTGCCTAGTCATAACTCTGGTGTTCATAACTCTGTAATTTTCTTTTTTAAAGTGGTCTCTGCATATTCCCACTTGTGAGAATCTAGCAAGCAGTAAAAGGAGGTGGGTTGAGGAGTTCTCACTAAACAAGTATTGCAGCACTGGCCTTCCACAGCAAACATCATAGCCTGATGCCAAATCAAAAGACCAAAAAAATATGTGAACAGCACTCCAGGTAGCAGCCTTCAGAGTTCTGTAATAAAAAAGTGTCAGAGATGCCTTCAATGTGATACTAGTAAATTGAGCTTGGGGTTCTGTCATAATAGTTAACATGATTAGAATAGCATTTTAATACACAGGCTAATCCACTGACACTGCAAGGAGATGGCACTCCCTTTACATGGATCCCCTAAAGCTACACAAAGTCTAAACAACTTCCTAAATATTTTACTCATAGACACATAAAACTTAAAGCACCTTTGACACCTAAGTTATTGCTTCCAGTTTTCCCCAAATAAGAACCAGATTTCTGGGCCAAATTTGACTGGTGTTGAGACCACATGGGCCAGGTCCAATGCCAATCCAGTTTGGCTCTCTGTCTCCATCTATGGAGGGGCAGGTGTGCCAAAACAGAGTGGTATTGCAACCACGTGGGTCAGATCATAACACCTGGAGCAAATATTCCTGGACCTGCTACTAACAACAAGAAGGATGGCCTCCAGCAATTGGGGACCACACTTCCCTTCTATAACCCATGCTCCAGCATTGCCAGCTTACATTTTATCGCAAGCCTCCTGATATTTGCTTCTGGAACCCTCTGATTATGCAAGAATCTCCAACTTCATTTAAAAAGGGCAAAAATAGGTCTCTAGCCCTCATAGGTGCAAAGGAAACCTTGCTAATCTGACTTGATCACACTCTAACCACCCCCTAACGAAAAGGCAAATAAAAAGTAAGAATATTTTAGGCATTTGTTTTTGTTTCTATTTCCTGATTTTTAAGTCAGTCTCTTGAATTTTTGGGGTTCAATTCATTACTTTTGAACACTTGAGCATATTATCTGAATATCTGGTCCCCTGATTTTCTAGAGGGCTCCTGAAGCACATCAATGTTAGGGACACATCCCCACAAATGGGACTATGCAGAAGCCACCTTGCAGTAGTAGTTAGAGCAGGAGTCCCTAACGTGGTGCCCATAGGCGCCATGGCGCCTGCCAGTGCATCTATGTGCGCCCGCATACTGGCCGGTGGACAAGCATCCGCTGAAATGCCGCCGAAAAGCCACTGATTTTCAGCGGTATTTCGGTGGCAACACCTCTTGACGTTGCCACTTCTCAGTGGCATTTCGGCGGATGCTTGTCCGCCGGCCACGGTCCTCAGTGGCTCGTCATCTGGCGCCCGCCACCCAGAAAAGGTTGGGGACCACTGAGTTAGAGTAATTCCCAAGAGTTTATTAAAAAGGCTGGGAGTGAGAGTCAAGGTCTCAAAATGCCCTAATGCTGGGCAAAATAATTTAATTTTGTTTTTTTAAAGCTACAATATTTTGGTATATACTTTTAAATTTAAGAAGTTAGAAGAAAGTTTTCAGGGCAGGAAATACACTAGAGTTGCCAAAAATAGCCTGATGCAACTTCAGCACTGAAGTATTTAGATGGAAATCATGGATATTCAATAAACAAGCAACTGACTTATATACTGACTTGTTATTCCAGCAAGAGGCTGTGGTCATAGGAAAAAAAACATGTAAGTAAAACTCAGGAGGTTTTTGTAATCCACAGAATCCAAAAAGATATGTGGACTAGACTATGACCTCTCGAGGTCCCTTCCAGTCCTATGATTCTATGATTCAAACTTTTTGTGGTTTATATTTTATACATAGCAGAGTCCTGGATTTGTGCCTTGCAGGAGCGTCTTTCAGCTCCACTTCTACAAAGAAGTTGAGGGTATCACCTGCACTGCTTCACAAAGTTATGATGGCAATGACCATTCCAGGAAAATATCCAAAACACTAAACATAGGTCTTGGAAAGCACATAAATTACTTTCCATTTTCTCTATGTTAAGTGTAATTGTCTTTGCTAGTTCTACACATATATTTAGTAAATGATTTTGACAATTACACAGATTTGACCTTACAGGCTAGATTCATCCAGGGACTATGCTGGTTTCTGCAGTCATAGACCCTACAAGAGGCCTCCAAAGGAGGGAAGTCTAGCAGGGTTGGGAGGAAGGTTGATTATATCAGTGAAAACCTGTCACAATCTCCACTCTACTGAATGGCTACCAGGGGTCCAGCAGTCCAAAACATGAATGGCACTGACTGGATGGGGGAAGAAGTACAATGAAAGCAAACACTGACTGATGAGCTCCAACAGAGTGCACTGTAATGTTATGCGTTGGATTGAACCTTGCTGAAGCTGGTAGGTGTAACAGCTGCTCTTAATTCAAGGTAAGTGTAAAAAGCAACTCTTTTGGGGATAAGTGCTGGCTTGAAAGGGGCTTGGAATTATGAATACAGAAAATAAACTGTCTCCTGCTGTTTGATTCCTGCTGTATTCAGGAAAACGGGACTTCATGTACATTCTTTGTAAAGAAACAGGATTGCATAAAAATGCCTGATTCCATCATCCATTTTTCCTCCTAACTGAAACAACCTGCTAGCGCCCAAATTTTTGTTAACTGTTTGGGTGAGTCAAAAAAAAGTAACAAGTATTTAAACCTATCTTCCCCTCACAGAAACTCAGTGAAATGCAAAGTATGTCTCTTTGCATCAGGCTGGATGAATCCAGCCCTATGATTTTATTTTAACATAATATTTTGGAGTCACAGTTTGGTTAATTTCTTGTAACAGTAAATATTTATAACATTTCAAGACCAATAACACACTTTTCAAAATAACAAATTATAAATAGATGAAGTCTTCAAGCATAATGCATGATTTATTTGCTTCATAAAAAACAAACCAGATAAGTGTGCGCTTTCAAGATACTTGAAGTTTTTGTAGTGCAATATTACATTTTCCTCTTTAATAATATGTTTTTCCTTAAGACAATACATTATATTTACCTCTCGGCTGCCTTCTTCAGAAGTTTTTTAATTTCATTAGTCTTACAGGTGCGCTTTTCATGAATAACCACAAATGCACTGCAACCTTCTGGTGGAGGTTCATCAGCTGCAATCTTAATATTTCAACAATTACACACAACCAATCTGCTTTAATTGCACTATAACTTAAAATTAATGAACTACTCTGATTAAAATAACTCATCAGCTACTATTAAGTTGTGCTTCTAATTAGATAAAATTCAAAACTGGGTACATGTGAAGACAATAATTAAAAAGATTAAAAAAATAAAACCATATAAACATATGTTTTCTCAACATTCTACCAAATCCATTTATATTTTAAGGAACATAAATATTCACATCTATTGTTTTATCTTTTTGGGGAGAGTAGGCGGGGAGATCTCTTTCACAAACTGCATTGGTGGAATGTATTCAAAGAAAGAGGGATTTTACTTTTGAGTTGTTGGCTGCCATGCTAATGAACAACGAGAGATAAGTAGGCAAAAGAAAATTAAATACAATACTACCCTCAAAATTAAACAGTTCACATCTATTTTTCATTTTTCACTGTCTTTTACCCCTATTCCATAATTCTTCTTGGAGCTCTGTCCTCCAAGTCCCTGGATATTTTTTAATTACCTCCTACTTCGGGTCTCCTCCTACCTTCTCTCAGCTACAGCAATAGCTTTACTTTCACAAAGGAAAGCCAGAAAAAAAAATGAAGAAAATGGCTTCCGAATTGACCCACCATCACTAGAGAATGAACTTGTTGCCAAAGAGCTAAACTAGGAGACAGCTGAGGATCCCATTCAGACTACTATATTTCTTTCCATACCTTGAAAGCAGCATTGCTACAGGAGAACAACAGGAGGAAGTATAAGCTTAGGCTGGTGGCATGAGATCGGAAATGAAGTACATACTCAGATCATTCATATCTTCCCCTTCTCATCAATGGAAGGAGGTAGAGATCTGACAGTGCTCTATCTGTCCTAAAAATGTCCAAAATATAGAGTGGGATAGAAATGAAAACCCCACTAAGCAATGAATCCAGAATGCCAACCACAAGAAAGATTTTCCTACTTGGGGAAAGCTTAAATTGTGAAGAGCAAAGAGTCTTTATTCCCATAGCAGTATAGAAAATAAGCCTGAGCTCTGAAGTAAAAACAGATTCAATAAAACTCTCCTTAAAAAAAAAAAAGCTATCTATCCCATAAACATGAACACTTTTTCCTCAAAACTTAATACAACGCTTTTATAAAGTACATCATAACATAACCTATTTATAACATTCATCATGTTTGGTTCCAAGTAATGTCTATTACATTCTACTGATGTTATAGACTACATGATTTACTTCAAAGTACAGCTATCAAACATTTCAGAAGACCAAATATATCAGCTAATTTTACACACCTGTTGAAACATCTGAACAGTTGGTGAGTATGCCCTTATGGAAAGAGCAAACTTCAAGAGATTGATCTGCAAATTGGATAAAAATTGTCCTGCTTTCTTCAAGATTAAGTTGTAATAAGAATGTTCTGAATCTGTTAAAAACAATACAGGGAAGATTTTAGTATTTGGCCTCAAATATTATGGCATGTCCATTGGCATTAGGCAACATGCAAATATTACACCAGTATTGATTACCAACGGAACACAAAAGGATCTGAACTGTCTCACTTGGTGAATTGTTTTACTCAGCAAATCTAAAAGCCTCACATTAATGGGAAAAAAAGCTGCAAGTGTGAACTAATTCACCATTTTCAGGAACTGAAAAATCCACTCAGGACAAGAAAGGCAATAATGCTTCCCTGTATAGCCTCACTTACTGCTCATAATGTATTCATTTATTTCATTTTTTTTCCTGAATCTGAGGCTCTTTGTGCTTTGTGCTGTTCCAAAACATTTTATACAAGCTATAAGGTTACTCACCTGTACATGGAGTTCTTCCAGATGGCCTCTGCACATTTGTTTTTGGGATGCACTATCAGTGCAGCTTGGACTAGTGGAACTTTAGACCAGCAATGCCCACTAAACTGCTCTCATGCCCCCTGCACCTCCCTTTGCAATGCCAAGTGTTTGAAGAGCAAAACTATGAAAGGGGGTGTAGCATACCAACCATCTCAGTTCTTTCCACTGCTCCTCAGGTTGAAAGTTCAAATTAGGACTCCAGGGAAGAGAGGAAGGTGGGTATGGAATGTGAATATGCATAGGGTTCATCTCATAAACTCTCTTCACAGGAGAGTAACCTTCAGTTCTTCAAATGGCCTCTGCACATTCCCATTCTAGGGAGTCTGGCAATCAGAACTCTTCCCTCCAGACAGTGGATCCTATTTAAATAGAGATTATAATACTTCTTTATCAAATTATGCATCTGGCTTATGCCAGACCTAAGGAATAACATTTTGTAAAAGTATGACTCAAGTTCCAAGTGCCAGCTCTACAAATTTCTAATATGAGAGTATGTCTAAGGAAGGCCATCAAAACAACCTTCGCCCTAAACAAGAGTGCTCTAAAACCTCCTGAAAGAGGAATAGTGGAGTGTTTAACACACTATTCAACAGAGTCTAATAGACTTAGGAAGGCACTGGGATGTGAATGCCTGGTCCTTATTCTTTTCCCCACAAGAGAAAAGCAGTCTAGGTGATTTTCTTATATAAGGCTAATACTCTCTTAGCATCCATGGTGAACTGCCATCTTTCCCTTCACTGAAAGTGAGGCCTAGAAAAAAATACTGACAAGTTTATGGACTGGTTGTGGTGACATGCTTTTACCACCTCTGAGAAAAATTTCAGATGTGAATGGAAGACCACTTTATCTTTGTGAAAGGCTCTAAATGGGGGTTGCAATCATAAAAGCCTGAAGCTCACTCACTCTTCTAGCAGATGTAAAATAAAGGCTTTGATAAAGCCTATCTTAATTGAAAGGAGGAAAAACAACAGAAAATGTGGAAATAGCAGAAGTGCTAAATGACTTTATTTCAGTTTTCACCAAAATGTCAGTAGCACTGGATGTCTAACATAGTGAATGCAAGTGAAAAATGAAGTATGATCAGAGGCTAAAATACGGAAAGAACAAGTTAAAAAACTACTTAGGTAAGTTAAATGTCTTCAAGTTACCATGGCCAGATGAAATACATCCTAGAATACTCAAGGAGCTGACTGAAGAGATATCTGAGACAGGAGAGATTCCAGAGGACTGGAAAAGAGCAAATGTAGTCTATAAAAAGGGAAATAAGGACAATGGGGAACTATAGACCAGTCATCTTAACTTCAATACCCAGAAAAAGATAATGGAGCAAATAATTAAGCAATCAATTTGTCAACACCTAGAAGATAGTAAGGTGATAAGTAACAGTCAGCATGGATTTGTCAAGAACAAATCATATCAAAACAACCTAATAGCTGTCTTTGCTATGGTAACAAGCCTTGTAGATAGGGCAGAAGCTGTAGGTGTGGTATATCTTGACTTTGGTAAGGTTTTTAATACTGTCTCACATGACCTTCTCCTAAATAAACTAAGGAAATACAACCTAGATGGAGCTACTATAAGATGGGTCCATAACTAGTCAGAAAACCATTCCCAGAGAGTAGTTATCAGTGGTTCACAGTCAAGCTGGAAGCGCATATCAAGTGGGGTCCCACAGAGATCAGTTCTGGGTCCAGTTCTGTTCAATAGCTTTATCAAGTCTGTGGATGATACCAAGCTGGGAGGGACTGCAAGTGCTTTGCAGGGTAGGATTAAAATTTAAAATGATCTGGACAAACTGGAGAAATGGTCTGAAGTAAATAGGATAAAATTTAATAAGGACAAATGCAAAGTACTCCGGTTACGAGGGAACAATCAGTTGCACATATGCAAAATGGGAAATGACTTCCTAGCAAGGAGTCCTGCAGAAAGGGATCATAGTGTATCACAAGATAAACATGAGTCAACAGTGTAACACTGTTACAAAAAAAGCAAACACCATTCTGGGATGTATTTAGCAGGAGTGTTGTAAGCAAGACACGAGAAGTAATTCTTCCACTCTCCTCCCCACTCATTAGGTCTCAAATGGAGTATTGTGCCCAGTTCTGGGTGCCACATTTCAGGAAAGATGTGAACAAATTGGAGAAAGTCCAGAGAAGAGCAACAAAAACAATTAAAGGTCTAGAAAACATGACCTATGTGGGAAGACTGAAAAAATTGGGTTTGTTTCATCTGGAGAAGAGAAGACAGAGAGGACATAACAGTTTTCCAGTACATAAAATATTGTTACAAGGAGGAGGGAGAAAAAATGTTCTTGTTAACCTTTGATAGAACAAGAAGAAATGGGCTTAAATTGCAGCAAGGGAGGTTTAGGTTGGACATTAGGAAAAACTTCCTATCTGTCAGAGTGGTTAAGCACGGGAATAAATTGCCTAGGGAGGTTGTGGAATCTGTATCACTGTAGATTTTTAAGAGCAGGTTAGGCAAACACCTGTCAGGGATAGTTTAGATAATACTCAGTCCTGCCATGAGAGCAGGAGACTGGACTAGATGACCTCTCAAGGTCCTTTCCAGTTCTATATATATCCCTAAGGATCAAAGAGTCGCCCGCAAATCCTTCAACGTGTGAAGAGATGTGTCAGTCTTTTCAGCAAATAACTTCGTCCCCTCAAAAGGAAGGTCCTCCACTGTGGTTTGGACCTCTTTATGGAAGCTGGACAAATGCAGCCACAAAAAGCCCATCTTATAACAAAGGCCATGGAAATTGAGCGTGCCGCCATGTTGGCCACATCTAATGCAGACTGGAGGGACGTTTCAGCCATCAACTAAAGCCACCCTCATTGATTATGGCCTTGAGTTGATCTTTATGGGAGTCCGGAAGTTATTCAATAAAGGAAGCAAAGAGTCTTGTGGCACCTTATAGACTGTAGTTTTTTTCCACTACATGCATCCGACGAAGTGGGTATTCATCCACGAAAGCTCATGCTCCAAAACGTCTGTTAGTCTATAAGGTGCCACAAGACTCTTTGCTGCTTTTACAGATCCAGACTAACACAGCTACCCCTCTGATACTCAATAAAGGAACTGAATTTCGTATAGTTCTGGTAGTCCTATTTTGCCAGCTAGGCCTGGTAATTTGCTACACGGAACTGGAGGATGGCTGATGAATATGCCTTTCTGCCAAACAAGTCCAAATGTTTCCCGTCTCAGTCATTTGTGGAGGATTTAAACTGGTGCTGGTGACCCCTAGAATTAACCTCATTCACAATGATGGAATTCGGAGGCAAGTGGGAAAAGAGAAATTCTGTGTCCTTTGCCGGCACATAATACATTTTGTCCACCCACTTGCATGCTGGCAGGATGGATACAGGGGTCTGCCATATGACTTTGGTGGGGTCCAGGAGTGCCTCATTAACTGAGAGGGCCACAATGGCAGAGGCAGAAGAGTGTAAAATGTCCACCAATTTGTAGTGAGGCTCAGTCACTTCCTGCAACTGTATTTGCAGGGCTTCTGCCACCCTCTGAGATAGGACCTGGAATGATTTAAAATCATCAACCATGGATGGCGGAGGAGGCATCATCACTAATCTGAGGATGACCAGAAATGAGCTTGAGGAGCGTCTTCCTCCTCTGCCCCAACTTCCTTCCCCAGCTGCAGGTCTGAAGCCTTTGAAGCTGCAGCTGAAGGAGGATGCCACCTTGTCTATTGGTATGTCATACTAGGGGCCTAGGAGGCCCGCTGCCTCTGAGTCTGCCAAGAGTCCCAGTACAGCCACTGAGGGTAGGGGACCCATGGCAAGTACCACAGTTGGCCAAACCATGGAGGTTGAGGGTCAGGTGGACGATATAACTGGTGCCGATAGTGAAATAAGGCCCCATATGGCGGGTAAGACCAGTGGGAACCCAAGTCTTCTTGCTCGCTTTCCGACTCTGATGATGAGGAAGGCGATGCGTGGCAGGGAGATGTCAGCAAGTCCAATGCTCTTGGAGAACTTAGTACGGGGGTGAATCCGGTGTATAGGACACCAAGAAATCTGTCACACACCAGAAATCAGGCGGTGTGGATGGCATCGGTACCAGTGGTGTTTGTCGGTGCTGAGAAGCTTGTAACAATGGAGTCGGAGATGCAACCCTAGCCATATAGTCTGCTGGTGTCACGTGCATCAGGGTCTGTGCCAGTGCCGATGTCCATGCAAATGTACCCAGGGTGGATCTTCCATGGCTTTCACGCCTCTGAGGTACCAGTACTTCTTTGCCTATACCCATCGGGTCTTTGGCAGACCAACATATTCTGTTGGCTTGGTACCACACATGACCTGGGGACCAGCTTTAGGCAGCTTCAGTGCCTTCAGTACCAATACCAATAGAGCTGGAAATCGTTTCCAGCTCAATCGGGGCTTGCTATGGGGATTCACAGACCCTTTCGTAGTGGTCTTAAACGAGTGGCTCGTCTCCTTGGGATCATCTGCCTTCGAAGTAAAAAGGTTGCAGTGAGAGTTCTTGCCGGGACTTTGGGACATGAAGGGCTGACTCCATGAGCAGGAGTTTGAGCCTTAACTCTCTCTTTCCTAGACCAGGGTTTCAGTTGCTGGCACCAACCACACTTTTGTGGATTGTGCTTTTCTCCCAAGAAGCGAGTGTCTGTCAGTCAATGGGATAGGTTCCTTGCAAACGAAGCACTTTTTGAAGCTGGAGAGCCGTAGTTGGCAGTAGGAAAACCCTTTCTTCTTTTCTTTTTTCTTCTTCTTCAAAAAACAAATAAGGTAACAAAGGAAAAGGCTTCAAGGGAAGATACAATTTACAAAACTAAAGACCGTTAATCTCTAGCCAGGAGTGGTTGAGAAGGAACTGAAGAGGGAATACCTGTGCATGCTGGCAAGCCTCGTGGCAGGCGAGGAGCAGCGCATGTGAAGGTGGGACAGACTGCTACCGAAGTTTCCAATCAGCAGTTCAGACACACCTACTGTGGAGCACCCATGGGGATACTACTTCTCGAAGCTAATGTGCCGATATTTAAATAGGGTAGACGGGATGACCAACGTGGCTATCGGCCTGCAGGTCTGACACTGATTCCAGGCAAGATAATGGAGCAGCTGATATGGGACTTGATTAATAAAGAATTAAAGGAGGGTAATATAATTGATGCCTATCAACATGGGGTTTATGGAAAACAGATTCTATCAAACTAATTTCATATCTGTTTGATGAGATTACTAGTTTCATTGATAACAAGTGTTGATATAATATACTTAGACTTCTGTAAGGCATTTGACTTGCTACCATACAACAGTTTGAAGGAAAAAAAAAGATATAACATTAACATGGCACACATTTAATGGATTAAAAGATGGCTAACAGATAGGTCTCAATATGTCATTTTAAATGGGGAATTATCATCATGCAGGTTTGCTTTTAGTGGGGTCCTGCAAGGATTGGTTCTTGGCCCGACGCTATTTAATATATTTATCAATGACCTGGAAGAAAACATAAAATCATCACTGATAAAGTTTGCAGATGACACAAAAACTTGGAGAGTGGTAAATAATTAAGAGGACAAGTCACGGACAGAATGCAATCTGGATTACTTTCAGAATGGGGGACTCTATCCCGGGAAGAAGTGACTCTGAAAAAGATTTGGGAGTCATGGTGGATATTCAGTTGAAGATGAGCTTCCAGTGTGATGCTGTAACTAAAACGGCTAAACAAGGGAATCTCGAGTGGGATAAACAAATTATTTTATCTCTGTATTTGGCACTACTGTGACTGCTGCTGAAATATTGTTTGCAGTCCTGGAACCCATAATTCAAGAAGGGTATTGATAAACTGAAAAGGGTTCTGAGAAGAGCCACAGGAATGATTGCAGGATTAGAAAACATGCCTTATAGTGAAAGACTCAAGAAGCTCAATTTGTTTAGCTTTATTAAAAGAAGGTTGGGGGTGATTATTACAGTCTAAGTACCTACACGAGGAACAAATATTTAATAATAGGCTCTTCAATCTAGCAGAGAAAGGTATAAACACAATCAAATGGCTGGACTGTGTTATACCTTTCTCTGAAGCTAGCCAAATTAAGACTGGAAATAAGGCATATGTTTTTAACAGTGAAGGTAAATGATCATTGGAACAAGGTATAACAAGGGTCATGGTGGATTCTCCATCACTGGCAATTTTTAAATCAAGACTGGATGTTTTTTCTAAAAGGCATGCACTACAAATTATTTTGGGGAAGTTTTATGGCCTGTATTACACAGGAGGTGAGACTGGATGATCACAATGGGCCTTTCTCACCTCGGAATCTATAATTCTGCTTTAAAAATTGCCATCCCACATGTTGGATTTAAACACATATTTTGCCAGCTCTAATAAATTATCTAGATCTGGTAAAATAGACTTACTGCTGAAAGGTGAACCCAGAATATAAAAAAAACCCCCAAGAGTGTGGTTTCCGCTAAGGTTACCAAAAGAAAGTTTAAGGTAGTAGCTATTTTTTTTTATCTGAGCTCATGAAATTAGTGCATATCTTCTGGTGGGGAGGAAACAGATGGTGCACCTACACTGTCATCGGGTGAAGTTTGTACATCAAGATTCTTATTTATGTCCAGAGACTTTACAGGCCCAGGTTGCTCTTCTATAGACAATGACTTTGGGACAAGTAAAGGAGACAGTTCCTTTAGTAGCACCAGTGAGAGTGATAGATCTGGGCAGAACAGTTCCCATACAAGACCTTTCCCTCAAACCCTTCTGGGAGACCATTCTTTTTGTGGTTTCCTTTCTTCAGCATTTTTAAACACAAATAATACCTATGAGAAAGTTATAATGGCCACACTGCCCATCGTAGTGCCTCCCAGTCCTACCAGTATCAAGAAGGGAGTTCCCTATCATAATCCACAGGTTTGTGAACCCACCCTCCCTATCTGAAAGGCTGGAACTGAGAATCCCAATAAAGCTTTCTGATCTGTTCCCTGGGACAAGAAGGGCAAGTAGAGTCATCCAGTTGGTTATGGTTTGATTCTGGATTCAAGTGTGGATCCAAGGCCTGGTATGAAGAAGTTTCCAAGGGTGACAATAACGGCTTAGTTAAATGAAAAGCAGAAAGGGGTGAGACAAATTTCCTAGAGCACCGTTATGCACCAAAACAGGAAGTTCTGCAAGGTGTTTTGCATAGCTAAAGAAATGGGTTTAGCCTTGTAAGGCTTTCTTGTTTTGTTTTGTTTTTTTAAATTTTCCAAGACAAAGAGAAGAAGGAACCAATCCCACTGCCTTACTCTTCTTCCTTTTATCTTTAAGTACTGAGGATAACAACCAACGCAACATAAGGGGCCCCCAATTCAAAGGCAAGTCCAAATGGAGGCATTCCAGGGGCTTAACTCAATGAACCTGAGCCACAGTAACTGTAGATCCAGGAATGCATCATGTGTGCTATCAGGCTTCAAGTATGAAACTCATGATTTATAATCCTGTGTAGGGTGTAAATCCACATTAAAGTGTTGGCTCTCAATATGACCTGTTGCTATTGCTATGACCTGAGCCACAGTGTAATGATTTGTACTTCAGTGCACAAAATAAGAAGTACCAGATCCTTATGGGGTATGCTCTTGAGGACTGCCTCTTTTAGCAGAGGCCAACACCTATGAGGCCAAGTGTGATGAGAGGTACCAGCACCTTTGAGGCCCCCTCCTGGAGGCTTTGTGGTCCTGCCACAGCCCGTTCCAGGAAAGAAGCAGTGAAGTTGGGTCCTTCCTGGCTACCAATAGAAAGACTGCAGGAAAGCAGCCAATCAGAGCCCAGCAGGCCCAGTTAAAAGGAGCTGCATTCCTGGCTGGCACCAGAAGGGCGAGGAAGGGTTGGATGACTGTGAAATTCTACAGGCAAGGAGGCCCGGGAGAGACCCTGCTCAAGCAGGAAACAGATGGAGAAAACCCAAGGACTGTAACCCTAAGGTAACAGGTGAAGGTGATGGGACCGAGTGGGACCCATTCCAGGTCCTGTTTACAGGGTCCCTGGGTTGGGACCTGGAGTAGTGGGTAGGCCTAGAGCCCTCTACCAGCCAGTGGGGAAGTGGCCTAAGACCGGAAGAGGAACAAGACTCTTTACTAGAATTCAAAGAAAAGGGCTAGATTTAAAGGGGCACAAGAGGGGCTGAAGAGAGAAGGCATTCTCAGGAAGGAGGGGCTGAATCCTACTTGAGCCAGAGAACTGGAAGACTTTTGGGTGTGTTTATTTTGGACTTGAGTACCTCAGAAGGGTTTCACTCATGCATATTGACTCTGTGACTTGGCTTGAGGTTACCTAGCTAGGTTGTCAGCTGACAGGGAGTGCCAGGAGTGGAGGGAGAGTGCAGGATTCCGCCCAGTCAGTAGGAGGCACTTACAAGAGGTAAGTGTTCCTGTCACATCAAGTGTTTATGTTCAGGAGGATCCAATGTATGCAGAATCATTATGACTGGTCCCTGAAGTTTGGCTACAGAAAAGGAGACTGACATCTGCACTGGGACTCTGGTAAGCTTTTTAATCTAATCATGGGGTTGGAGCTGGGTCTGCCCTCCCAGATATAGGTGCTGGCTCCGTGGGTGCTCTGGGGCTGGAGTACCCATGGAAAAAAAATAGTGGGTGCTCAACACCCACTGATCAGCACTTCCCACCCGTCGCTATCAGCTGTTCAGTGGCATGCAGGAGGCACTGCGGAGAGGAGGAGTGAGGGCAGAAAGAGGTAGGGAAGTGAGCAGAGTGGGTTGGAATCTGGGGCGGGAAGGGGTTGAGGGCTTGGGAGAAAGTGTGGAGTTAGGGCAGGGCCTGGGGCAAAATGGGGGTTGAGCACCCCCTGAGAACTGAGGAAGTTTGCACCTATGCTCCCAGAACTTCTGGATCCCTGCACTTCAGTGCTGGAAGGTTTAGCTGGTAATGCTTCCTGCAACAGCATAGCTTGGAAGAAATTCTGATGCTCCTTTCTGGACCTGGTAAAGGTGCTGATTATGGAGTAACAAGAGTCAGAGAAAGGCTAAACAACACGAACATGCATTTAAAGCAATAAATCAGCAGGGCAGTAAGTGCATCTCTTGAAATACAGTTTCTTAGTCTTTCGTTTCAATATAGCACATCTTCAACCCTCATCATCAATACACCTCTGCCCAAATGGCCTAAAAAGATCTGGGGGCTTTTGCAATATGCCTGGAAGATTAAGAAACCTGACTTTGCCAACTAACAAAGTATCAGGTAACTCCTCTTAAAAGTCTCTCCTCTCTGTTTCCATCACAAACCCAAATCTATCATTTACAACAGGGATTCCCAAACTAGTGTGTATGTACTGCTGGTGGTACACAAGCTTGACTTTTCATCAATTCTCTCACTCTCTAGAAATAACATAATTGGAATACTTGATTTTTTTTTGGCATATTGGTTGTATTAAAGTGTAGGAGCATATTCTGCCTTGAATATGGAAGACTGACATCTATGTAACAAGTGTATGTATTGTTTAGTAGTAAATAGGGCCACAATCCAGAAAAACACTTAAAGCACCCACTTAACTTTGAAGACATAACCAGTCCCCTAACCATGGTGAAAAATTTTGGATGTTATTGATCTGTTGACATATGTTGCAAATTTATTTCAGAGAAAAATGTGACTCCGTTTTTATATTGCTCTCTGTTAATTTTAAGATTTAAGTGGCAAAGTTTAAGACTGAATGGGTGATGAAAAGTAGTTGGGATAAAAAGCAAATACTACCATGTAACAGGGAGGAAGTGACTGCATACTCAAAATGTGTACTCCCACACTAACTTTTAGAGAGATTTAAAAATATTTGTTTGGGTGTTAAATGTAACAAGTTTTAACCCTTTCAATCTTACATATCTTTAAATTGTTTTAATATATCTTTATGTCCTATGATATGACAACTCTATATATGCAGCCCAAATCTACATTACACAAAGTGCCAGATGTAATATTATATACTCCTCTTTCCAGATCACGGAATGAAGGTGTCAAGATGCAGCAGACGTGATCTGCAATATATCTGCCTGCGCTGCCAGGATATTTTCCTCTGACTTAATACAATGCATTTTCTTTATTGTTACATGGCTGGAAAACTGGTCAAAGGACATCACTCATGTCCAAAGAGCCTAGAAATGTTTGCTGTGGAAAAACATGGAATTTGCATTTTTGCAGAGAATCTTTAGCTTTTATATTTTGTGAATAAACATTAACTATTTACTAAATTGTAAATCAAGTACCAATCTCTCTTATTCTACTGATTCTCAAACTAGGAGGCACAGACTGTATTTTGGGTGAGGGGCTGAGAAACTGCTGGTGGTGGTGGCACGGAGAGTGGCAGCTGCTGGCTGGGCACCCAGTGCTGAAGGCAGCGCTACTGCCAGCAGCACCGCTGACAGCGGTCTTACCTTCAGAGCTGGACAGCAGGAGAACAATTCTAACAACTGTATTATGATTGATGGCACTGGTAGGCTTTGAACTTACTTAAATCGTAAATATAACAGTGTTAAACTGACACCTATGTGTATTTTGGCTAGAGAAACTAAAGTTCAACATTTAATTTTAATGGGGAAAAACCGATTTTATTTTTTTTCCAGAGAATTTTGTTCTTTTTTAATCACAGAAAACTAGGATCTCTGCTCAAGCCCCAGCCATTTTGAACACTTATTGAATACAAGTGTGTGACAATGTATCACTTAAAGGTTTCACCAAATTCCATACATATTGCTCTGCCTGAATCCTTTTTTAACCACTAACTTTGTAATTAATTACATACAAAAATGATAAAGTTTCTCAGGCATTATTTTTAATTTGTGCCCAAATTCCTCACTGCTATTGATTCCATTACTCTTATAATGATTTCTCTCTCAATACTGGTTCTATCATCTTACTAAGTTTTAAAATTAGACTTACCAAATGATTTAGGTCTTTTTATCTTTTAAAAATAAAACTTCAATGTTTGTGTTTTTTTCCTAATCCTGTACTATCTTGCCTAGTTCTCCAACACTCTTAATAAGTAATTGCCACTGGGCTGGGATGCAAATCCACCAGCCATGATTTATATACCCACAATTTTCCCTCTCTACATCCTCAGTCATACAACTGTTCTCTATATAACTTAAGTGATAAATATAGCTAAACATGGATTCAGATTTACGCTCAGATATCTACATTGTTAGTCACCAATGATTATTAATTAGTGCGGCTTCAATTCCTGTAAATTAGGATCTTCAGTCTTCATCTCCTCTTCCAGAAGGATGTAAAAAATGAGTTGTGTAGCTTCTCTTGTTTTTCCATTTATTGTATTCTTACACACCACATTTCATGACTGATTTTGAAAGCTTTTGACAATGTGTTTGTTTTTCCCAGCATCTGTCCTCCTCTTCCCATGACTTAATGCAGTGGTCCCTAAACTTTTTAGGGTCATGCCTCCCCTTACCTCTGTCTGCACGCACACCGCCCAGGGCCAGGAGTGGGGCCATAGCTCCTGGGGCAGCAGCGGGAGACATAAGGACAGCCATACCGGGTCAGACCAGGGCCGCCACATCCTCCCAAACATTTCTCCACACCCCCATAGGGGGCAGGGCATGGGACATAGGCACCAAGTTTCTGCCGGAGGGGTGCTCACCCAGGCCCTGTCCCCACTCCACCCCTTACCTCAAGGCCCCGCCCCCACCCCAAAACAGCTGATTGGCAGTAGGCACTGGGAGGGAGGGGGAGGTGCTGATTGGTGGGGCCTGCCAGCAGGCAGGAAGCGCTGAGGGGAGATTGTCAGGGGGGCTCCTCCTCGCCCACCTCACCTCCCCGCCCACCTCCTCATGAAGCACAGGGCCTTCCAAAGCAGGTCACCTCGATTCACCATAGCCTAGGGACAGCTCTGGTAGGGGGTGCATCCCACTTTGGGGACCTTTGACTTAATGGGTAGTACTAACACTCAAGTTGTACAAGTAATTCTACCACATCTAAATAAAGATGCAATTCAATCTTAGTGTAATTAGTTAAAGAAAATCCTTTAACAGGAAATGGAAAATGGAGCTTTTTTGTTAAATATAAACAAAAAAACAGATGTAATAGAAGATACAGTGATGTTCTCAGCTGACTTGGACTGTCAGTCACAAACTGTTCCTGTCTTGCTCCTGGGACAGTACAGCCCCTTACTCAGGTTGGATCAGAGGGTTTTAATTCAACTCTAAATAAACTTTAATATAACTACTTTTTAAGTGGGCTGTAAATCTGCCCTTTATTTCTTTTCATATTATGCATAACTAGTATTTTTTCCTTTTAATTTTACTATTTTAATCAACTTTGCAGTATTTATATAAATGATAATCATTATGTTTGGTGACCATGTGAGTCTAATTGGTTTATGATCGAGTACTTCAGGGTATTCAGTTCAAAGACACCTGATGGTGCAAGAAACCACTCATAACTCTTGCAGAGTGTAACAATTTTTTTCATAGAAATTGGTGTTTCTAGAGTAAATATTCACATCCAACAGCTAACTTCACCACAGGCATCTGGGATCAGCAGAAACCCTTCTTAATAAGACTCCCTTCTTGCACTCCTGTCCCTCTTGAATTCCCTGAATAAGCTCCATTTCAGAGCCCTCACACAGGGTAGAAACCTCCCCAAAAGGAAAATATACTGAGCATTCTCAATGATCTCAAGGTCACATCATACCATATATCAGACAGACAGGCTAGGCAATGTCAGACATTGTCTCTAGCAGCATTGTGTGCTCGGGCAGCTAAACTTGGAGCCAAAACGAGCTTTAAGCAGTCATGTAAAGAGGATGCACTTGAACAAAATAAGATCTTGTCACTGTGGCAAAAGAGCCTCTATCAAGGAGCAGCTGAAGAGTGAGTCTTTGCATAACTGAAGTTAATGTGTTAATGAGAAGATTACAATTATATTTAGTACAAGGTGGTAGTGTCTGATTAAAACATGCTTTTTAATTACTTACCTCTTTTCTTATAAATTGTTAATTCTCGTACAGTTTCCAAAAACTGCCAAAACTTCTCATTACCGTCTTCTGCAATAAATTCACTGTTTAAAAAAAAATAGAATTAATTTGTCCATGTGACTTTTGTTTAAGCATACAGCACAGTAAAAATCTACACTATGCTACTTTGAAATTATATAGCAATATAGGCGTTCTAAATATTAACTATAGTCTTGCAAGCTTCTATGGTAAAATAATGAACACTGACCTAATTGTATCTTTTTCAGTTAAAGTAAAAGTCAGAACCAAATGCTTTCAGTGTGACTCAAGCTCAGCAATCAGATCTGCACAGTAAAATTAGATTAGCACCTTTTACAGGAATAGATGAAACTTATAGTCTATTTTATTTTTGTTTCACATACATGTCAACATACAGAATATACATATGCAATTAAACACATACATTTTTTCTATATTTGCTTTGCAAAAATGAAAATGCACATTTGATCAGTTGAGAATATTTAATTAGTTACAAAACTGTATCAGTGACAATAACCTAGCTGGAGATCCACAGGTGGTCTCCAACCTACACAGAGCCTTTAAAGATGGAAAGTTTGTTACCACCTCAATAGTGGAGGACAGTTATTGGTTTTATTGCAAAGAACTGAAGTCCTCTCAATTTAACTCATGTCACTCTTTCTAATCACACTTCTATCGTTAAAAGCACATCATCAACTGAAAATTTGCTACTTTGCTTCCACTGTTTATAGATGAAGAGCTGTAAATGTACATAGCAGTCAATTCATCATTTTCCCCTTTCTATGTGAGTCTTTCACACAGCAAGAGGGGCGATAAAAGTTATAAAAATGGGAAAGTACGATTGTAAATCCACATTTAGTGATAGAGGCTGTAAAGGGCATATATAGTACTAGAAACTACGTTTAACTCATTTTTTGAAATTGAGGAGATTTCAAGCTAACAGTATCACTTTAAGTGTGTAGGTTTTGTTTTAGTAATATTAAAACTATACACATTTATCCACCCTTTACTTGATATGCCTTTGCTGCATTTGGGAAGCGAAAGTTATTTTACTAGGAAGATGGTGGGGGTTCAGCTTTATGTAGATTAGCTGGTTGTTGCTCCTCAGTTTGACCTGTAAAACATGTGAGTAGGGGGAAAATAACAACTTTTATGTACTATACTTTGAAAATGATATAGTTTGTTAACTCATACAACCATAGCGCTATATAAATAGCCAACAGCATCCATGTATGCCCCTTAAAGATGTGAACTGCTATGACAGTGTGAAGTATTAAGGCAGATACATCTCAATTAAGGGTATGTCTACACTAACTGCCGGATCGGCAGGTAGTGATCAATCTATTGGGGATCGATGTCATGATACATCGATCCCCAAACACACTCCCTGTCGACTCCAGAACTCCACCAGAGTGAGAGGCAGAAGCAGAGTCGACTGGGGAGCAGCGGCCATCGATCCTACGCTGCGAGGACGCGAAGTAAGTCAATCTAAGTCTATCTAATATACATCGACTTCAGCTACACTATTCTCATAGCTCAAGTTGCATAGCTTAGATCTATCCCGCCCAGCGTAGACCACAGGCCTTAGAGACCACAGTCAACGTTTCAGGCCTTAATTCAATCATTAACGATTAGGGCAGGGGTCGGCATCCTCTGGCACGCAGCTCGCCAGGGTAAGCACCTGGCAGGCCGGGACAGTTTGTTTACCGGCCACGTCGGCAGGTTTAGCCGATTGCAGCTCCCACTGGCCGCAGTTCACTATCCCAGGCCAATGGGGGCGGTGGGAAGCAGTGCGGGCTGAGGGATGTACTGGCCGCGAATTCCTGCCACCCCCCCCTGGCCTGGCCAGTGGGAACCACAGTCTGCCGAACCTGCCAACATGGCAGGTAAACAAACTGGCCCAGTCCACCAAGGTACTTACCCTGGCAAGCCACATGCTAGAAGTTGCCAACCCCTGAATTAGGAGATGCTTTTTACACAGGGTGGGGCAAGAAAAGGAGGCAAATAATCACATTTCGCACCTTCCTCTAAAACATCCACCCATACTGGCATCTATCAGAAAGAGGATACTGGACTAAAAGAACATAGGTCTGATCCAGTAGGGCAATAGCCTCTTTTTTCTTCCCAGCAATAACTACCAAATTGGGGGTTACTACTGATAGGCAGAGGTGTCTCAAAAGGAGCACCCACAATTACTGGACACTCACAAAAACTTGCCCCGCTATAATACGTATTTTGTTATAATACGACAAAACTCGTATTATAGGAAGCCTCGTCCTCCCTCTCGAGGGGGGAGCGGCACCGGAGAGTGAGAGTCTCCCGCTGAAGTCAGGACTCCCCAGTGCCCCACATGCCGCGGCCGCTCCCCTGCCCGGGCCCCGCGGCGCGGGAGCGTGTTGCCCGCACGCACCTCGCCTCCAGCAGCAGGGAGGTGGCCGGCCACTTCGCTGCCAGACGGGCCGTCACGGCCTTGGGGGAGGCTGGGGCCCCGCACGGGAGCAGCCACGCGCACAGCAGCAGCAGCGCCGCGGCCGCGACCGCCGCCATGGGGAAGGCGGACTCGGTGCCGGATCAGGGGGCCGCTGCCACGCAGGAGAGTGAAGCGGCGGAGAGACCAGCCCACGCCAGCGCCGCGCTTCTCTGACCTCCCTCCCACCTCTCGCCCCCAACCCCGTGATTGATACAGTGGCTCCGCCTACGAGCCCCGGCACCCTGCTCCCATTGGCCCGGAGATGCGCTCTCCCGCGCTATTGGTCAGCCAGGAGACCAATCAGAGCAGCCAGCCGAAGGACGAGCGTGGCTAAAACAGGCGCCAGCTCCTCAGAGCCGGTACGCGGCGCTAGGAGTGGGGCTGGAGCGAGAGGCGGGGCGGGGCGGGGCGGGGCGAGGCTCCCGGGCTGCATGAGCGGTCAGGCGGGGACCGTTTGCTTCTTGCCTCTTCCACGCGCCGGTCTTCGGGGCAGTTAACTCGCCCCCCCACCCCCGGGGAAGGTGCGGGGCGGAAGGATGCTCCCGACCAACAAGGCTAAAGCGACACCCCCCACCCCGCCCATGGTCTACCTACAGTGAGGGACGATGCACGCCCCCCCCAATTATTTACATTAGCTGCAAAGGATCATTTAGGCTGAGTTGATGGAAAGTAATTTCCACCACGGGGTGGCAATCTGGGTCTGCTCTCCCCTATCAAAACGTGGCAAAAAGGAAGAGGGTCTCAGTTTCTTCAGCGTCAGGGTCGAAGGAGGCTCAGAGTGTTGCAAAATTGAATGATTTTTTTTATTGCAAAACGTAGGCTGGGGGTAGGAGCAGGCTTCAGCTGTTGAGAGAGAGTCTGAGAAACGCAGCTCTCATTATATATGTAAAAAAAAAAACTTTGTATCCCTCATGATTGTGGAAGAAGTTTGAAAATGTGAAGAAAAGATACCTAAGATGCTCAGAAAGACAAGGGAAAATCAAAAATGCATTATTTTAAAACCTACTCTCATGATTCTGGGGGTCTGACTCCAGGTTATTGAATTCCTGATTAGGGTTCCTAAGGATAGGGCACGTGGAGCTAGGCTTATAGTTCCAAGGGTAATGCACTTGAGGTAGGATTATGGTTCCTATGCGGAGGAATTTCCGCCCTAAAGTTTGAGTTCCTAAGGGTAGGCCACTTGGAGCTAGGGTTAGGGTTCCTAGGGGTACGGCTACCCACCCTAGGGTTACAGTTCCTATGGGGAGGGCTTCCCGCCCTGGGGTTACAGTTCCTATGGGCAGGGAACTTGGAGCTAGGGTTAGGGTTGCTCAGGGTAGGGCACTTGGAGCTAGGATTAGGTTTCCTATGGGTATGACACTTGGAGCAAGGGTTAGGGATCCTATAGGGAGGGGTTCCCACCCTACGGTTAGGGTTCATAAGGGTAGGACACTGGGAGCGAGGGTTAGGGTTCCTATGGGTATGGCTTCCCGCCCTAGGGTTAGCGTTCCTAAGGGTAGGGCACTTGGAGCTAGGGTTAGGGTTCCTATTGGTAGAGCTTCACTCCCTAGGGTTAGGGTTGCCATGGTTAGGGCCTCCCACCCCAGGGTTAGAGTTCCTATGGATAGGGCACTTGGAGCTAGGGTTAGGGTTCCTATTGGTAGCGCTTCACTCCCTAGGGTTAGGATTCCTATTGGTAGGGCGTCGGCCCGTAGGGTTAGCGTTGCTATTGGTAGGGCATTTGGAGCTGGGGTTAGAGTTCCTACGGGTAGGGCTGCCCATCCTAGCGTGGGGGTTGCTATGGGTAGGACACTTACCCTACCCTAAGCCTAGGGCGGGAAGCCCTACCCATAGGAACCCTAACCCTAGGGAGGGATGCTCTACCCATAGCAACCTTAACCCTAGCTCCAAGTGCCCTACCCGAAGGAACCGTAACCCTAGCTCCAAGTACCCTACCGCTAGGAAACTTAACCCTAGCTCTGAATGCCCTACCCCTAGGACCCCTAACCCTAGCTCCAAGAGCCCTAACCAGAGGAACCCTAACCCTAGGGTGGGAAGCCCTACCCCTAGGAACCCTAACCCTAGCTCCAACTGCCCTACCCCTAGGAATCCTAACCCTAGGATGGGAAGCCCTACCCCTAGGAACCCTAACCCAAGCTCCAAGTGCCCTACCCATAGGAACCCTAACCCTAGCTCCAAGTGCCCTAACCATAGGAAACCTAACCCTAGCTCCAAGTGCCCCAGCAATAGGAACCCTAACCCTATGATGGGAAGCGCTAGCCATAGGAACCCTAACCCTAGCTCCAAGTGCCCTACCCATAGGAACTCTAACCCTAGCTCCACGTGCCCTACCCATAGGAACCCTAACCCTGGGGCGGGAAGCCCTAGACATAGAACCCTAACCCTAGCTCCAAGTGCCCTAGCCATAGGAACCCTAACCCTAGCTCGAAATGCCCTACCCATAGGAACCCTAACCCTAGGGCGGGAAGCCCTACCAATAGGAACCCTAACGCTAGGGCGGGAAACCCTACCCCTAGGAACCCTAACCCTAGCTCCAAGTGCCCTAGCCATAGGAACCCTAACCCTAGCGCGGGAAGCCCTACCCATAGCAACCCTAACCCTCGCTCCAAGTGCCCTACCCCTGGGAAACCTAACCCTAGGGCGGGAAGCCCTACCCCTAGGAACCCTAACCCTGACCCTAACCCTAACCCCTGGGAACCCTAACCCTAGGTCCAAGTGCCCTACCCCTGAGAACCCTAACCCTAGGGCGGGAAGCCCTACCCCTAGGAACCCTAGCCCCAGCTCCAACTGCCCTACCCCTAGGAATCCTAACCCTAGGGCGGGAAGCCCTACCCATAGGAACCCTAACCCAAGCTCCAAGTGCCCTACCCATAGGAACCCTAACCCTAGCTCCAAGTGCCCTACCCATAGGAACCCTAACCCTAGGGCAGGAAGCCCTACGCATAGGAACCCTAACCCTAGGTCCACGTGCCCTACCCATAGGAACTCTAACCCTAGCTCCACGTGCCCTACCCATAGGAACCCTAACCCTGGGGCGGGAAGCCCTAGCCATAGAACCATAAACCTAGCTCCAAGTGCCTTAGCCATAGGAACCCTAACCCTATGACGCGAAGCGCTAGCCATAGGAACCCTAACCCTAGCTCCAAGTGCCCTAACCATAGGAACCCTAACCCTAGGGCAGGAAGCCCTACGCATAGGAACCCTAACCCTAGCTCCACGTGCCCTACCCATAGGAACTCTAACCCTAGCTCCACGTGCCCTACCCATAGGAACCCTAACCCTGGGGCGGGAAGCCCTAGCCATAGAACCATAAACCTAGCTCCAAGTGCCCTACCCATAGCAACCCTAACCCTACGGCGGGAAGCCCTACCAATAGGAACCCTAACGCTAGGGCGGGAAGCCCTACCCCTAGGAACCCTAACCCTAGGGCGGGAAGCCCTACCACTAGGAACCCTAACGCTAGGGCGGGAAGCCCTACCCATAGGAACCCTAACCCTAGGGCAGGAAGCCCTACGCATAGGAACTCTAACCCTAGCTCCACGTGCCCTACCCATAGGAACCCTAACCTTGGGGCGGGAAGCCCTAGCCATAGAACCATAAACCTAGCTCCAAGTGCCCTAGCCATAGGAACCCTAACCCTAGCTCCAAATGCCCTACCCATAGCAACCCTAACCCTAGGGCGGGAAGCCCTACCAATAGGAACCCTAACGCTAGGGCGGGAAGCCCTACCCCTAGGAACCCTAACCCTAGCTCCAAGTGCCCTACCCCTTGGAACCCTAAGCCTAGGGCGGGAAGCCCTACCTCTAGGAACCCTAACCCTAGGGCGGGAAGCCGTACCCCTAGGAACCCTAACCCTAGAGCGGGAAGCCCTACCCATAGGAACCCTAAGCAAGCTCCAAGTACCCTACCCATGGGAACCCTAACCCAAGCTCCAGGTGCCCCAGCCATGGGAACCCTAAGCCCAGGGTGGGAAGCCCTAGCCATGGGAACCCTAAGCCTAGGGCGGGAAGCCCTAGCCATGGGAACCCTAAGCCTAGCTCCAAGTGCCCTACCCCTAGGAACCCTAACCCTAGGGGGGGAAGCCCTACCCCCTAGGAACCCTAACTCTAGGGCGGGAAAGCCTACCCAGAGGAACCCTAACCCTAGTTCCTAGTTCCCTACACACAGGAGCCTTACCCCTAGGGCAGGAAGCCCTACCCATAGGAACCCTAACCCTAGCTCCAAGTGCCGTAGCCATTGGAACCCTAACCCTACAGCGAGAAGCTCTATCCATAGGTACCCTAACCCTAGGCACTTGGAGCTAGAGTTAGGCTTCCTATGGGTAGAGCACTTGGAGCTAGGGCTGGGTTCCTATGGATAGGGATTCCCGCCCCAGGGTTAGGGTTCCTATGGGTAGGGCACTTGCAGCTAGGGTTAGGTTTCCTATGTGTAAGGCACTTGGAGCTAGGGTTGGGTTTCGTATGTGTAGGGCACTTGGAGCTAGGGTTAGGTTTCCTATGGGTAGGGCACTTGGAGCTAGGGTTAGGGTTCCTATGGGTAGGGCACTTGGAGCTAGGGTTAGGGTTCCTATGGGTAGGGCACTTGGAGCTAGGGTTAGGGTTCCTATGGGTAGGGCTTCCCGCCCCAGGGTTAGGGTTCCTATGGGTAGGGCACTTGGAGCTAGGGTTAGGGTTCCTATGGGTAGGGCACTTGGAGCTAGGGTTAGGGTTCCTATGGGTAGGGCACTTGGAGCTAGGGTTAGGGTTCCTATGGGTAGGGCACTTGGAGCTACGGTTAGGGTTCCTATGGCTAGAGCACTTGGAGCTAGGGTTAGGGTTCCTATGGGTAGGGCACTTGGAGCTAGGTTTAGGGTTCCTATGGCTAGGGCTTCCCGCCCTAGGGTTATGGTTCCTATGGGTAGGGCACTTGGAGCTAGGGTTTCGGTTCCTATGGCTAGGGCTTCCCGCCCTAGGGTTAGGGTTCCTACGGCTAGGGCTTCCCGCCCTAGGGTTAGGGTTCCTATGGCTAGGACACTTGGAGCTAGCGTTAGGGTTCCTATGGCTAGGGCACTTGGAGCTAGGGTTAGGGTTCCTATGGCTAGGGCTTCCCGCCCTAGGGTTAGTGTTCCTATGGCTAGGGCACTTGGAGCTAGGGTTAGGGTTCCTATGGCTAGGGCTTCCCGCCCTAGGGTTAGGGTTCCTATGGCTAGGACACTTGGAGCTAGCGTTAGGGTTCCTATGGATAGGGCACTTGGAGCTAGGGTTAGGGTTCCTATAGCTAGAGCTTCCCACCCTAGGATTAGGGTTCCTATCGTTAGGGCTTACTACCCTAGGGTTAAGGTTCCTATGGGTAGGGCACTTGGAGCTAGGGTTAGGGTTCCTATGGCTAGGGCTTCCAGCCCTAGGGTTAGGGTTCCTATGGGTAGGGCACTGGGAGCTAGGGTTAGGGTTCCTATGGATAGTTCACTTGGAGCTAGGGTTAGGGTTCCTATAGCTAGGGCTTCCCGCCCTAGGGTTAGGGTTCCTATAGCTAGGGCTTACTGCCCTAGGGTTAGGGTTCCTATGGGTAGAGCACTTGGAGCTAGGGTTACGGTTCCTATGGCTAGGGCTTCCCGCCCTAGGGTTAGGGTTCCTATGGCTAGGGCACTTGGAGCTAGGGTTATGGTTCCTATGGCTAGGGCTTCCCACCCTAGGGTTAGGGTTCCTATGGGTAGGGCACTTGGAGCTAGTGTTAGGGTTCCTATGGCTAGGGCACTTGGAGCTAGGGTTACGGTTCCTATGGCTAGGGCTTCCCGCCCTAGGGTTACGGTTCCTATGGCTAGGGCTTACTGCCTTTGGGTTAGGGTTCCTATGGGTAGGGCAGTTGGAGCTAGGGTTAGGCTTTCTATGGGTAGGGCTTCCCGCCATAGGGTTAGGGTTCCTATGGCTAGGGCACTTGGAGCTAGGGTTAGGGTTCCTATGGCTAGGGCACTTGGAGCTAGGGTTAGGGTTCCTATGGCTAGGGCACTTGGAGCTAGGGTTAGGGTTCCTATGGGTAGGGCACTTGGAGCTAGGGTTAGGGTTCCTATGGGTAGGGCACTTGGAGCTAGGGTTAGGGTTCCTATGGCTAGGGCTTCCCGCCCTAGGGTTAGGGTTCCTATGGGTAGGGCACTTGGAGCTAGGGTTTGGGTTCCTATGGCTAGGGCTTCCCGCCCTAGGGTTAGGGTTCCTATGGCTAGGGCTTCCCGCCCTAGGGTTAGGGTTCCTATGGCTAGGACACTTGGAGCTAGCGTTAGGGTTCCTATGGCTAGGGCACTTGGAGCTAGGGTTAGGGTTCCTATGGCTAGGGCTAACCGCCCTAGGGTTAGTGTTCCTATGGCTAGGGCACTTGGAGCTAGGGTTAGGGTTCCTATGGCTAGGGCTTCCCGCCCTAGGGTTAGGGTTCCGATGGGTAGGGCACTTAGAGCTAGGGTTAGGGTTCTTATGGATAGGGCACTTGGAGCTAGGGTTAGGGTTCCTATAGCTAGAGCTTCCCACCCTAGGATTAGGGTTCCTATCGTTAGGGCTTACTACCCTAGGGTTAAGGTTCCTATGGGTAGGGCACTTGGAGCTAGGGTTAGGGTTCCTATGGCTAGGGCTTCCCGCCCTAGGGTTAGGGTTCCTATGGGTAGGGCACTGGGAGCTAGGGTTAGGGTTCCTATGGATAGTTCACTTGGAGCTAGGGTTAGGGTTCCTATAGCTAGGGCTTCCCGCCCTAGGATTAGGGTTCCTATCGTTAGGGCTTACTGCCCTAGGGTTAGGGTTCCTATGGGTAGAGCACTTGGAGCTAGGGTTACGGTTCCTATGGCTAGGGCTTCCCGCCCTAGGGTTAGGGTTCCTATGGCTAGGGCACTTGGAGCTAGGGTTATGGTTCCTATGGCTAGGGCTTCCCACCCTAGGGTTAGGGTTCCTATGGGTAGGGCACTTGGAGCTAGTGTTAGGGTTCCTATGGCTAGGGCACTTGGAGCTAGGGTTACGGTTCCTATGGCTAGGGCTTCCCGCCCTAGGGTTACGGTTCCTATGGCTAGGGCTTACTGCCTTTGGGTTAGGGTTCCTATGGGTAGGGCAGTTGGAGCTAGGGTTAGGCTTTCTATGGGTAGGGCTTCCCGCCATAGGGTTAGGGTTCCTATGGCTAGGGCACTTGGAGCTAGGGTTAGGGTTCCTATGGTTAGGGCTTACTGCCCTAGGGTTAGGGTTGCTATGGGTAGGGCACTTGGAGCTAGGGTTAGGGTTCCTATGGCTAGGGCACTTGGAGCTAGGGTTAGGGTTCCTATGGCTAGGGCACTTGGAGCTAGGGTTAGGGTTCCTATGGCTAGGGCACTTGGAGCTAGGGTTAGGGTTCCTATGGCTAGGGCTTCCCGCCCTAGGGTTAGGGTTCCTATGGCTAGGGCATCCCGCCCTAGGGTTAGGGTTCCTATGGCTAGGGCACTTGGAGCTAGGGTTAGGGTTCCTATGGCTAGGGCTTCCCGCCCTAGTGTTAGGGTTCCTATGGCTAGGGCACTTGGAGCTAGGGTTACGGTTCCTATGGCTAGGGCACTTGGAGCTAGGGTTAGGCTTTCTATGGGTAGGGCTTCCCGCCATAGGGTTAGTGTTCCTATGGCTAGGGCACTTGGAGCTAGGGTTAGGGTTCCTATGGCTAGGGCATTTGGAGCTAGGGTTAGGGTTCCTATGGCTAGGGCACTTGGAGCTAGGGTTAGGGTTCCTATGGCTAGGGCACTTGGAGCTAGGGTTAGGGTTCCTATGGCTAGGGCTTCCCGCCCTAGGGTTAGGGTTCCTATGGCTAGGACACTTGGAGCTAGCGTTAGGGTTCCTATGGCTAGGGCACTTGGAGCTAGGGTTAGGGTTCCTATGGCTAGGGCTTCCCGCCCTAGGGTTAGTGTTCCTATGGCTAGGGCACTTGGAGCTAGGGTTAGGGTTCCTATGGCTAGGGCTTCCCGCCCTAGGGTTAGGGTTCCTATGGGTAGGGCACTTGGAGCTAGGGTTAGGGTTCCTATGGATAGGGCACTTGGAGCTAGGGTTAGGGTTCCTATAGCTAGAGCTTCCCACCCTAGGATTAGGGTTCCTATCGTTAGGGCTTACTACCCTAGGGTTAAGGTTCCTATGGGTAGGGCACTTGGAGCTAGGGTTAGGGTTCCTATGGCTAGGGCTTCCCGCCCTAGGGTTAGGGTTCCTATGGGTAGGGCACTGGGAGCTAGGGTTAGGGTTCCTATGGATAGTTCACTTGGAGCTAGGGTTAGGGTTCCTATAGCTAGGGCTTCCCGCCCTAGGATTAGGGTTCCTATCGTTAGGGCTTACTGCCCTAGGGTTAGGGTTCCTATGGGTAGAGCACTTGGAGCTAGGGTTACGGTTCCTATGGCTAGGGCTTCCCACCCTAGGGTTAGGGTTCCTATGGGTAGGGCACTTGGAGCTAGGGTTACGGTTCCTATGGCTAGGGCACTTGGAGCTAGGGTTACGGTTCCTATGGCTAGGGCTTCCCGCCCTAGGGTTACGGTTCCTGTGGCTAGGGCTTACTGCCTTTGGGTTAGGGTTCCTATGGGTAGGGGAGGTGGAGCTAGGGTTAGGCTTTCTATGGGTAGGGCTTCCCGCCATAGGGTTAGGGTTCCTATGGCTAGGGCACTTGGAGCTAGGGTTAGGGTTCCTATGGCTAGGGCTTCCCGCCCTAGGGTTAGTGTTCCTATGGCTAGGGCATCCCGCCCTAGGGTTAGGGTTCCTATGGCCAGGGCACTTGGAGCTAGGGTTAGGGTTCCTATGGCTAGGGCTTCCCGCCCTAGTGTTAGGGTTCCTATGGCTAGGGCACTTGGAGCTAGCGTTACGGTTCCTATGGCTAGGGCACTTGGAGCTAGGGTTAGGCTTTCTATGGCTAGGGCTTCCCGCCATAGGGTTAGTGTTCCTATGGCTAGGGCACTTGGAGCTAGGGTTAGGGTTCCTATGGCTAGGGCATTTGGAGCTAGGGTTAGGGTTCCTATGGCTAGGGCACTTGGAGCTAGGGTTAGGGTTCCTATGGCTAGGGCACTTGGAGCTAGGGTTAGGGTTCCTATGGCTAGGGCTTCCAGCCCTAGGGTTAGGGTTCCTATGGCTAGGACACGTGGAGCTAGCGTTAGGGTTCCTATGGCTAGGGCACTTGGAGCTAGGGTTAGGGTTCCTATGGCTAGGGCTTCCCGCCCTAGGGTTAGTGTTCCTGTGGCTAGGGCACTTGGAGCTAGGGTTAGGGTTCCTATTGCTAGGGCTTCACGCCCTAGGGTTAGGGTTCCTATGGGTAGGGCACTTGGAGCTAGGGTTAGGGTTCCTATGGATCGGGCACTTGGAGCTAGGGTTAGGGTTCCTATAGCTAGAGCTTCCCACCCTAGGATTAGGATTCCTATCGTTAGGGCTTACTACCCTAGGGTTAAGGTTCCTATAGGTAGGGCACTTGGACCTAGGGTTAGGGTTCCTATGGCTAGGGCTTCCCGCCCTAGGGTTAGGGTTCCTATGGGTAGGGCACTGGGAGCTAGGGTTAGGGTTCCTATGGATAGTTCACTTGGAGCTAGGGTTAGGGTTCCTATAGCTAGGGCTTCCCGCCCTAGGATTAGGGTTCCTATCGTTAGGGCTTACTGCCCTAGGGTTAGGGTTCCTATGGGTAGAGCACTTGGAGCTAGGGTTACGGTTCCTATGGCTAGGGCTTCCCACCCTAGGGTTAGGGTTCCTATGGGTAGGGCACTTGGAGCTAGGGTTAGGGTTCCTATGGCTAGGGCACTTGGAGCTAGGGTTAGGGTTCCTATGGCTAGGGCTTCCCGCCCTAGGGTTACGGTTCCTATGGCTAGGGCTTACTGCCTTTGGGTT
Organism: Mauremys reevesii; assembly: GCF_016161935.1. Taxonomy (NCBI): domain Eukaryota; kingdom Metazoa; phylum Chordata; order Testudines; family Geoemydidae; genus Mauremys; species Mauremys reevesii. The sequence goes on from NC_052623.1 coordinate 100,393,530, forward strand.
AGGGTTCCTATGGGTAGGGCAGTTGGAGCTAGGGTTAGGCTTTCTATGGGTAGGGCTTCCCGCCATAGGGTTAGGGTTCCTATGGCTAGGGCACTTGGAGCTAGGGTTAGGGTTCCTATGGCTAGGGCATTTGGAGCTAGGGTTAGGGTTCCTATGGCTAGGGCACTTGGAGCTAGGGTTAGGGTTCCTATGGCTAGGGCATTTGGAGCTAGGGTTAGGGTTCCTATGGCTAGGGCTTCCCACCCTAGGGTTAGGGTTCCTATGGCTAGGGCACTTGGAGCTAGGGTTAGGGTTCCTATGGTTAGGGCTTACTGCCCTAGGGTTAGGGTTGCTATGGGTAGGGCACTTGGAGCTAGGGTTAGGGTTGCTATGGCTAGGGCACTTGGAGCTAGGGTTAGGGTTCCTATGGCTAGGGCACTTGGAGCTAGGGTTAGGGTTCCTATGGCTAGGGCACTTGGAGCTAGGGTTAGGGTTCCTATGGCTGGGCACTTGGAGCTAGGGTTAGGGTTCCTATGGCTAGGGCACTTGGAGCTAGGGTTAGGGTTCCTATGGCTAGGGCTTCCTGCCCTAGAGTTAGGGTTCCTAGGGCTAGGGCTTCCCGCCCTAGGGTTAGGGTTGCTATGGCTAGGGCATTTGGAGCTAGGGTTAGGGTTCCTATGGCTAGGGCACTTGGAGCTAGGGTTAGGGTTCCTATGGCTAGGGCACTTGGAGCTAGGGTTAGGGTTCCTATGGTTAGGGCTTACTGCCCTAGGGTTAGGGTTCCTATGGCTAGGGCACTTGGAGCTAGGGTTAGGGTTCCTATGGCTAGGGCACTTGGAGCTAGGGTTAGGGTTCCTATGGCTAGGGCACTTGGAGCTAGGGTTAGGGTTCCTATGGCTAGGGCAAAAGGAGCTAGGGTTAGGGTTCCTATGGCTAGGGCACTTGGAGCTAGGGTTAGGGTTCCTATGGCTAGGGCACTTGGAGCTAGGGTTAGGGTTCCTATGGCTAGGGCTTCCCGCCCTAGGGTTAGGGTTCCTATGGCTAGGGCACTTGGAGCTAGGGTTAGGGTTCCTATGGCTAGGGCACTTGGAGCTAGGGTTAGGGTTCCTATGGCTAGGGCACTTGGAGCTAGGGTTAGGGTTCCTATGGCTAGGGCTTCCCGCGCTAGGGTTAGGGTTCCTATGGCTAGGGCTTCTGGAGCTAGGGTTAGGGTTCCTATGGCTAGGGCACTTGGAGCTAGGGTTAGGGTTCCTATGGCTAGGGCTTCCCGCCCTAGGGTTAGGGTTCCTATGGCTAGGGCACTTGGAGCTAGGGTTAGGGTTCCTATGGCTAGGGCACTTGGAGCTAGGGTTAGGGTTCCTATGGCTAGGGCACTTGGAGCTAGGGTTAGGGTTCCTATGGCTAGGGCTTCCCGCCCTAGGGTTAGGGTTCCTATGGCTAGGGCACTTGGAGCTAGGGTTAGGGTTCCTATGGCTAGGGCTTCCCGCCCTAGGGTTAGGGTTCCTATGGCTAGGGCACTTGGAGCTAGGGTTAGGGTTCCTATGGCTAGGGCACTTGGAGCTAGGGTTAGGGTTCCTATGGCTAGGGCACTTGGAGCTAGGGTTAGGGTTCCTATGGTTAGGGCTTACTGCCCTAGGGTTAGGGTTCCTATGGGTAGGGCACTTGGAGCTAGGGTTAGGGTTCCTATGGCTAGGGCTTCCCGCCCTAGGGTTAGGGTTCCTATGGCTAGGGCACTTGGAGCTAGGGTTAGGGTTCCTATGGCTAGGGCTTCCCGCCCTAGGGTTAGGGTTCCTATGGCTAGGGCTTCCCGCCCTAGGGTTAGGGTTCCTATGGCTAGGGCACTTGGAGCTAGGGTTAGGGTTCCTATGGCTAGGGCTTCCCGCCCTAGGGTTAGGGTTCCTATGGCTAGGGCACTTGGAGCTAGGGTTAGGGTTCCTATGGCTAGGGCACTTGGAGCTAGGGTTAGGGTTCCTATGGCTAGGGCTTCCTGCCCTAGGGTTAGGGTTCCTATGGCTAGGGCACTTGGAGCTAGGGCACTTGGAGCTAGGGTTAGGGTTCCTATGGCTAGGGCACTTGGAGCTAGGGTTAGGGTTCCTATGGCTAGGGCACTTGGAGTTAGGGTTCCTATGGCTAGGGCCTCCTGTCCTAGGGTTAGGGTTCCTATGGCTAGGGCCTCCTGTCCTAGGGTTAGGGTTCCTATGGCTAGGGCTTCCCGCCCTAGGGTTAGGGTTCCTATGGCTAGGGCACTTGGAGCTAGGGTTAGGGTTCCTATGGCTAGGGCTTCCCGCCCTAGGGTTAGGGGTCCTATGGCTAGGGCACTTGGAGCTAGGGTTAGGGTTCCTATGGCTAGGGCACTTGGAGCTAGGGTTAGGGTTCCTATGGCTAGGGCACTTGGAGCTAGGGTTAGGGTTCCTATGGCTAGGGCTTCCCGCCCTAGGGTTAGGGTTCCTATGGCTAGGGCACTTGGAGCTAGGGTTAGGGTTCCTATGGCTAGGGCTTCCCGCCCTAGGGTTAGGGTTCCTATGGCTAGGGCACTTGGAGCTAGGGTTAGGGTTCCTATGGCTAGGGCACTTGGAGCTAGGGTTAGGGTTCCTATGGCTAGGGCTTCCCACCCTAGGGTTAGGGTTCCTATGGCTAGGGCTTCCCGCCCTAGGGTTAGGGTTCCTATGGCTAGGGCACTTGGAGCTAGGGTTAGGGTTCCTATGGCTAGGGCACTTGGAGCTAGGGTTAGGGTTCCTATGGCTAGGGCACTTGGAGCTAGGGTTAGGGTTCCTATGGCTAGGGCACTTGGAGCTAGGGTTAGGGTTCCTATGGCTAGGGCTTCCCGCCCTAGGGTTAGGGTTCCTATGGCTAGGGCACTTGGAGCTAGGGTTAGGGTTCCTATGGCTAGGGCACTTGGAGCTAGGGTTAGGGTTCCTATGGCTAGGGCTTCCCACGATAGGGTTAGGGTTCCTATGGCTAGGGCACTTGGAGCTAGGGTTAGGGTTCCTATGGCTAGGGCACTTGGAGCTAGGGTTAGGGTTCCTATGGCTAGGGCACTTGGAGCTAGGGTTAGGGTTCCTATGGCTAGGGTTTCCGTCCCTAGGGTTAGGGTTCCTATGGCTAGGGCACTTGGAGCTAGGGTTAGGGTTCCTATGGCTAGGGCACTTGGAGCTAGGGTTAGGGTTCCTATGGCTAGGGCACTTGGAGCTAGGGTTAGGGTTCCTATGGCTAGGGCACTTGGAGCTAGGGTTAGGGTTCCTATGGCTAGGGCTTCCCGAGCTAGGGTTAGGGTTCCTATGGCTAGGGCACTTGGAGCTAGGGTTAGGGTTCCTATGGCTAGGGCTTACTGCCCTAGGGTTAGGGTTCCTATGGCTAGGGCACTTGGAGCTAGGGTTAGGGTTCCTATGGCTAGGGCACTTGGAGCTAGGGTTAGGGTTCCTATGGCTAGGGCTTCCCGCCCTAGGGTTAGGGTTCCTATGGCTAGGGCTTCCCGCCCTAGGGTTAGGGTTCCTATGGCTAGGGCACTTGGAGCTAGGGTTAGGGTTCCTATGGCTAGGGCTTCCCGCCCTAGGGTTAGGGTTCCTATGGCTAGGGCACTTGGAGCTAGGGTTAGGGTTCCTATGGCTAGGGCACTTGGAGCTAGGGTTAGGGTTCCTATGGCTAGGGCACTTGGAGCTAGGGTTAGGGTTCCTATGGCTAGGGCTAACTGCCCTAGGGTTAGGGTTCCTATGGCTAGGGCACTTGGAGCTAGGGTTAGGGTTCCTATGGCTAGGGCTTCCCGCCCTAGGGTTAGTGTTCCTATGGCTAGGGCACTTGGAGCTAGGGTTAGGGTTCCTATGGCTAGGGCACTTGGAGCTAGGGTTAGGGTTCCTATGGCTAGGGCTTCCCACCCTAGGGTTAGGGTTCCTATGGCTAGGGCTTCCCGCCCTAGGGTTAGGGTTCCTATGGCTAGGGCTCTTGGAGCTAGGGTTAGGGTTCCTATGGCTAGGGCACTTGGAGCTAGGGTTAGGGTTCCTATGGCTAGGGCACTTGGAGCTAGGGTTAGGGTTCCTATGGCTAGGGCACTTGGAGCTAGGGTTAGGGTTCCTATGGCTAGGGCTTCCCGCCCTAGGGTTAGGGTTCCTATGGCTAGGGCACTTGGAGCTAGGGTTAGGGTTCCTATGGCTAGGGCACTTGGAGCTAGGGTTAGGGTTCCTATGGTTAGGGCTTACTGCCCTAGGGTTAGGGTTCCTATGGCTAGGGCACTTGGAGCTAGGGTTAGGGTTCCTATGGCTAGGGCACTTGGAGCTAGGGTTAGGGTTCCTATGGCTAGGGCACTTGGAGCTAGGGTTAGGGTTCCTATGGCTAGGGCACTTGGAGCTAGGGTTAGGGTTCCTATGGCTAGGGCTTCCCGCCCTAGGGTTAGGGTTCCTATGGCTAGGGCACTTGGAGCTAGGGTTAGGGTTCCTATGGCTAGGGCACTTGGAGCTAGGGTTAGGGTTCCTATGGCTAGGGCTTCCCGCCCTAGGGTTAGGGTTCCTATGGCTAGGGCACTTGGAGCTAGGGTTAGGGTTCCTATGGCTAGGGCACTTGGAGCTAGGGTTAGGGTTCCTATGGCTAGGGCTTACTGCCCTAGGGTTAGGGTTCCTATGGCTAGGGCACTTGGAGCTAGGGTTAGGGTTCCTATGGCTAGGGCACTTGGAGCTAGGGTTAGGGTTCCTATGGCTAGGGCACTTGGAGCTAGGGTTAGGGTTCCTATGGCTAGGGCACTTGGAGCTAGGGTTAGGGTTCCTATGGCTAGGGCACTTGGAGCTAGGGTTAGGGTTCCTATGGCTAGGGCTTCCCGCCCTAGGGTTAGGGTTCCTATGGCTAGGGCACTTGGAGCTAGGGTTAGGGTTCCTATGGCTAGGGCTTCCCGCCCTAGGGTTAGGGTTCCTATGGCTAGGGCACTTGGAGCTAGGGTTAGGGTTCCTATGGCTAGGGCACTTGGAGCTAGGGTTAGGGTTCCTATGGCTAGGGCTTCCCGCCCTAGGGTTAGGGTTCCTATGGCTAGGGCACTTGGAGCTAGGGTTAGGGTTCCTATGGCTAGGGCACTTGGAGCTAGGGTTAGGGGTTCCTATGGCTAGGGCACTTGGAGCTAGGGTTAGGGTTCCTATGGCTAGGGCACTTGGAGCTAGAGTTGGGGTTCCTACGGCTGGGAGACTTGGAGCTAGGGTTAGGGTTCCTATGGCTAGGGCTTCCCGCCCTAGGGTTAGGGTTCCTATGGCTAGGGCACTTGGAGCTAGGGTTAGGGTTCCTATGGCTAGGGCACTTGGAGCTAGGGTTAGGGTTCCTATGGCTAGGGCTTCCTGCCCTAGGGTTAGGGTTCCTATGGCTAGGGCACTTGGAGATAGGGTTAGGGTTCCTATGGCTAGGGCACTTGGAGCTAGGGTTAGGGTTCCTATGGATAGGGCTTACAGCCCTAGGGTTAGGGTTCCTATGGCTAGGGCCTCCTGCCTGGGGTTAGGGTTCCTATGGCTAGGGCACTTGGAGCTAGGGTTAGGGTTCCTATGGCTAGGGCTTCCCGCCCTAGGGTTAGGGTTCCTATGGCTAGGGCACTTGGAGCTAGGGTTAGGGTTCCTATGGCTAGGGCACTTGGAGCTAGGGTTAGGGTTCCTATGGCTAGGGCTTCCCGCCCTAGGGTTAGGGTTCCTATGGCTAGGGCACTTGGAGCTAGGTTTAGGGTTCCTATGGCTGGGTCACTTGGAGCTAGAGTTAGGGTTCCTATGGCTAGGGCCTACTGCATGGGGTTAGGGTTCCGATGGCTAGGGGACTTTGAGCTAGGGTTAGGGTTCCTATGGCTGGGGCACTTGGAGCTAGGGTTAGGGGTTCCTATGGCTAGGGCACTTGGAGCTAGGGTTAGGGTTCCTATGGCTAGGGCACTTGGAGCTAGGGTTAGGGTTCCTATGGCTAGGGCTTCCCGCCCTAGGGTTAGGGTTCCTATGGCTAGGGCTTCCCGCCCTAGGGTTAGGGTTCCTATTGCTGGGGCACTTGGAGCTAGGGTTAGGGTTCCTATGGCTAGGGCTTCCCGCCCTAGGGTTAGGGTTCCTATGGCTAGGGCACTTGGAGCTAGGGTTAGGGTTCCTATGGCTAGGGCACTTGGAGCTAGGGTTAGGGTTCCTATGGCTAGGGCTTCCCGCCCTAGGGTTAGTGTTCCTATGGCTAGGGCACTTGGAGCTAGGGTTAGGGTTCCTATGGCTAGGGCACTTGGAGCTAGGGTTAGGGTTCCTATGGCTAGGGCTTCCTGCCCTAGGGTTAGGGTTCCTATGGCTAGGGCACTTGGAGCTAGGGTTAGGGTTCCTATGGCTAGGGCACTTGGAGCTAGGGTTAGGGTTCCTATGGCTAGGGCACTTGGAGCTAGGGTTAGGGTTCCTATGGCTAGGGCACTTGGAGCTAGGGTTAGGGTTCCTATGGCTAGGGCTTCCCGCCCTAGGGTTAGGGTTCCTATGGCTAGGGCTTCCCGCCCTAGGGTTAGGGTTCCTATGGCTAGGGCACTTGGAGCTAGGGTTAGGGTTCCTATGGCTAGGGCTTCCCGCCCTAGGGTTAGGGTTCCTATGGCTAGGGCACTTGGAGCTAGGGTTAGGGTTCCTATGGCTAGGGCACTTGGAGCTAGGGTTAGGGTTCCTATGGCTAGGGCTTTCCGCCCTAGGGTTAGGGTTCCTATGGCTAGGGCACTTGGAGCTAGGGTTAGGGTTCCTATGGCTAGGGCACTTGGAGCTAGGGTTAGGGTTCCTATGGCTAGGGCACTTGGAGCTAGGGTTAGGGTTCCTATGGCTAGGGCACTTGGAGCTAGGGTTAGGGTTCCTATGGCTAGGGCAAAACGAGCTAGGGTTAGGGTTCCTATGGCTAGGGCTTCCCGCCCTAGGGTTAGGGTTCCTATGGCTAGGGCACTTGGAGCTAGGGTTAGGGTTCCTATGGCTAGGGCTTCCCGCCCTAGGGTTAGGGTTCCTATGGCTAGGGCATCCCGCCCTAGGGTTAGGATTCCTATGGCTAGGGCACTTGGAGCTAGGGTTAGGGTTCCTATGGCTAGGGCACTTGGAGCTAGGGTTAGGGTTCCTATGGCTAGGGCTTCCCACCCTAGGGTTAGGGTTCCTATGGCTAGGGCACTTGGAGCTAGGGTTAGGGTTCCTATGGCTAGGGCACTTGGAGCTAGGGTTAGGGTTCCTATGGCTAGGGCTTCCCGCCCTAGGGTTAGGGTTCCTATGGCTAGGGCACTTGGAGCTAGGGTTAGGGTTCCTATGGCTAGGGCTTCCCGCCCTAGGGTTAGGGTTCCTATGGCTAGGGCACTTGGAGCTAGGGTTAGGGTTCCTATGGCTAGGGCACTTGGAGCTAGGGTTAGGGTTCCTATGGCTAGGGCACGTGGAGCTAGGGTTACGGTTCCTATGGCTAGGGCTTCCGTAGCTAGGGTTAGGGTTCCTATGGCTAGGGCACTTGGAGCTAGGGTTAGGGTTCCTGGCTAGAGCACTTGGAGCTAGGGTTAGGGTTCCTATGGCTAGGGCACTTGGAGCTAGGGTTAGGGTTCCTATGGCTAGGGCAGGTGGAGCTAGGGTTAGGGTTCCTATGGCTAGGGCACTTGGAGCTAGGGTTAGGGTTCCTATGGCTCGGGCACTTGGAGCTAGGGTTAGGGTTCCTATGGCTAGGGCACTTGGAGCTAGGGTTAGGGTTCCTATGGCTAGGGCACTTGGAGCTAGGGTTAGGGTTCCTATGGCTAGGGCACTTGGAGCTAGGGTTAGGGTTCCTATGGCTAGGGCTTCCTGCCCTAGAGTTAGGGTTCCTAGGGCTAGGGCTTCCCGCCCTAGGGTTAGGGTTGCTATGGCTAGGGCACTTGGAGCTAGGGTTAGGGTTCCTATGGCTAGGGCACTTGGAGCTAGGGTTAGGGTTCCTATGGCTAGGGCACTTGGAGCTAGGGTTAGGGTTCCTATGGCTAGGGCTTCCCGCCCTAGGGTTAGGGTTCCTATGGCTAGGGCACTTGGAGCTAGGGTTAGGGTTCCTATGGCTAGGGCACTTGGAGCTAGGGTTAGGGGTCCTATGGCTAGGGCATCCCGCCCTAGGGTTAGGGTTCCTATGGCTAGGGCACTTGGAGCTAGGGTTAGGGTTCCTATGGCTAGGGCACTTGGAGCTAGGGTTAGGGTTCCTATGGCTAGGGCCTCCTGCCCTAGAGTTAGGGTTCCTAGGGCTAGGGCTTCCTGCCCTAGAGTTAGGGTTCCTAGGGCTAGGGCACTTGGAGCTAGGGTTAGGGTTCCTATGGCTAGGGCACTTGGAGCTAGGGTTAGGGTTCCTATGGCTAGGGCACTTGGAGCTAGGGTTAGGGGTCCTATGGTTAGGGCTTACTGCCCTAGGGTTAGGGTTCCTATGGCTAGGGCACTTGGAGCTAGGGTTAGGGTTCCTATGGCTAGGGCACTTGGAGCTAGGGTTAGGGTTCCTATGGCTAGGGCACTTGGAGCTAGGGTTAGGGTTCCTATGGCTAGGGCACTTGGAGCTAGGGTTAGGGTTCCTATGGCTAGGGCACTTGGAGCTAGGGTTAGGGTTCCTATGGCTGGGGCCTCCTGCCCTAGGGTTAGGGTTCCTATGGCTAGGGCTTCCCGCCCTAGGGTTAGGGTTCCTATGGCTAGGGCACTTGGAGCTAGGGTTAGGGTTCCTATGGCTAGGGCACTTTGAGCTAGGGTTAGGGTTCCTATGGCTAGGGCACTTGGAGCTAGGGTTAGGGTTCCTATGGCTGGGGCTTCCCTCCTAGGGTTAGGGTTCCTATGGCTAGGGCACTTGGAGCTAGGGTTAGGGTTCCTATGGCTGGGGCTTCCCTCCTAGGGTTAGGGTTCCTATGGCTAGGGCACTTGGAGCTAGGGTTAGGGTTCCTATGGCTAGGGCACTTGGAGCTAGGGTTAGGGTTCCTATGGCTAGGGCACTTGGAGCTAGGGTTAGGGTTCCTATGGCTAGGGCTTCCCGCCCTAGGGTTAGGGTTCCTATGGCTAGGGCACTTGGAGCTAGGGTTAGGGTTCCTATGGCTAGGGCTTCCCGCCCTAGGGTTAGGGTTCCTATGGCTAGGGCACTTGGAGCTAGGGTTAGGGTTCCTATGGCTAGGGCTTCCCGCCCTAGGGTTAGGGTTCCTATGGCTAGGGCACTTGGAGCTAGGGTTAGGGTTCCTATGGCTAGGGCTTCCCGCCCTAGGGTTAGGGTTCCTATGGCTAGGGCACTTGGAGCTAGGGTTTGGGTTCCTATGGTTAGGGCTTACTGCCCTAGGGTTAGGGTTCCTATGGCTAGGGCACTTGGAGCTAGGGTTAGGGTTCCTATGGCTAGGGCACTTGGAGCTAGGGTTAGGGTTCCTATGGCTAGGGCTTCCCGCCCTAGGGTTAGGGTTCCTATGGCTAGGGCTTCCCGCCCTAGGGTTAGGGTTCCTATGGCTAGGGCACTTGGAGCTAGGGTTAGGGTTCCTATGGCTAGGGCACTTGGAGCTAGGGTTAGGGTTCCTATGGCTAGGGCACTTGGAGCTAGGGTTAGGGTTCCTATGGCTAGGGCACTTGGAGCTAGGGTTAGGGTTCCTATGGCTAGGGCTTCCCGCCCTAGGGTTAGGGTTCCTATGGCTAGGGCACTTGGAGCTAGGGTTAGGGTTCCTATGGCTAGGGCACTTGGAGCTAGGGTTAGGGTTCCTATGGCTAGGGCTTACTGCCCTAGGGTTAGGGTTCCTATGGCTAGGGCACTTGGAGCTAGGGTTAGGGTTCCTATGGCTAGGACACTTGGAGCTAGGGTTAGGGTTCCTATGGCTAGGGCACTTGGAGCTAGGGTTAGGGTTCCTATGGCTAGGGCACTTGGAGCTAGGGTTAGGGTTCCTATGGCTAGGGCTTCCCGCCCTAGGGTTAGGGTTCCTATGGCTAGGGCTTCCCGCCCTAGGGTTAGGGTTCCTATGGCTAGGGCACTTGGAGCTAGGGTTAGGGTTCCTATGGCTAGGGCTTCCCGCCCTAGGGTTAGGGTTCCTATGGCTAGGGCACTTGGAGCTAGGGTTAGGGTTCCTATGGCTAGGGCACTTGGAGCTAGGGTTAGGGTTCCTATGGCTAGGGCTTCCCGCCTAGGGTTAGGGTTCCTATGGCTAGGGCACTTGGAGCTAGGGTTAGGGTTCCTATGGCTAGGGCACTTGGAGCTAGGGTTAGGGTTCCTATGGCTAGGGCACTTGGAGCTAGGGTTAGGGTTCCTATGGCTAGGGCACTTGGAGCTAGGGTTAGGGTTCCTATGGCTAGGGCACTTGGAGCTAGGGTTAGGGTTCCTATGGCTAGGGCACTTGGAGCTAGGGTTAGGGTTCCTATGGCTAGGGCACTTGGAGCTAGGGTTAGGGTTCCTATGGCTAGGGCTTCCCGCCCTAGGGTTAGGGTTCCTATGGCTAGGGCACTTGGAGCTAGGGTTAGGGTTCCTATGGCTAGGGCACTTGGAGCTAGGGTTAGGGTTCCTATGGCTAGGGCACTTGGAGCTAGGGTTAGGGTTCCTATGGCTAGGGCTTCCCACCCTAGGGTTAGGGTTCCTATGGCTAGGGCCTCCTGCCTGGGGTTAGGGTTCCTATGGCTAGGGCACTTGGAGCTAGGGTTAGGGTTCCTCTGGCTAGGGCTTCCCGCCCTAGGGTTAGGGTTCCTATGGCTAGGGCACTTGGAGCTAGGGTTAGGGTTCCTATGGCTAGGGCACTTGGAGCTAGGGTTAGGGTTCCTATGGCTAGGGCTTCCTGCCCTAGGGTTAGGGTTCCTATGGCTAGGGCACTTGGAGCTAGGGTTAGGGTTCCTATGGCTAGGGCACTTGGAGCTAGGGTTAGGGTTCCTATGGCTAGGGCACTTGGAGCTAGGGTTAGGGTTCCTATGGCTAGGGCTTCCCGCCCTAGGGTTAGGGTTCCTATGGCTAGGGCACTTGGAGCTAGGGTTAGGGTTCCTATGGCTAGGGCACTTGGAGCTAGGGTTAGGGTTCCTATGGCTAGAGCTTCCCACCCTAGGGTTAGGGTTCCTATGGCTAGGGCCTCCTGCCTGGGGTTAGGGTTCCTATGGCTAGGGCACTTGGAGCTAGGGTTAGGGTTCCTATGGCTAGGGCACTTGGAGCTAGGGTTAGGGTTCCTATGGCTAGGGCACTTGGAGCTAGGGTTAGGGTTCCTATGGCTAGGGCACTTGGAGCTAGGGTTAGGGTTCCTATGGCTAGGGCTTCCTGCCCTAGAGTTAGGGTTCCTAGGGCTAGGGCTTCCCGCCCTAGGGTTAGGGTTCCTATGGCTAGGGCACTTGGAGCTAGGGTTAGGGTTCCTATGGCTAGGGCACTTGGAGCTAGGGTTAGGGTTCCTATGGCTAGGGCACTTGGAGCTAGGGTTAGGGTTCCTATGGCTAGGGCACTTGGAGCTAGGGTTAGGGTTCCTATGGCTAGGGCACTTGGAGCTAGGGTTAGGGTTCCTATGGCTAGGGCACTTGGAGCTAGGGTTAGGGTTCCTATGGCTAGGGCTTCCCGCCCTAGGGTTAGGGTTCCTATGGCTAGGGCACTTGGAGCTAGGGTTAGGGTTCCTATGGCTAGGGCACTTGGAGCTAGGGTTAGGGTTCCTATGGCTAGGGCTTCCTGCCCTAGGGTTAGGGTTCCTATGGCTAGGGCACTTGGAGCTAGGGTTAGGGTTCCTATGGCCAGGGTACTTGGAGCTAGGGTTAGGGTTCCTATGGCTAGGGCTTCCCGCCCTAGGGTTAGGGTTCCTATGGCTAGGGCACTTGGAGCTAGGGTTAGGGTTCCTATGGCTAGGGCACTTGGAGCTAGGGTTAGGGTTCCTATGGTTAGGGCTTACTGCCCTAGGGTTAGGGTTCCTATGGCTAGGGCACTTGGAGCTAGGGTTAGGGTTCCTATGGCTAGGGCACTTGGAGCTAGGGTTAGGGTTCCTATGGCTAGGGCACTTGGAGCTAGGGTTAGGGTTCCTATGGCTAGGGCACTTGGAGCTAGGGTTAGGGTTCCTATGGCTAGGGCACTTGGAGCTAGGGTTAGGGTTCCTATGGCTAGGGCTTCCCGCCTAGGGTTAGGGTTCCTATGGCTAGGGCACTTGGAGCTAGGGTTAGGGTTCCTATGGCTAGGGCACTTGGAGCTAGGGTTAGGGTTCCTATGGCTAGGGCATCCCGCCCTAGGGTTAGGGTTCCTATGGCTAGGGCACTTGGAGCTAGGGTTAGGGTTCCTATGGCTAGGGCACTTGGAGCTAGGGTTAGGGTTCCTATGGCTAGGGCTTCCCGCCCTAGAGTTAGGGTTCCTATGGCTAGGGAATCCCGCCCTAGGGTTAGGGTTCCTATGGCTAGGGCACTTGGAGCTAGGGTTAGGGTTCCTGTGGCTAGGGCACTTGGACCTAGGCTTAGGGTTCCTATGGCTAGGGCAATTGGAGCTAGGGTTAGGGTTCCTATGGCTAGGGCACTTGGAGCTAGGGTTAGGGTTCCTATGGCTAGGGCACTTGGAGCTAGGGTTAGGGTTCCTATGGCTAGGGCACTTGGAGCTAGGGTTAGGGTTCCTATGGCTAGGGCACTTGGAGCTAGGGTTAGGGTTCCTATGGCTAGGGCACTTGGAGCTAGGGTTAGGGTTCCTATGGCTAGGGCTTCCCGCCCTAGGGTTAGGGTTCCTATGGCTAGGGCACTTGGAGCTAGGGTTAGGGTTCCTATGGCTAGGGCACTTGGAGCTAGGGTTAGGGTTCCTATGGCTAGGGCTTTTGGAGCTAGGGTTAGGGTTCCTATGGCTAGGGCACTTGGAGCTAGGGTTAGGGTTCCTATTGCTAGGGCACTTGGAGCTAGGGTTAGGGTTCCTATGGCTAGGGCTTCCCGCCCTAGGGTTAGGGTTCCTATGGCTAGGGCACTTGGAGCTAGGGTTAGGGTTCCTATGGCTAGGGCACTTGGAGCTAGGGTTAGGGTTCCTATGGGTGGGGCTTCCCTCCCTAGGGTTAGGGTTCCTATGGCTAGGGCTCTCGGCCCTAGGGTTAGGGTTCCTATGGCTAGGGCACTTGGAGCTAGGGTTAGGGTTCCTATGGCTAGGGCACTTGGAGCTAGGGTTAGGGTTCCTATGGCTGGGCACTTGGAGCTAGGGTTAGGGTTCCTATGGCTAGGGCACTTGGAGCTAGGGTTAGGGTTCCTATGGCTAGGGCACTTGGAGCTAGGGTTAGGGTTCCTATGGCTAGGGCACTTGGAGCTAGGGTTAGGGTTCCTATGGCTCGGGCACTTGGCCCTAGGGTTAGGGGTTCCTATGGCTAGGGCACTTGGAGCTAGGGTTAGGGTTCCTATGGCTGGGGCACTTGGAGCTAGGGTTGGGGTTCCTATGGCTAGGGCACTTGGAGCTAGGGTTGGGGTTCCTCTGGCTCGGGCACTTGGAGCTAGGGTTAGGGTTCCTATGGCTAGGGCTTCCCGCCCTAGGGTTAGGGTTCCTATGGCTAGGGCACTTGGAGCTAGGGTTAGGGTTCCTATGGGTAGGGCACTTGGAGCTAGGGTTAGGGTTCCGATGGCTAGGGCTACCCGCTAGGGTTAGGGTTCCTATGGCTAGGGCACTTGGAGCTAGGGTTAGGGTTCCTATGGCTAGGGCACTTGGAGCTAGGGTTAGGGTTCCTATGGCTAGGGCTTGCCGCCCTAGGGTTAGGGTTCCTATGGCTAGGGCACTTGGAGCTAGGGTTAGGGTTCCTATGGCTAGGGCACTTGGAGCTAGGGTTAGGGTTCCTATGGCTAGGGCTTCCCAACCTAGGGTTAGGGTTCCTATGGCTAGGGCACTTGGAGCTAGGGTTAGGGTTCCTATGGCTAGGGCACTTGGAGCTAGGGTTAGGGTTCCTATGGCTAGGGCTTCCCGCCCTAGGGTTAGGGTTCCTATGGCTAGGGCACTTGGAGCTAGGGTTAGGGTTCCTATGGCTAGGGCACTTGGAGCTAGGGTTAGGGTTCCTATGGCTAGGGCTTCCCGCCCTAGGGTTAGGGTTCCTATGGCTAGGGCACTTGGAGCTAGGGTTAGGGTTCCTATGGCTAGGGCACTACGACCTAGGGTTAGGGGTTCCTATGGCTGGGGCATTTGGAGCTAGGGTTAGGGTTCCTATGGCTAGGGCACTTGGAGCTAGGGTTAGGGTTCCTATGGCTAGGGCACTTGGAGCTAGGGTTAGGGTTCCTATGGCTAGGGCACTTGGAGCTAGGGTTAGGGTTCCTATGGCTAGGGCTTCCCGCCCTAGGGTTAGGGTTCCTATGGCTAGGGCATCCCGCCCTAGGGTTAGGATTCCTATGGCTAGGGCACTTGGAGCTAGGGTTAGGGTTCCTATGGCTAGGGCTTCCCGTCCTAGGGTTAGGGTTCCTATGGCTAGGGCACTTGGAGCTAGGGTTAGGGTTCCTATGGCTAGGGCACTTGGAGCTAGGGTTAGGGTTCCTATGGGTAGGGGTTCCTAGCCTAGGGTTAGGGTTCCTATGGCTAGGGCACTTGGAGCTAGGGTTAGGGTTCCTATGGCTAGGGCTTCCCGTCCTAGGGTTAGGGTTCCTATGGCTAGGGCACTTGGAGCTAGGGTTAGGGTTCCTATGGCTAGGGCACTTGGAGCTAGGGTTAGGGTTCCTATGGCTAGGGCACTTGGAGCTAGGGTTAGGGTTCCTATGGCTAGGGCTTCCCGCCCTAGGGTTAGGGTTCCTATGGCTAGGGCACTTGGAGCTAGGGTTAGGGTTCCTATGGCTAGGGCAGGAGGCGCTAGGGTTAGGGTTCCTATGGCTAGGGCACTTGGAGCTAGGGTTAGGGTTCCTATGGCTAGGGCACTTGGAGCTAGGGTTAGGGTTCCTATGGCTAGGGCACTTGGAGCTAGGGTTAGGGTTCCTATGGCTAGGGCACTTGGAGCTAGGGTTAGGGTTCCTATGGTTAGGGCTTACTGCCCTAGGGTTAGGGTTCCTATGGCTAGGGCACTTGGAGCTAGGGTTAGGGTTCCTATGGCTAGGGCACTTGGAGCTAGGGTTAGGGTTCCTATGGCTAGGGCACTTGGAGCTAGGGTTAGGGTTCCTATGGCTAGGGCAGTTGGAGCTAGGGTTCCTATGGCTAGGGCACTTGGAGCTAGGGTTAGGGTTCCTATGGCTAGGGCACTTGGAGCTAGGGTTAGGGTTCCTATGGCTAGGGCACTTGGAGCTAGGGTTAGGGTTCCTATGGCTAGGGCTTCCCGCCCTAGGGTTAGGGTTCCTATGGCTAGGGCCTCCTGCCCTAGGGTTAGGGTTCCTATGGCTAGGGCACTTGGAGCTAGGGTTAGGGTTCCTATGGCTAGGGCACTTGGAGCTAGGGTTAGGGTTCCTATGGCTAGGGCTTCCCGCCCTAGGGTTAGGGTTCCTATGGCTAGGGCACTTGGAGCTAGGGTTAGGGTTCCTATGGCTAGGGCACTTGGAGCTAGGGTTAGGGTTCCTATGGCTAGGGCTTCCCGCCCTAGGGTTAGGGTTCCTATGGCTAGGGCACTTGGAGCTAGGGTTAGGGTTCCTATGGCTAGGGCACTTGGAGCTAGGGTTAGGGTTCCTATGGCTAGGGCTTCCCGCCCTAGGGTTAGGGTTCCTATGGCTAGGGCACTTGGAGCTAGGGTTAGGGTTCCTATGGCTAGGGCATTTGGAGCTAGGGTTGGGGTTCCTATGTCTAGGGCACTTGGAGCTAGGGTTAGGGTTCCTATGGCTAGGGCACTTGGAGCTAGGGTTAGGGTTCCTATGGCTAGGGCACTTGGAGCTAGGGTTAGGGTTCCTATGGCTAGGGCACTTGGAGCTAGGGTTAGGGTTCCTATGGCTAGGGCACTTGGAGCTAGGGTTAGGGTTCCTATGGCTAGGGCTTCCCGCCCTAGGGTTAGGGTTCCTATGGCTAGGGCACTTGGAGCTAGGGTTAGGGTTCCTATGGCTAGGGCTTCCCGCCCTAGGGTTAGGGTTCCTATGGCTAGGGCACTTGGAGCTACGGTTAGGGTTCCTATGGCTCGGGCTTGGAGCTAGGGTTACGGTTCCTATGGCTAGGGCACTTGGAGCTAGGGTTAGGGTTCCTATGGCTGGGCACTTGGAGCTAGGGTTAGGGTTCCTATGGCTAGGGCACTTGGAGCTAGGGTTAGGGTTCCTATGGCTAAGGCTTCCTGCCCTAGAGTTAGGGTTCCTAGGGCTAGGGCTTCCCGCCCTAGGGTTAGGGTTCCTATGGCTAGGGCACTTGGAGCTAGGGTTAGGGTTCCTATGGCTGGGCACTTGGAGCTAGGGTTAGGGTTCCTATGGCTAGGGCACTTGGAGCTAGGGTTAGGGTTCCTATGGCTAGGGCACTTGGAGCTAGGGTTAGGGTTCCTATGGCTAGGGCACTTGGAGCTAGGGTTAGGGTTCCTATGGCTAGGGCACTTGGAGCTAGGGTTAGGGTTCCTATGGCTAGGGCTTCCCGCCCTAGGGTTAGGGTTCCTATGGCTAGGGCACTTGGAGCTAGGGTTAGGGTTCCTATGGCTAGGGCTTCCCGCCCTAGGGTTAGGGTTCCTATGGCTAGGGCACTTGGAGCTAGGGTTAGGGTTCCTATGGCTAGGGCACTTGGAGCTAGGGTTAGGGTTCCTATGGCTAGGGCTTCCCGCCCTAGGGTTAGGGTTCCTATGGCTAGGGCACTTGGAGCTAGGGTTAGGGTTCCTATGGCTAGGGCACTTGGAGCTAGGGTTAGGGTTCCTATGGCTAGGGCACTTGGAGCTAGGGTTAGGGTTCCTATGGCTGGGGCACTTGGAGCTAGGGTTAGGGTTCCTATGGCTAGGGCACTTGGAGCTAGGGTTAGGGTTCCTATGGCTAGGGCACTTGGAGCTAGGGTTAGGGTTCCTATGGCTAGGGCACTTGGAGCTAGGGTTAGGGTTCCTATGGCTAGGGCACTTGGAGCTAGGGTTAGGGTTCCTATGGCTAGGGCACTTGGAGCTAGGGTTAGGGTTCCTATGGCTAGGGCTTCCCGCCCTAGGGTTAGGGTTCCTATGGCTAGGGCACTTGGAGCTAGGGTTAGGGTTCCTATGGCTAGGGCTTCCCGCCCTAGGGTTAGTGTTCCTATGGCTAGGGCACTTGGAGCTAGGGTTAGGGTTCCTATGGCTAGGGCACTTGGAGCTAGGGTTAGGGTTCCTATGGCTAGGGCTTCCCGCCCTAGGGTTAGGGTTCCTATGGCTAGGGCACTTGGAGCTAGGGTTAGGGTTCCTATGGCTAGGGCACTTGGAGCTAGGGTTAGGGTTCCTATGGCTGGGCACTTGGAGCTAGGGTTAGGGTTCCTATGGCTAGGGCACTTGGAGCTAGGGTTAGGGTTCCTATGGCTAGGGCACTTGGAGCTAGGGTTAGGGTTCCTATGGCTAGGGCACTTGGAGCTAGGGTTAGGGTTCCTATGGCTAGGGCACTTGGAGCTAGGGTTAGGGTTCCTATGGCTAGGGCTTCCCGCCCTAGGGTTAGGGTTCCTATGGCTAGGGCACTTGGAGCTAGGGTTAGGGTTCCTATGGCTAGGGCACTTGGAGCTAGGGTTAGGGTTCCTATGGCTAAGGCACTTGGAGCTAGGGTTAGGGTTCCTATGGCTAGGGCACTTGGAGCTAGGGTTAGGGTTCCTATGGCTAGGGCACTTGGAGCTAGGGTTAGGGTTCCTATGGCTAGGGCTTCCCGCCCTAGGGTTAGGGTTCCTATGGCTAGGGCACTTGGAGCTAGGGTTTGGGTTCCTATGGCTAGGGCACTTGGAGCTAGGGTTAGGGTTCCTATGGCTAGGGCTTCTCGCCCTAGGGTTAGGGTTCCTATGGCTAGGGCAATTGGAACTAGGGTTAGGGTTCCTATGGCTAGGGCTTCCCGCCCTAGGGTTAGGGTTCCTATGGCTAGGGCACTTGGAGCTAGGGTTAGGGTTCCTGTGGCTAGGGTTTCCCGCCCTAGGGTTCCTATGGCTAGGGCACTTGGAGCTAGGGTTAGGGTTCCTATGGCTAGGGCACTTGGAGCTAGGGTTAGGGTTCCTATGGCTAGGGCTTCTGGAGCGAGTGTTAGGGTTCCTATGGCTAGGGAATCCCGCCCTTGGGTTAGGGTTCCTATGGCTAGGGCACTTGGAGCTAGGGTTAGGGTTCCTATGGCTAGGGCACTTGGAGCTAGGGTTAGGGTTCCTATGGCTAGGGCTCCCCGCCCCAGCGTTAGGGGTCCTATGGCTAGGGCACTTGGAGCTAGGGTTAGGGTTCCTATGGCTAGGGCACTTGGAGCTAGGGTTAGGGTTCCTATGGCTAGGGCACGTGGAGCTAGGGTTAGGGTTCCTAGGGCTAGGGCTTCCCGCCCTAGGGTTAGGGTTCCTATGGCTATGGCACTTGGCCCTTGGGTTTGGGTTCCATGGGCTGGGCACTTGGAGCTAGGGTTAGGGTTCCTATGGCTAGGGCACTTGGAGCTAGGGTTAGGGTTCCTATGGCTAGGGCTTCCGCAGCTAGGGTTAGGGTTCCTATGGCTGGCGGACTTGGAGCTAGGGTTAGGGTTCCGATGGCTGGGGGACTTGGAGCTAGGGTTAGGGTTCCTATGGGTAGGGCACTTGGAGCTAGGGTTAGGGTTCCTATGGCTAGGGCACTTGGAGCTAGGGTTAGGGTTCCTATGGCTAGGGCACTTGGAGCTAGGGTTAGGGTTCCTATGGCTAGGGCACTTGGAGCTAGGGTTAGGGTTCCTATGGGTAGGGCTTCCCGCCAGAGGGTTAGGGTTCCTATGGCTAGGGCAAGGGGAGCTAGGGTTAGGGGTTCCTATGGCTAGGGCACTTGGAGCTAGGGTTAGGGTTCCTATGGCTAGGGCACTTGGAGCTAGGGTTAGGGTTCCTATGGCTAGGGCACTTGGAGCTAGGGTTAGGGTTCCTATGGCTAGGGCACTTGGAGCTAGGGTTAGGGTTCCTATGGCTAGGGCACTTGGAGCTAGGGTTAGGGTTCCTATGGCTAGGGCCTCCTGCCTGGGGTTAGGGTTCCTATGGCTAGGGCACTTGGAGCTAGGGTTAGGGTTCCTGTGGCTAGGGTTTCCCGCCCTAGGGTTAGTGTTCCTATGGCTAGGGCACTTGGAGCTAGGGTTATGGTTCCTATGGCTAGGGCACTTGGAGCTAGGGTTAGGGTTCCTATGGCTAGGGCACTTGGAGCTAGGGTTAGGGTTCCTATGGCTAGGGCACTTGGAGCTAGGGTTAGGGTTCCTATGGCTAGGGCACTTGGAGCTAGGGTTAGGGTTCCTATGGCTGGGGCTTCCCCCCCTAGGGTTAGGGTTCCTATGGCTAGGGCACTTGGAGCTAGGGTTAGGGTTCCTATGGCTAGGGCACTTGGAGCTAGGGTTAGGGTTCCTATGGCTAGGGCACTTGGAGCTAGGGTTAGGGTTCCTATGGCTAGGGCACTTGGAGCTAGGGTTAGGGTTCCTATGGCTAGGGCACTTGGAGCTAGGGTTAGGGTTCCTATGGCTAGGGCTTCCCGCCCTAGGGTTAGGGTTCCTATGGCTAGGGCACTTGGAGCTAGGGTTAGGGTTCCTATGGCTAGGGCACTTGGAGCTAGGGTTAGGGTTCCTATGGCTAGGGCAAAACGACCTAGGGTTAGGGTTCCTATGGCTAGGGCACTTGGAGCTAGGGTTAGGGTTCCTATGGCTAGGGCACTTGGAGCTAGGGTTAGGGTTCCTACGGTTAGGACACTTGGAGCTAGGGTTAGGGTTCCTATGGCTAGGGCACTTGGAGCTAGGGTTAGGGTTCCTATGGCTAGGGCTTCCCGCCCGAGAGTTAGGGTTCCTATGGCTAGGGAATCCCGCCCTAGGGTTAGGGTTCCTATGGCTAGGGCACTTGGAGCTAGGGTTAGGGTTCCTATGGCTAGGGCTTCCCGCCCTAGGGTTAGGGTTCCTATGGCTAGGGCACTTGGAGCTAGGGTTAGGGTTCCTATGGCTAGGGCATTTGGAGCTAGGGTTGGGGTTCCTATGGCTAGGGCACTTGGAGCTAGGGTTAGGGTTCCTATGGCTAGGGCACTTGGAGCTAGGGTTAGGGTTCCTATGGCTAGGGCTTCCCGCCCTAGGGTTAGGGTTCCTATGGCTAGGGCACTTGGAGCTAGGGTTAGGGTTCCTATGGCTAGGGCACTTGGAGCTAGGGTTAGGGTTCCTATGGCTAGGGCACTTGGAGCTAGGGTTAGGGTTCCTATGGCTAGGGCACTTGGAGCTAGGGTTAGGGTTCCTATGGCTAGGGCTTCCCGCCCTAGGGTTGGGGTTCCTATGGCTAGGGCACTTGGAGCTAGGGTTAGGGTTCCTATGGCTAGGGCACTTGGAGCTAGGGTTAGGGTTCCTATGGCTAGGGCACTTGGAGCTAGGGTTAGGGTTCCTATGGCTAGGGCTTCCCGACCTAGGGTTAGGGTTCCTATGGCTAGGGCACTTGGAGCTAGGGTTAGGGTTCCTATGGCTAGGGCTTCCTGCCCTAGGGTTAGGGTTCCTATGGCTAGGGCACTTGGAGCTAGGGTTAGGGTTCCTATGGCTAGGGCACTTGGAGCTAGGGTTAGGGTTCCTATGGCTAGGGCTTCCCGCCCTAGGGTTAGGGTTCCTATGGCTAGGGCACTTGGAGCTAGGGTTAGGGTTCCTATGGCTAGGGCACTTGGAGCTAGGGTTAGGGTTCCTATGGCTAGGGCTTCCCGCCCTAGGGTTAGGGTTCCTATGGCTAGGGCTTCCCGCCCTAGGGTTAGGGTTCCTATGGCTAGGGCACTTGGAGCTAGGGTTAGGGTTCCTATGGCTAGGGCACTTGGAGCTAGGGTTAGGGTTCCTATGGCTAGGGCACTTGGAGCTAGGGTTAGGGTTCCTGTGGCTAGGGTTTCCCGCCCTAGGGTTAGTGTTCCTATGGCTAGGGCACTTGGAGCTAGGGTTAGGGTTCCTATGGCTAGGGCACTTGGAGCTAGGGTTAGGGTTCCTATGGCTAGGGCACTTGGAGCTAGGGTTAGGGTTCCTATGGCTAGGGCACTTGGAGCTAGGGTTAGGGTTCCTATGGCTAGGGCACTTGGAGCTAGGGTTAGGGTTCCGATGGCTGGGGCCGTAGGAGCTCGGGTTACGGTTCCTAGGGCCTGGGCTTCCCGCCCTAGGGTTAGGGTTCCTATGGCTAGGGCTTCCCGCCCTAGGGTTAGGGTTCCTATGGCTAGGGCACTTGGAGCTAGGGTTAGGGTTCCTATGGCTAGGGCACTTGGAGCTAGGGTTAGGGTTCCTATGGCTAGGGCACTTGGAGCTAGGGTTAGGGTTCCTATGGCTAGGGCTTCCCGCCCTAGGGTTAGGGTTCCTATGGCTAGGGCACTTGGAGCTAGGGTTAGGGTTCCTATGGCTGGGGCTTCCCGCCTAGGGTTAGGGTTCCTATGGCTAGGGCACTTGGAGCTAGGGTTAGGGTTCCTATGGCTAGGGCACTTGGAGCTAGGGTTAGGGTTCCTATGGCTAGGGCACTTGGAGCTAGGGTTAGGGTTCCTATGGCTGGGGCTTCCCGCCCTAGGGTTAGGGGTCCTATGGCTAGGGCACTTGGAGCTAGGGTTAGGGTTCCTATGGCTAGGGCACTTGGAGCTAGGGTTAGGGTTCCTATGGCTAGGGCTTCCCGCCCTAGGGTTAGGGTTCCTATGGCTAGGGCACTTGGAGCTAGGGTTAGGGTTCCTATGGCTAGGGCACTTGGAGCTAGGGTTAGGGTTCCTATGGCTAGGGGACTTGGAGCTAGGGTTAGGGTTCCTATGGCTAGGGCACTTGGAGCTAGGGTTAGGGTTCCTATGGCTAGGGCACTTGGAGCTAGGGTTAGGGGTTCCTATGGCTAGGGCTTCCCGCCTAGGGTTAGGGGTTCCTATAGCTAGGGCACTTGGAGCTAGGGTTAGGGTTCCTATGGCTAGGGCACTTGGAGCTAGGGTTAGGGTTCCTATGGCTAGGGCACTTGGAGCTAGGGTTAGGGTTCCTATGGCTAGGGCACGTGGAGCTAGGGTTCGGGTTCCTATGGCTAGGGCACTTGGAGCTAGGGTTAGGGTTCCTATGGCTAGGGCTCCCCGCGCTAGGGTTAGGGTTCCTATGGCTAGGGCACTTGGAGCTAGGGTTAGGGTTCCTATGGCTAGGGCACTTGGAGCTAGGGTTAGGGTTCCTATGGCTAGGGCACTTGGAGCTAGGGTTAGGGTTCCTATGGCTAGGGCTTCCCGCCCTAGGGTTAGGGTTCCTATGGCTAGGGCACTTGGAGCTAGGGTTAGGGTTCCTATGGCTAGGGCTTCCCGCCCTAGAGTTAGGGTTCCTATGGCTAGGGAATCCCGCCCTAGGGTTAGGGTTCCTATGGCTAGGGCACTTGGAGCTAGGGTTAGGGTTCCTATGGCTAGGGCTTCCCGCCCTAGGGTTAGGGTTCCTATGGCTAGGGCACTTGGAGCTAGGGTTAGGGTTCCTATGGCTAGGGCACTTGGAGCTAGGGTTAGGGTTCCTATGGCTAGGGCACTTGGAGCTAGGGTTAGGGTTCCTATGGCTAGGGCTTCCCGCCCTAGGGTTAGGGTTCCTATGGCTAGGGCACTTGGAGCTAGGGTTAGGGTTCCTATGGCTAGGGCACTTGGAGCTAGGGTTAGGGTTCCTATGGCTAGGGCACTTGGAGCTAGGGTTAGGGTTCCTATGGCTAGGGCAACCCGCCCTAGGGTTAGGGTTCCTATGGCTAGGGCCACCCGAGCTAGGGTTAGGGTTCCTATGGCTAGGGCACTTGGAGCTAGGGTTAGGGTTCCTATGGCTAGGGCACTTGGAGCTAGGGTTAGGGTTCCTATGGCTAGGGCACTTGGAGCTAGGGTTAGGGTTCCTATGGCTAGGGCACTTGGAGCTAGGGTTAGGGTTCCTATGGCTAGGGCACTTGGAGCTAGGGTAACGGTACATATGGCTGGGGGCAAAGGTGCTCGGGTTAGGGTTCCTATGGCTAGGGCTTCCCGCCCTAGGGTTAGGGTTCCTATGGCTAGGGCACTTGGAGCTAGGGTTAGGGTTCCTATGGCTAGGGCACTTGGAGCTAGGGTTAGGGTTCCTATGGCTAGGGCACTTGGAGCTAGGGTTAGGGTTCCTATGGCTAGGGCTTCCCGACCTAGGGTTAGGGTTCCTATGGCTAGGGCACTTGGAGCTAGGGTTAGGGTTCCTATGGCTAGGGCACTTGGAGCTAGGGTTAGGGTTCCTATGGCTAGGGCACTTGGAGCTAGGGTTAGGGTTCCTATGGCTAGGGCACTTGGAGCTAGGGTTAGGGTTCCTATGGCTAGGGCACTTGGAGCTAGGGTTAGGGTTCCTTTGGGTAGGGGCTCGTGCCTGCGGTTAGGGTTCCTATGGCTAGGGCTTCCCGCCCTAGGGTTAGGGTTCCTATGGCTAGGGCACTTGGAGCTAGGG
Organism: Mauremys reevesii; assembly: GCF_016161935.1. NCBI lineage: Eukaryota > Metazoa > Chordata > Testudines > Geoemydidae > Mauremys > Mauremys reevesii. Next base: position 100,416,764 of record NC_052623.1, read on the forward strand.
TTAGGGTTCCTATGGCTGGGGCTTCCCGCCTACGGTTAGGGTTCATATGGCTAGGGCACTTGGAGCTAGGGTTAGGGTTCCTATGGCTAGGGCACTTGGAGCTAGGGTTAGGGTTCCAATGGCTAGGGCACTTGGAGCTAGGGTTAGGGTTCCTATGGCTAGGGCTTCCCGCCCTAGGGTTAGGGTTCCTATGGCTAGGGCACTTGGAGCTAGGGTTAGGGTTCCTATGGCTAGGGCACTTGGAGCTAGGGTTAGGGTTCCTATGGCTAGGGCTTCCCGCCTTAGGGTTAGTGTGCCTATGGCTAGGGCTTTCATCCCTTGGGTCTGGATTTCTATGGCTAGGGCACTTGGAGCTAGGGTTAGGGTTCCTATGGCTAGGGCACTTGGAGCTAGGGTTAGGGTTCCTATGGCTAGGGCACTTGGAGCTAGGGTTAGGGTTCCTATGGCTGGGCACTTGGAGCTAGGGTTAGGGTTCCTATGGCTAGGGCTTCCGCCCTAGGGTTAGGGGTTCCTATGGCTAGGGCACTTGGAGCTAGGGTTAGGGTTCCTATGGCTAGGGCACTTGGAGCTAGGGTTAGGGTTCCTATGGCTAGGGCCTCCTGCCTGGGGAAAGGGTTCCTATGGCTAGGGCTCTTGGAGCTAGGGTTAGTGTTCCTATGGCTAGGGCACTTGGAGCTAGGGTTAGGGTTCCTATGGCTAGGGCACTTGGAGCTAGGGTTAGGCTTCCTATGGCTAGGGCACTTGGAGCTAGGGTTAGGGTTCCTATGGCTAGGGCTTCCCGCCCTAGGGTTAGTGTTCCTATGGCTAGGGCACTTGGAGCTAGGGTTATGGTTCCTATGGCTAGGGCACTTTGAGCTAGTGTTAGGGTTCCTATGGCTAGGGCTTCCCGCCCTAGGGTTAGGGTTCCTATGGCTAGGGCACTTGGAGCTAGGGTTAGGGTTCCTATGGCTAGGGCTTCACGCCCTAGGGTTAGGGTTCCTATGGCTGGGGCACTTGGAGCTAGGGTTAGGGTTCCTATGGCTAGGGCACTTGGAGCTAGGGTTAGGGTTCCTATGGCTAGGGCACTTGGAGCTAGGGTTAGGGTTCCTATGGCTAGGGCACTTGGAGCTAGGGTTAGGGTTCCTATGGCTAGGGCACTTGGAGCTAGGGTTAGTGTACCTATGGCTAGGGCTTCCCGCCCTAGAGTTAGGTTTCCTAGGGCTAGGGCTTCCCGCCCTAGGGTTAGGGTTGCTATGGCTAGGGCATTTGGAGCTAGGGTTAGGGTTCCTATGGCTAGGGCACTTGGAGCTAGGGTTAGGGTTCCTATGGCTAGGGCACTTGGAGCTAGGGTTAGGGTTCCTATGGCTAGGGCACTTGGAGCTAGGGTTAGGGTTGCTATGGGTAGGGCCCTTGGAGCTAGGGTTAGGGTTCCTATGGCTAGGGCACTTGGAGCTAGGGTTAGGCATTCTATGGGTAGGGCTTCCCGCCATAGGGTTAGTGTTCCTATGGCTAGGGCACTTGGAGCTAGGGTTAGGGTTCCTATGGCTAGGGCACTTGGAGCTAGGGTTAGGGTTCCTATGGCTGGGGCACTTGGAGCTAGGGTTAGGGTTCCTATGGCTAGGGCACTTGGAGCTAGGGTTAGGGTTCCTATGGCTAGGGCACTTGGAGCTAGGGTTAGGGTTCCTATGGCTAGGGCACTTGGAGCTAGGGTTAGGGGTCCTATGGCTAGGGCTTCCCGCCCTAGGGTTAGGGTTCCTATGGCTAGGGCACTTGGAGCTAGGGTTAGGGTTCCTATGGCTAGGGCACTTGGAGCTAGGGTTAGGGTTCCTATGGCTAGGGCACTTGGAGCTAGGGTTTGGGTTCCTATGGCTAGGGCTTCCCGCCCTAGGGTTAGGGTTCCTATGGCTAGGGCACTTGGAGCTAGGGTTAGGGTTCCTATGGCTAGGGCTTCCCGCCCTAGGGTTAGGGTTCCTATGGCTAGGGCACTTGGAGCTAGGGTTAGGGTTCCTATGGCTAGGGCACTTGGAGCTAGGGTTAGGGTTCCTATGGCTAGGGCAAAACGACCTAGGGTTAGGGTTCCTATGGCTAGGGCACTTGGAGCTAGGGTTAGGGTTCCTATGGCTAGGGCACTTGGAGCTAGGGTTAGGGTTCCTATGGCTTGGGCTTCCCGCCCTAGGGTTAGGGTTCCTATGGCTAGGGCACTTGGAGCTAGGGTTAGGGTTCCTATGGCTAGGGCACTTGGAGCTAGGGTTAGGGTTCCTATGGCTAGGGCACTTGGAGCTAGGGTTAGGGTTCCTATGGCTAGGGCTTCCCGCCCTAGGGTTAGGGTTCCTATGGCTAGGGCACTTGGAGCTAGGGTTTGGGTTCCTATGGCTGGGGCACTTGGAGCCTAGGGTTAGGGGTTGCTATGGCTAGGGCACTTGGAGCTAGGGTTAGGGTTCCTATGGCTAGGGCTTCACGCCCTAGGGTTAGGGTTCCTATGGCTAGGGCACTTGGAGCTAGGGTTAGGGTTCCTATGGCTAGGGCACTTGGAGCTAGGGTTAGGGTTCCTATGGCTAGGGCACTTGGAGCTAGGGTTAGGGTTCCTATGGCTAGGGCACTTGGAGCTAGGGTTAGGGTTCCTATGGCTAGGGCACTTGGAGCTAGGGTTAGGGTTCCTACGGTTAGGACACTTGGAGCTAGGGTTAGGGTTCCTATGGCTAGGGCACTTGGAGCTAGGGTTAGGGTTCCTATGGCTAGGGCTTCCCGCCGGGGGGTAGGGGGTCCTAGGGCAAGGGCAGGTGGAGCTAGGGTTAGGGTTCCGATGGCTAGGGCACTTGGAGCTAGGTTTGGGGTTCCTATGGCTGGGGCTTCCCGCCTAGGGTTAGGGTTCCTATGGCTAGGGCACTTGGAGCTAGGGTTAGGGTTCCTATGGGTTGGGCAGTTGGAGCTAGGGTTAGGGTTCCTATGGCTAGGGCACTTGGAGCTAGGGTTAGGGTTCCTATGGCTAGGGCAAGACGAGCTAGGGTTAGGGTTCCTATGGCTAGGGCACTTGGAGCTAGGGTTAGGGTTCCTATGGCTAGGGCACTTGGAGCTAGGTTTAGGGTTCCTATGGCTGGGTCACTTGGAGCTAGGGTTAGGGTTCCTATGGCTAGGGCTTCCCGCCCTAGGGTTAGGGTTCCTATGGCTAGGGCACTTGGAGCTAGGGTTAGGGTTCCTATGGCTAGGGCACTTGGAGCTAGGGTTAGGGTTCCTATGGCTAGGGCTTACAGCCCTAGGGTTAGGGTTCCTATGGCTAGGGCACTTGGAGCTAGGGTTAGGGTTCCTATGGCTAGGGCACTTGGAGCTAGGGTTAGGGTTCCTATGGCTAGGGCTTCCCGACCTAGGGTTAGGGTTCCTATGGCTAGGGCACTTGGAGCTAGGGTTAGGGTTCCTATGGCTAGGGCACTTGGAGCTAGGGTTAGGGTTCCTATGGCTAGGGCTTCCCGCCCTAGGGTTAGGGTTCCTATGGCTAGGGCACTTGGAGCTAGGGTTAGGGTTCCTATGGCTAGGGCACTTGGAGCTAGGGTTAGGGTTCCTATGGCTAGGGCACTTGGAGCTAGGGTTAGGGTTCCTATGGCTAGGGCTTCCCGCCCTAGGGTTAGGGTTGCTATGGCTAGGGCACTTGGAGCTAGGGTTAGGGTTCCTATGGCTAGGGCACTTGGAGCTAGGGTTAGGGTTCCTATGGCTAGGGCACTTGGAGCTAGGGTTTGGGTTCCTATGGCTAGGGCACTTGGAGCTAGGGTTAGGGTTCCTATGGCTAGGGCACTTGGAGCTAGGGTTAGGGTTCCTATGGCTAGGGCACTTGGAGCTAGGGTTAGGGTTCCTATGGCTAGGGCACTTGGAGCTAGGGTTAGGGTTCCTATGGCTAGGGCACTTGGAGCTAGGGTTAGGGTTCCTATGGCTAGGGCACTTGGAGCTAGGGTTAGGGTTCCTATGGCTAGGGCACTTGGAGCTAGGGTTAGGGTTCCTATGGTTGGGCTTCTCGCCCTAGGGTTAGGGTTCCTATGGCTAGGGCACTTCCCGCTAGGGTTGGGGTTCCTATGGCTAGGGCAGTTGGAGCTAGGTTTAGGGTTCCTATGGCTAGGGCACTTGGAGCTAGGGTTGGGGTTCCTATGGCTAGGGCACTTGGAGCTAGGGTTAGGGTTCCTATGGCTAGGGCACTTGGAGCTAGGGTTAGGGTTCCTATGGCTAGGGCTTCCCGCCCTAGGGTTAGGGTTCCTATGGCTAGGGCACTTGGAGCTAGGGTTAGGGTTCCTATGGCTAGGGCACTTGGAGCTAGGGTTGGGGTTCCTATGGCTAGGGTTTCCCTCCCTAGGGTTATGGTTCCTATGGCTAGGGCACTTGGAGCTAGGGTTAGGGTTCCTATGGCTAGGGCACTTGGAGCTAGGGTTAGGGTTCCTATGGGTAGAGCTTCCCGCCCTTGAGTTAGGGTTCCTATGGCTGGGGCACTTGGAGCTAGGGTTAGGGTTCCTATTTGTAGGACACCCTGCCTTAGGGTTAGGGTTCCTATAGGTAGGGCACTTGGAGCTAGGGTTAGGGTTCCTATGGCTAGGGCACTTGGAGCTAGGGTTAGGGTTCCTATGGCTGGGGCTTCCCTCCTAGGGTTAGGGTTCCTATGGCTAGGGCATTTGGAGCTAGGGTTGGGGTTCCTATGGCTAGGGCACTTGGAGCTAGGGTTAGGGTTCCTATGGCTAGGGCACTTGGAGCTAGGGTTAGGGTTCCTATGGCTAGGGCACTTGGAGATAGGGTTAGGGTTCCTATGGCTAGGGCTTCACGACCTAGGTATAGGCTTCCTATGGATAGGGCTTACCGCCCTAGGGTTAGGGTTCCTAAGGCTAGGGCAGTTGGAGCTAGGGTTAGGGTTCCTAGGGCTAGGGCTTCCCGCCCTAGGGATGGGGTTCCTATTGCTAGGGCACTTGGAGCTAGGGTTAGGGTTCCTATGGCTAGGGCTTCCCGCCCTAGTGTTAGGGTTCCTATGGCTAGGGCACTTGGAGCTAGGGTTAGGGTTCCTATGGCTAGGGCACTTGGAGCTAGGGTTAGGGTTCCTATGGCTAGGGCACTTGGAGCTAGGGTTAGGGTTCCTATGGCTAGGGCTTCCAGACCTAGCGTTAGGGTTCCTATGGCTAGGGCACTTGGAGCTAGGGTTAGGGTTCCTATGGCTAGGGCACTTGGAGCTAGGGTTAGGGTTCCTATGGCTAGGGCACTTGGAGCTAGGGTTAGGGTTCCTATGGCTGGGCACTTCCCGCCCTAGGGTTGGGGTTCCTATGGCTAGGGCACTTGGAGCTAGAGTTGGGGTTCCTATGGCTAGGGCACTTGGAGCTAGGGTTAGGGTTCCTATGGCTAGGGCTTCTCGCCCTAGGGTTAGGGTTCCTATGGCTAGGGCACTTGGAGCTAGGGTTAGGGTTCCTATGGCTAGGGCACTTGGAGCTAGGGTTAGGGTTCCTATGGCTAGGGCACTTGGAGCTAGGGTTAGGGTTCCTATGGCTAGGGCTTCCCACGCTAGGGTTAGGGTTCCTATGGCTAGGGCACTTGGAGCTAGGGTTAGGGTTCCTATGGCTAGGGCACTTGGAGCTAGGGTTAGGGTTCCTATGGCTAGGGCACTTGGAGCTAGGGTTAGGGTTCCTATGGCTAGGGCACTTGGAGCTAGGGTTAGGGTTCCTATGGCTAGGGCTTAGATCCCGAGGGTTAGGGTTCCTATGGCTGGGGCAGTTCGAGATAGGGTTAGGGGTGCTATGGCTAGGGCACTTGGAGCTAGGGTTAGGGTTCCTATGGCTAGGGCACTTGGAGCTAGGGTTAGGGTTCCTATGGCTAGGGCTTCCCGCCCTAGGGTTAGGGTTCCTATGGCTAGGGCACTTGGAGCTAGGGTTAGGGTTCCTATGGCTAGGGCACTTGGAGCTAGGGTTAGGGTTCCTATGGCTAGGGCACTTGGAGCTAGGGTTAGGGTTCCTATGGCTAGGGCTTCCCGCCATAGGGTTAGGGTTCCTATGGCTAGGGCACTTGGAGCTAGGGTTAGGGTTCCTATGGCTAGGGCTCCTGGCGCTAGGGTTAGGGTTCCTATGGCTAGGGCACTTGGAGCTAGGGTTAGGGTTCCTATGGCTAGGGCACTTGGAGCTAGGGTTAGGGTTCCTATGGCTAGGGCTTCCCGCCCTAGGGTTAGGGTTCCTATGGCTAGGGCACTTGGAGCTAGGGTTGGGGTTCCTATGGCTAGGGCACTTGGAGCTAGGGTTAGGGTTCCTATGGCTAGGGCTTCCCGCCCTAGGGTTAGGGTTCCTATGGCTAGGGCACTTGGAGCTAGGGTTAGGGTTCCTATGGCTAGGGCACTTGGAGCTAGGGTTAGGGTTCCTATGGCTAGGGCACTTGGAGCTAGGGTTAGGGTTCCTATGGCTAGGGCTTCCCGCCCTAGAGTTAGGGTTCCTATGGCTAGGGCACATGGAGCTAGAGTTAGGGTTCCTATGGCTAGGGCACTGGGAGCTAGGGTTGGGGTACCTATGGCTGGGGCACTTGGAGCTAGGGTTAGCGTTCCTATGTCTAGGGACTGCCGTCCTTGGGTTAGGGGTCCTATCGCTAGGGATTCCCACCCTAGGGTTAGGGTTCCTATGGCTAGGGCACTTGGAGCTAGGGTTAGGGTTCCTATGGCTAGGGCACTTGGAGCTAGGGTTTGGGTTCCTATGGCTAGGGCTTCCCGCCCTAGGGTTAGGGTTCCTATGGCTAGGGCACTTGGAGCTAGGGTTAGGGTTCCTATGGCTAGGGCACTTGGAGATAGGGTTAGGGTTCCTATGGCTAGGGCTTCCCGCCCTAGGGTTAGGGTTCCTATGGCTAGGGCACTTGGAGCTAGGGTTAGGGTTCCTATGGCTAGGGCACTTGGAGCTAGGGTTAGTGTTCCTATGGCTAGGGCACTTGGAGCTAGGGTTGGGGTTCCTATGGCTAGGGCACTTGGAGCTAGGGTTAGGGTTCCTATGGCTAGGGCACTTGGAGCTAGGGTTGGGGTTCCTATGTCTAGGGCACTTGGAGCTAGGGTTAGGGTTCCTATGGGTAGGGCTTCCCGCCATAGGGTTAGGGTTCCTACGGCTAGGGCATTTGCAGCTAGGGTTAGGGTTCCTATGGCTAGGGCACCCGGACCTAGGGTTAGGGTTCCTATGGCTAGGGCACTTGGAGCTAGGGTTAGGGTTCCTATGGCTAGGGCACTTGGAGCTAGGGTTAGGCTTCCTATGGCTAGGGCTTCCCGCCCTAGGGTTAGGGTGCCTATGGCTAGGGCACTTGGAGCTAGGGTTAGGGGTTCCTATGGCTAAGGC